>NC_053168.1:31974474-32574474 GCF_016835505.1 Polypterus senegalus | reverse complement strand
CACACTCTCCACCACAATTCTCATTAAACTCACAATAATACAATAATAAACAATCCTCCAGCTCCCAGACGCGTTGCCACCCTTCCACCCAGCTCAGCTCGTTGTCTGGGAGTTCCCATAGTACTTTTATAATCCCTGACCCGGAAGTGTTCCCAATCCCCAGTCCACAAGTCCTTATTCCTTCCGGGTCAGGGTAAATAGTCCCTTTCTTCAACCCGGAAGTCCGTCGCTCTTCCTGTGACGAACCTCCGGGTCACAGGGCACGAAGAAGCCCTCGGTCCTCCCTGCAGCTCCCTCCTGTGGCCCCACGGCATCCAGCAGGGCTTTGCATAAAAACTCCAATGTCCATGATGCCCTGCTGGTCTTCTGGGGACCTCCACGCTGCAAGGAGGGCTCCACCTGGCGGCTTGGGGGTATTGGCCGGGATAAATGGCCGGCCATCCATTACAATATATATACAGTATAAATGTGTATATGTATATGTGCGTGTGTGCGTGTGCGCGTGTGTGTGTGTGTACTCAGTCCAGCTTTGTCTTCTTTTCCTCAAAATTTATGAGCTCAAATGTTGCAGATAATATGATTTGTCTGCTGTAGAATGGCACTTCATGAGTGTCATCCATGCAGAAATATGAATGTAATTTACTTGTAATAATACAACTATTTTGTGTTTTTTCCACTGGTTTACCTTTATTGCTGCCAGTACTCACCCTTGCTCTCCACATCCTTCTAATAGTTTGTTGAGAGTGGAATGTTCAAAACTTGATGACTTAACATTAAATTTTACAAAAATTAGACATATTTAAATATGATTGATTAAGAAGAGAAAAAGTACAAAAGTAAAATTGTGTGCAGTATATATGCAGCACAAAGTAAGTCATCTTCTAAAGAAACCATATTGCTATTAATCAATTTTAGAAATTAAATCTTATAAATAAGAACTGTTTAACGGTAATAATGGTAATTTCTCATGATTGCGTTATTCAAGTTATCAATAAAAAGTAAATCTGAATTTCATTATTATATAATGCCACACATATGAAAAAATCTAAATATATCTTGAAATTAGGCAGAATGACATTAGTTTCAATGCAGTTTCTTAACTAAGAGACATTAACAAAGATACTTTTTTTCAGCTAATAACACATTTTGTAGGTATGATGTGTTTCCCTTTTTACTTTGAACCTTTATGCTCAATTCTCATAACCTTAAACTATTTATTTATTTTTAGCTCTTGGCCATTTTAGTGAGAGTATTTTAGAATACCTTGCAAACCTGGACAAGGCTCCTGATCCTACAGTGAGAAAGGACACATTTTCCAGTGAGATATATGCTGCTTATGACATACTGTTTAACAACTGGCTGCAGAACAGGGAGGCTAAGGTATTATATTAGTCTATCAGTAACATACAGATGAAGTGATGTTGCCTTCTGGCTGATTATTTTTCTTTGTGTTGCAGTTAAGATTGACTGTTGTGGAATCTTTAGGACCGATGGCTCAGCTAATGCCACATGACAAACTGGAGGAACAGCTTCCCAAAATGATACCTGCAGTTCTGTCTCTTTATAAAAAAAACCCAGAACACTACATAATTAGCAAGGTATGATATGTAATTATTTATATTCTGAAATAATAATTTACCTCTTAATGACTGTGCTGATACATTTGAAAAAAGTAGCTGTTTATACTAAAGACTAATACTAAAGACTAATCAAAGTTAATTGTTTTATTTTTTTGTAATGCTATTTGAGGAAAAAGTATACAGTGAAGCACCACATCAACAAATCAGCACTGTCTGACAGTTAATTTAAAGGAAACAGTCAAAGTAAATTAAAGAAATGTATTTGCTGGACCAAAATTGCTCTAAAAATGTATTACCGCTAGAATAAAATGTTATTCAAGGTAAAACACATTTGTATTTAATTGTTTGTTATTATGCTTCCTAGATTATACACTGCGTTTTTTTACAGTTATTGCATTGTGGTGGCACCAGTTCATTTTAGATATATCATTTATAATATGTCACATAAAGTCATTTTCTAACCCACTTACTGTAATCCAGACCAGGATCATGGTGGGTACTGGAGCCTCTCCCAGCTAGCATAGGATACTAAGCAGGAATAAACCCTGGAAGGGGCACCTCATTTATAATATCTCCTAAAATAAAATAAATATGAAACAGCTTTGGCCTATATAAACTTATTTGTTTGATACACGGCAACATTAAGCAATAACAATTATATTTGTGGAAATGGTATAAAAACAGAAACATTGCCATGACATAATTATTGGCATTCTTTACAGTTATTCAAATCATTTGATTCTAATTGCAGTGAAATTATACTCACCTGTAATAAATTGCCAGTGCTCACATGACATGAATTAACCAATTAACAGTGGCTTTAATGTTTAAAAATATTCAATTTCATTCTATGTTTCTTAATAAAATTACAGGCATTAAGGGAGCTGTCCCTATTATTGCAAAGCTTAAAAATGCAAATGTGCACAAGGTCATCTCTAGACATTTCAGAATTCCTGCTGCCACAGTTCACCATGTTAATAAAAAGTTTGCTGCTCATGGAACTGTCAAATACCTCCCAGGATGTGGTTTGAAGTGGAAAATTCATCGATGACGTCTTCAAAACTTGGTTTGCTCAATTGAAAAAAATGTCATTTAAAACATTCAAAGATTCTTTGCCCAAAGCTACCTAAAGAAACCAAAAACGAAAAAAAAAGGAGCTTACAAAGAAACATACACCCTACCTATAGTTACAGTATATATTTTGGAGGTTCCATAATGTTGGGTTGCCTTGCGGCCATCTGTTGAAGGACTTCAACGTATTAAATTAATCATGAATTTACACTCACATTTTTATTTGTATATTGTTTTTTTTTTAAATTCTAATGAACTCAAATGTACTTTTTAAAAGAAATGTATTTCAAGGTTTGCAAGATAAGAGTAGCTGACTATAACCATTTTTATGTCCATTATTTCAGGTGGCAAAGAACAGAAACCAGGGTTTGTTTGCTCCATGGTTCCTAAAGTATTAGCAATATGTACTTTTGAAACTGAAGTGTGTTTTCTTAGAAAATTAAATATTCAAGACCTTTTTACCTGAAAAATATAATTATTATATGTTTTAGTGAGAAAGTGTATATGATGCTTCTCCTAATTATGTTCTCTTTATTTACATAGAGCCTCTGTCAGATTTTGGAAGCTGCAGTCGACATGGGCAGTCGGGTTTTGGAAATGCAACTTGATAACTTATTAAGTAATGTACATCAGCAGGTAAATATCTCTTTTCTTTGGTAGTAAACCTTAGAGAAGATATAATCTTGAGTTACCTTGGAATTCATAATTTGCATAAGCTTCAGATGAGTGTGATGTATAGGGTAGTGAACATTGAGGCTTAATAGCTAATATTAGGAATACGTTTGTGTTTTTCATTTTGTGTTCTTTCTTTTATCTACATCATTTGTAATGCTTGTTGCATATCACCATCTTTATTTGTTGGCTATCACACTGCAGCTAAAACTCATGTATACATTTTTAATGTTTAGCTTTGTTTATTTAAAAAGTAATTATAGTTATTTCCTTAATAATAAATTTTATGTTTCTCTTCAGGCCTGTACTCCAGTTGATTATGCTAACTTACCAACTGTGAAGAATCACAATGAAATACTCCGTTGCTTCAGTATTTTAGGTAATTTGTTTTATTATGTTGGATAAAAAATTTATGGTAGATTTTTATGCACTTTAAGTTGTTATGAGAGGTGTATCAGTCTGGAGTTTTATTGCTTAATCCCATCATATTTTTTTTCCCCGCCCTGATTGGCAATTGTCTGCCAGTACACCGTTTTTAAGCATCATAGGGACAATTGAAGCTGATACACTTGGGCAGCACAATTTTGGTGGTTTTACTATTTTCAGTGTATTGTGAGTGTTTATATATATATATATATATATATATATATATATATATATATATATATATATATATATATATACACAAATATGGGAGACTGCATTAACCTGTGTGCATCACACTTAGCTACAAAGTGTTCCATTGCATCCAAGAGGTCTAGGACTGATGAGGCCAGGAAAAAAAATACCATCTGCAAAAAGAATAGAGGAAACACTTAGGTTCCAAAACTAGGGAGCCCACTGAACACACAAAATGAGGTCAGGTGCCACAAGGAGCACAGTCATAGACTTTTTCCAAATCTGCAAAGCAGATGTAGACATGATATTCAAATTCTCATGACCATCAAAAAGCAAAGAGTTGGTCCACATTTTATGGCTAAAATGGAAGCCTTATTATTCTTTGAGGATTTGAGGTTCGTCGGCACAGTATCTGTGCTGCTGTATCACAGAGAATCTAGGGACAATGATTTTTCATGAACCAAAACACACCCTTTTCTCACTTTTCAAGAACTGGATCACCACTTTGATCTGCAGGTGCCTTTTTTCCATCTTGACAGCTTTCCTAGTGTCACAAAATCAAACCACAGACATCAAAAAGGTTTGGGACCGCCACCCGTATGTTGTGCCTTAGCTGCAAAAGGGTTGAATTGGTTGTGATGTTCACAGGTTTGAGCCCAAACAGAACTGATTGTAAAATGAAAAGATGGCGGCTTTAAAGCCGAGAAGGAACCGGAAGTGACATCATCACTGGCTTCTGGACTCTAAGTGATGACATCCATGGTGCTGGTACTGGAAGTGACGTCATCACTGGCGCCGGGACCTAGTGATATTTCCCGTGGATGGTCTGCAGAAAATTGAGAGAGTTAGTGTAGCTTGCCACCCTCTGCTCTGGCGTGGTAGTATTATTCTAAAGGCCTTTCAGCTGTCTCCCAGTCGCTTTTGTATGACACTAGCCACTCATATTCTTTAGTGAGTTTTAGGGACACTTCTATGACAGGCATCATCTGCCTTCTGGTTACAGCTGCATCCACTCCAAATGTGCTAAACACAGTCCACTCCAACTCTATATTCTTGACCTCTTCCTAGATGCAGTCTCAGAGGTAAGAGTTAAACTCATTTAGAACATTTGTGGAAGGTGAGCCCACCTAAAAGAGCTGATTCTGGTAACATGTACCTGATGAGGTTCTCTTTTATTCATTTGAGACTGTCATGAATGTCTTCAGTGTACTGTTTCTTGTCTGACCTCTTTTGTTTTACATCAGTTTTCCTGTCAGGCATGTTACCATACAAAATAATCCTAAAGATCATTGAGACACAGAAGTCCTCCACAATCCTAAGAAGAGCAGTGAATATTTTCTTAGATTATTTTTGCGTAGTCAAGTGAGAAAATCAGTTACACTTATGTAGTTGTCTAATTGTTTTACAATAAAAATGTCAAAAAATATATAACGGATTATTAAGAATTTTCAATTGACTATATGGTTAGTGTTACAATCTTTGTAAAGGAGAAGAAAATGTTAGAATGTTTATTTTCTTTGATAGAAGATTTGTAAGCAATGTAAGGTTGAGTTGTATTTTTAAACCTCCTTAGCATTACATTTTTTCTCAAAAAAAATCTAAACAGAGTTGCAGTTTTTGGCTTGAAAAATTACATTTTTATTAACTCTCATCTTTCTACTGTAAAACATGCAAAACACTAAAAATATGAAGTCAGAAATTTAGAAAGTACAGTATAATAATGATACTACTACTAATATTAATATGAACAGCACGCTGCACATTTGCGAGTGACACAAACATCACTTTAGGATTCACCAGAATCACTTTCGGTTTCACTGACTGTTTCAGTTTCACTGCCTGAAGACAAATTCACTTCGACATCACTGCTAATGAAAGGCGTTTCTTATGAGACACCATTATGAGGATAGGAGAAGACGTATCTTTCCCACTGCCTGAGTAACGCTCGGGCCTTGCGCTTATGCAAGACACACCGATACCATTGCCAGAGTAATGCTCAGCACTAACACTGTTATTATTTTTACAGCCCAAGTAAACCTCTGGTTTTACGTGAGACGTGTCTGTACCATTGCCCGAGTGACACTCGGACTACCACTTTTAGCACTGTTTTTACAGCCCAAGTGACATTTGGCTCTAACTCTAAGGAGGTTAAGATGTTGATTGCATGACTATGTAATAACTAGAAGGTAGTGTGGTATAGTGACTAAGGAACTGATCTCAAAACAATAATATTGCTGGTTTGGCCCCTAGCTCTGGCTTTAGTGCATGACTGTTTAACTTTACCTGTCTTTGCTCCTACAGTTCAAAAAAATGTCTAAAGTTATACAATTTATCTTTAATTGTAAAGTGCCTTGCGAAGGTGCTCACTGTATAAAGGCACATTATACAAAGTACAAGTTGTTTGTTTGTATCATAAGATTTTTTAAAACCTTGAATGCTTAGAGGACAGCTCAGTGGTTTAGTGGTTACTACTTCTATCTCATTGGTCCAGGAACTGTAGTTTAATTCTTGGCTCAGTCACTTTTATATGATGCTTGTGAATTCTCATCGTCCTTATGGGATTTCTACAGATAGAGCAATTTACTGTCATGTTCTGTAGACATTTATGTGTGTGCTGGTTCTCAAACTAGCATCCTGTTTAAGGCAATAGCCTGTCTTAAAATAATTGCTGCCAGATTCCACTTTTGTTTTGAAAATGGATGAATATGTATGTATAATAGTTCATTTACTAAATTGGGTAGAAGTTACCTGCTATAAATTTATACTTTTTTTTCAGTAAACCATATACTGTATTAATAATCTTTTTCAAAAAGTACTTTAGTTGTGAATAAGATACCAAAATTATAATCTATATTGCAATAATGGTGTTTTTTGTTCTACCAAAATATAATCAAATACTGGTTACAGTCAAATTTAAGGGAGGTTAGTCATTATTTGAACCTGCTTTTGATTAATGTATCTGACTTTGTCTCTAATATTGATGATTTATACAGTGTATTTTTGTACATATAGTAAATATAGAATATAATTTATCTTTGAAAGTGACTGATACAAAGGTCATCTGTAGAGATTTTGCTATACAATTATTTGATGGCTATTTTAAATTAAATGTTATATAGTGGTTATGTCTTTCAAGATCTTTTAAAATGCACGTGAGTGTATTGCCTATATTAGTCAGGTTTATTTAAATATTATAATCTATATTCCATCAGTAAAATCCTTAAGGTTTTCTTTATCATTCAGCAATAAAATAGTAGTGAATTTTCATTACAGTTAATGTAATGCACATGAATAAATGAACGATCAGTAATATATATTTTGTTTTACCAGTTCATTCTGTTCTTTTCCTTTCAAACAGGTAACACCTTTCCTGACCGTGTTTTGATATTTGTTTTACAAAAACTTGACAATAGCAATGAACGCAACAGAATGGGAACTTTGGCAATTTTGCGTCATCTCATCAATTCCACACGTAGGTATTTAAAATACTTTGGATTATCTTTTGTTCCATTTTAAAGACTGTAAGGTATAAAGGCACATCAGTGTCTCTCTGCCAGTCAAGTACTTTCTAAACTATTACTTAAATAAAATGAAAGTTATGTGAAATATCTTTTTACCAGTGACACAAAGGAGGCAGAATTAAGCCTTCCCCTTATATTGTTTTTCTTGTAGCATCCATTATGGAAACAAAGAAGTCCCTTGTTCTGTCCTCAATAAGGCAGCCATTACAGGATAACAGTAATAAGGTAAAGGCCGCATTCTTCATTATATATGGTGAATAATATTTATGTGATGGGCTTATCTTTGGTTTCCATGTATGAATTTTCTTTGTCCATCTTCTCCTGATCAGAGTCACAGGGGCCAACGCCACTACTGGCAGTAATTAGTCCTAGATGGAATACTAATGCATTGCAGTGCACATTCATATATACACACTACAGTTGGCAAGTTTTAGAACACCTCAGCTTTTTCATTTTTATGGAGTTGCACACAGTTTAATGTCTTAATGTTTCATGAACTCAAAGCATAGAACAAATAAACAATGGCAAATAAAAAAGTAAGTCAAGGAATCATTAAGTGTACAAGATTTTATTCAGATTATCAAAATATTAATTTTTTGCTGACATAACGGCCAAACTGTCGTAGCCCATTTGATTTAGAATGTCAGTCACTCAGTGCAAGTCATCAACTCTTCCTCCAGTAAAAGAACCTCAGACCATCACACTTCCTCCTCCATTTTTGACAGTTGATGTCACACACTGAGGAACCAACTTGACGGCATACAAATGCCCTGCGTGATGAACCAAAGATTTAGAAATTTGATTCATTAGTCCATAAACTTTCTTCCAGTCTTCAGTAGTCCACTGCTGGTATTTCAAGGCCCTGTTTTGTCCTTTAAGAATTCCGTACTACCACTTGCCCTCTCTCTCATTTAATTTGTTAATTGCTACTTTCTTGCCATTATCACTGGATTTTACAACTTTCTATGATGTAGAGGATGTACAAACACAGACTGTTCCAACTGTGCTTTAAGACAGACAGAGGGTTTTAAGTATTCGACAGAACACAAGTCCAAAAAATTGTTTGCTTCAACTTGCAAAGATTAATTTACTGTAACCGCTGCATTACATCTGTCGGTTGTAACCTATTAGTTGTTCTTTGAAGAAGGCATATTTTACAATATTCTGAAATTTACTTGGTTCAGTTTTTACTAACCTAAACTTCAAATTTGAATCTCTGGCAGTTTACTGCTTACCTTTTCACCCTTTTAGGTCATTCATTGTATTTCAGCTGATTAAATATGAAGAACAACTGGAAAAACTGAGGTTTTCTAAAACTTGTATATTTATACATTTATACTTGTATACATTTGGAATATAATTTATGACATCTACTTTGTGTGTGGTAAAAGAAATATTCCAAATTTTCCAATTCCAAAAATTTTGGTGGAGGGGTTATAAAGTGAGTTTTAAAGAATTCACCCTAGTTGTACGTAAACTTCTGACTTCCACTGTATATAAGCATGGGGACAAGGTCATAATTTAGACTTCAAGTTCAGAATGTATTTATATGTTGTAAGCATCCAGAGTATGATTCGACAATTTTTAGTGTGATGCATATTTGTGTTTTTGTGTGTGGGTATCAAAATGTGAGCTCATGGGAACAATAACTTTAAAACGAAAGCTCACTTCAAATGAGTCTTTGCACTGATATTAGTTTTACAATATGCTAAACACCTATAAGTTTCAACAGTAGACACTCCAATAGATTTTTACGCAGAGATAATGTTTTTGCATTTCTTTATACCTGTTTATGCTCTAAGTACAGCATTGTTGGGAAAGGAAGATATAGCAGTATGTGTTTCTGCTACTTGATTCTATATTGGATTATAATAGTCTATTGCTAAAATAGTGTCTTTTTGTAGGTTTATCAAGGTCTGGTCCCAGCAGATTTTTTATGAAAAGTTTATCTTTTGCTTTTGTGAAAAATGTAAACCTTTCTTTGATATTTGTTTTGTTTTTAGGTTAATATCAATAACAGGTTTTGAATGTTTATAAGTTCACTTTGTAAAGTGGGAATAACTAAGTTAATAGTGTTTGATTTTATTCAGGTTAAGAAAATGGTGCTTCAAGTGATAAGTGCTATGGCCCATCATGGGTACCTGGAACTAGAAGGAGGAGATGTTTTTATACGATATATTATCCAGCACTGTGCTCTACCTGATGACATCAATGTGAGTATCAGTTTTAATGTCAATTCAAATTGATTTCTGATTCTGGTGCACAGTAAGATTTTTTATTGTTTACTGTGGAGCATTAATTATTCATGTCCTTACAAAATTGTTCACATTCTTAAGGCATAACATAAAACGTATTATAGCAAACAGTTAAAAAATTTACATGGAAAATATGTTCTCCAGGAAATTCTCCAGCCCACTTGCAGAAACTGATGGCCTTCAGTTTGCATTTTTCCTTCTCAGTTCTAAATGGCTGCTCTGTACTGCCAAAAAATCATTTGATAAACTCGTTGCTTATAATCACAGTTATTTGAAATTGGACAGATGAATTCATATGTAGCAGTGCAGCATACAAAGAATTTTTTTACAGTCTTTTAGGCAATAAAGGCCTTATCATGACAACACTCAGTTATTAAAATGTTGAAATAACAAAGTTCCAAAATGTGAGTGTTGCCTAATCAGGAATTACATTAAACTGCCATTTACTGGAATAATTAATATCACAGAAAGTCTAATGTCTTGACGAATTTATGACTGGTTTTCTTCTTTTTGGAGAGTTTTAAATAGATAGAAGAATAAAGCATATTGACAAAACATGAAAGTTCAAGTACTTATGTTTCAATACAAAAACTATTAATAATGTAAGAGCAGTTCCTGTCCTTTTAATTTCTGAGAACAGTTAATTATGTCTTTAACTTCAGGGGATGAAAAGTAGATTTTTTAGATACTTAAATGTTTAGAAAAAAAAAAGAATATTAAGATGTATGAAATGTGAGGCAACTTACATGTAATTTGTTTTCACTGTAGCTTCTTATGAGTAAAATACACGCGTTATGCAGTAAAGCTTCTGAAATAAAACTGAGTCACATACCCTTGAGTGTGTGTCATAATTAAGTCTGTCTATCATCCACGTAAAATATAACCATTGCTGTTATCAATGATCTGTGTAGCATTTGAATTTGGAAATTACTTTTTTGTTTCCTGCTTTTCATAAGCACTAGAGAAAAGTTTAGAAAGTCAGAATTTTTTATCAGTTTTAATATTAAGACGTTAAGCAATATTTTTTTTTCTAATTATTCATCCTCTGCATAATGAGCCTTGAGAGCTAACATAATCAATCAAATGAAGTAAATGTGAAATATAACTTATTTTATTCTCTACTGGTACTGATATTAAGATATTTGAAGAAGGCTTTTAATTTCTAACTTGTGAAAAATAACATACTTCTGGGAATGTTGTGCTTTGCTGCTATTATGCAGTTTGTATTTGGAATAATTTTGTTTTTTATGGGCCTGTACATTTTTATAAATTGCATATTTTAAAGGACAAATATCATGAATATACCATTTTGACTTCAAATTTTGAATAGAATTAATTAGTTTCCCTAAAATTAATTTTTTATTTGTTGTAAAATAATGTTCTAGTATTTTTTTTTTTAACAGCGTACATTTAAACAGACTGATCCAGAAGAAATTAGCAATGAGTCTCTTCGAAGTATGTGTGAAAACACACTTCACCTTTTTACTACAACTGTAGGTCGGATGACTGATGTAAGTTACTCATTCTTCCTAGAAAACACATAATATTTGTTGAAAGTTTATGTCAGTTAATTGGCAAATAATTTAAAATGTCTTAATTTTCAGCATTTTAACAAATGTAAATTGGCAAAGCACTCCTTAGTACTCATTTTATCAGTGTATCTGTTTTTGTTAACATACATATATACATGCTTTTGGTTTCTGAATTGATTATTTATTTAATCAGATTTGGTTTTGTTTGTTTTGGAGGTGAAAAGAGTGTCAGGCAGAGTAATGATTATGAAGATGGAAATTGGAGGTGTGATGATGAATGTTGTTAGTGTATATGCACCGCAATGGGTGGGAAAGAAGATTTTTGGAGTGAGTTGGATGAAGTGATGAACAGTGTACCCAAGAGACAGAAAGTGGTGATCGGAGCGGATTTCAGTGGGCATGTTGGTGAAGGGAACAGTGGAGACGAGGAGGTGATGGGTAGGTATGGTGTGAAGGAGAGGAATGAAGAAGGTCAGAGGATAGTGTATTTTGCCAAAAGGATGGACATGGCTGTGGTGAATACGTAGGAGGAGGGAGGAACATAGGGTTACGTACAAGAGTGGAGGAAGATGCACACAGATAGATTACATCCTATGCAGAAGAGTTGATCTGAAGGAGATTGAAGACTGCAAAGTGGTGGCAGGGGAAAGTGTAGTTAAGCAGCATAGGATGGTGGTCTGTAGGATGACGTTGGAGATCAAGAAAAGGAAGCGAGTGAGGGCAGAGCCAAGGATCAAATGGTGGAAGTTGAAAAAGGAAGACTGCAAGATTGAGTTTAGTGAGGAGGTGAGACAGGCACTGGGAGGCAGCGAAGAGTTACCAGACAGCTGGGACCAACTCTCCCTTAAGGTGAGTTCGGGTCACTTAAACCCCATAACATTCAAGGTTGCTTTTGTGAATAATTCTTTTAAGAAGATGTACCAACCTCTTCATGTGAAGTATTGGACTTGGGAATTGTTTGGACTTTCTGGCCGTTAAGCACGGAAGGGCAGCAGCCACATTTCTCAGAATAATTTTTCTCTTAAATCACAGACACGTAGTGCAAGGTTGTCAAGCAGGTAGTTTACCCGAAACCACTGCAGTAGTACTCAGTGTATCTTTACTTCTTAAATGTTAATGTTTTATTGTTTAATAATTTATACACTTCTTATATATCATTCAAATTCTCTTATGGAAATGTGTTACTGTTTAATAATTTATACACTTCTTATATGTTCTTCAAACTCTTTTAATCAAAATGTTTTACTACTTAATAACTTATTTTATAAATACTACATTTTATTTTTTTCTCTTGCACTTAGTGAGTGAAGCCACTGGGTAATCAGCTAGTGTGTGTATATATATATATATATATATATATATATATATATATATATATACTCACCTAAAGGATTATTAGGAACACCTGTTCAATTTCTCATTAATGCAATTATCTAATCAACCAATCACATGGCAGTTGCTTCAATGCATTTAGGGGTGTGGTCCTGGTCAAGACAATCTCCTGAACTCCAAACTGAATGTCAGAATGGGAAAGAAAGGTGATTTAAGCAATTTTGAGCGTGGCATGGTTGATGGTGCCAGACGGGCCGGTCTGAGTATTTCACAATCTGCTCAGTTACTGGGATTTTCACGCACAACCATTTCTAGGGTTTACAAAGAATGGTGTGAAAAGGGAGAAACATCCAGTACGCGGCAGTCCTGTGGGCGAAAATGCCTTGTTGATGCTAGAGGTCAGAGGAGAATGGGCCAACTGATTCAAGCTGATAGAAGAGCAACTTTGACTGAAATAACCACTCGTTACAACCGAGGTATGCAGCAAAGCATTTGTGAAGCCACAACACGCACAACCTTGAGGCGGATGGGCTACAACAACAGAAGACCCCACCGGGTACCACTCATCTCCACTACAAATAGGAAAAAGAGGCTACAATTTGCACGAGCTCACCAAAATTGGACAGTTGAAGACTGGAAAAATGTTGCCTGGTTTGATGAGTCTCGATTTCTGTTGAGACATTCAAATGGTAGAGTCAGAATTTGGCGTAAACAGAATGAGAACATGGATCCATCATGCCTTGTTACCACTGTGCAGGCTGGTGGTGGTGGTGTAATGGTGTGGGGATGTTTTCTTGGCACACTTTAGGCCCCTTAGTGCCAAATGGGCATCGTTAAATGCCACGGGCTACCTGAGCATTGTTTCTGACCATGTCCATCCCTTCATGACCACCATGTACCCATCCTCTGATGGCTACTTCCAGCAGGATAATGCACCATGTCACAAAGCTCGAATCATTTCAAATTGGTTTCTTGAACATGACAATGAGTTCACTGTACTAAAATGGCCCCCACAGTCACCAGATCTCAACCCAATAGAGCATGTTTGGGATGTGGTGGAATGGGAGCTTCGTGCCCTGGATGTGCATCCCACAAATCTCCATCAACTGCAAGATGCTATCCTATCAATATGGGCCAACATTTCTAAAGAATGCTTTCAGCACCTTGTTGAATCAATGCCACGTAGAATTATGGCGTATTAGTATGGTGTTCCTAATAATATTTTAGGTGAGTGTGTATATTTATTTATTTATTTATTTATTTATATATTTATATATATATATATATATATATATATATATATATATATATATATATATATATATATATATATATATATATGTAGGTATATATACATATGATAGGCCCAACTATGATCTTTTAATAACTGGCATGAGGAAAAGGTCAAGGATGTGTTCTAAGAAGCCATATTTACAAAGTGTAACTAATTTTTAGCCATTCAAGGATCTGTTCAACCTTTTCCTGGTTTCTAAATTGTGTATGTAGAGCATACTTATCTCATGTATTTTTTTTCTTAAAGAAATAACAATTTTTTCTTGAAGTAATAAGAAAATGTTTAATTTAAATGTACCATTTGATCATGTGTCTATTATTGAAATTATCAGTGTTTAGATTTAGTATATAATCTGCTACTGTGTTTAATGCATTATATAGGGAAGAGCTTATAATTCCACATTAAGATGTCAATACCTGTTGAATGTATTAATGATGTAGGTTCTGTGGCCATATCTGCTGAGTTTTCTGACACCATTGCAGTACACCAATGCAATGACGCCTCTCTGCAAGAGCTTGATTTTGCTGGGAAATAAAAAGAAGTTAGCCAAAGACGAAAATTTCATCATCAATTTCAACGAACAAGGTGTGTTTTAATAATACAAGTTTAATGGCTTGCTAGTCTTATCTATAATGTAAATAAGTGATTAGTATGTATTTTATTGTGCCATACTGAACAATGGCAGTATTTGGCTTTTCTTTTGGAATCTAACTGTACTTACCACTTATCCTTTTACTTAGTATTAAGCAGTTTTTACTTGCTTACTTCACTGCTTTTATTAGATTAATCAATTTTTATTTAGTGTCTTTCATAAAGTATTTAGTATTCAGTCTTGTAAAAGTATAAAAATAAATATAACCTATTTCAATTTAGTGGTTTTACATATCACATCATTACTAACAATCATATATTTACTAACTGCTTAAATGAGAAAAGTGTGAATTAAAATGATAAACAATCCTTCTATATAAAAGCGGTCGGGATTGTCCTTCCGTCCCGTGAGTGCTACGCAGGCGCGGAGTTTCACACACGCCCGTCCATTTTGCAATGCACGATGGGATTTGTAGTTTCATTTTTCCAGGTAAAAGATGATTTTCTACTCCAGACTGTGCGATATCTTCTTCTTTCTTACTATATAAAAGCGGTCGGGATTGTCCTTCCGTCCCGTGAGTGGAAAGCGTAGCGGTATTCTGCTTATCACAGACTTACTACTTGCAGCTTGCGGTGCGAGGCGACATGATGTGAGCAGAGTTCTGGTGCTCCCATCGTTCCCTTGCTTTTGTGCACGATGCACTGGAAAAATAAACAAAATTATGTCTCTGGAAATAATTAATGTTGATGGAGTACAAATGCCTCACTGTGTAGTAAATATCAGGGGGGTTCAAAAAGGCGACTTCAATATAGAAAAAAAGTTTAAATTTCATCACAAAAATAACAGAAACTACGAGTATTAAAGTAATACCGCTCAAATGCAATATAACCAAATTAATGAGTTTGTATAAAATATCAAATTGATCTACATATTGAATTGCCTTAAGAAGTTGTCAACTTAAAAGTCGGTCGCCTTAAAAGGCGGGTGAGCCTAGTAGATAAATAATTTCTGAATCCTGATTTGTCACCATCTTTGCAGAGTTTATGCTTTTTCCTTGTATCTCTGATTTTTTTTTCTGGATACTATGATTTTCTGTCCATATTCTAATATAAGCATGTTAAATTAATTGACAGCCCTAAATTTGGTTGTGAGGGGTTGTACCCTGTGATATCTGCGTGACACAGCTAAGGTAGCTTTCAGCCCCAAAGACAATTGGATTAAGTGTGTAATAGATAATTTTTTAACAAAATAACTGAAAAATATATGAAAAAGTTAACTACTGTACATACCATAAT
This sequence comes from Polypterus senegalus, assembly GCF_016835505.1. NCBI lineage: Eukaryota > Metazoa > Chordata > Cladistia > Polypteriformes > Polypteridae > Polypterus > Polypterus senegalus. The sequence goes on along the minus strand of NC_053168.1, from coordinate 32,558,712 downwards.
TCAGTAACTTGAGAAACTTTTAAAACTGCTGTTTGCCATAATATTTTAAAATAATCATAGTAATTTTAGGGTGCTACAATTATTCAATGTTTTTAATCTGATTGTATTTTCTTAATCGACTAGTTGTCCCTGCCCTCTTCAACCTTGTGCAGTGCCAAGCTACAACTCTGTGTAATGTTTTTGAGTAAGCTAATCATCAGTGGGAGCTGCATCACTTTCAGAGAAACACAGTTTGTTCAAATATCGGGCAAGATTCTTCTCTGTGTGAGAGTATTTCACCCAACAATCTGAGAAAATGGTTGGCAAAAAAAGATGGTATTCCAGAACAGCATTATCTTAATTCATGGACACCTGACGAAGAGGACACCCTCTGGAAGCATAGCTTGGGACAAGACAACAGTTTCTCAAGTATCCCACTTACACTAACTTAGATGTTCAACGGAAGTTCCTTTAGTGTTGTGAAGCTGGTTATCTTGAGAAATTCATTCTAGTGACTAGCATCGGGATGAATGTTAGGGCCATGATATTTTTTCAGACACATCAGATACATTTTCTGCTAATGCATTTGTCACCATTGTGACTCGTGATTGCACTGAAATAAAATCTAGCTAAATATGATGGACTAGTCTGTTGATTGTACTTGCTTTATTTTGGGCAGAGTTGCATTTTTTGCCCTTTGACAAAATATTTATTCCAGGGTCATCAACTTGTTAAACTTTAACTGTCGCTTTGTGGATCCAAAAGAAAACTACTAGTAGCATTTGTCCAAACTGTGCAGCACTTATTTCCTATGTAAACATACTGTAGATCAGCTTCCAGTCATTGTGTTGTAAATAAAATTCATTCTATAAATGATCAGGCTGACTCAGTAAGATGAAAATTTTTAATCTAGTGCTTTGAATGTAGTTGATCTAAACTGAAAGAGAGTTTGCATCAAAGCAACATGCAGCTGTCCGCCCATAGGGAAGCTGCTGCACGGAAGTTCAGGATTTTGATAAGAAACACAATTTTTATGGCAGTTCAGATTGCCAAATGCACACACTGTGCAGCTTAACAAAATTAGATTTTAATGTTAAAAAGGTATGCATGCCTTAACAAAAATGGTTCTGGGCTGTTTTCACATTCTTGGATGAAAGGCTGGCGACCATCCAGGTGCTTTTGTCCTGTTGGAAAGGAACATCCTGAAAGAGGCATATGCGAGTATACTAAATGCCGCCTATGAAATGTTCTTCGGAGTAAACATTTTTTCCCAATTCTTTGTTTTTCCCTCCAGTGTCTTAAACAAAGAATATTTTTTTTTTAGCAGAAAAACTTTTAAGAAAGAACTCATTTGTGTGAGGCACATGCTGATGTTTTACCCGACTTAAGATATCTAGTAGGATGCTTTTTAAAAAGTGAAGAATTGTCAATGAACATTATAAATTTAAAATTAACTGATGGATTTATGTGCTTATTGTCAGGCTTGCTTGTCACTATTTTTATAAATAATGCATGTTTAAATATGATGATGGCAATAACAAGCAATGGGAATTTTAAAAAAAATGCTCATTGTGTAGCTATTGCCACTTCAGAACAAAGCACAAAGTTATACCAAGGTCGACAGGGAAAAATCAACTGTTAATGAAAAGTTTTTGCTTACAACAATTTAATGCTCTGCAGCTGCAAAATATAGAGATTTCTGGTTTACCTCACATTTCTCTTCAAGAGATATGAGTTGCCTGTCTGCTATGACTTCGGTTGGTATCATTTATACTTTTCAAACCTTATTAAATCGCTTTATGCCAAATATACCTTAGCAGCTATATTCATGTCTATGAATAAATTAAAGACTGATTTTAAAAAAAAATATATGTAAAGATGCTAAATTCATTGTAACAGTGAGGTCTTAAAACAGCCAAAGTCCTATCTGGTCCTGTTTCAAGTTGGACTGCTGACAGACAATAAGTTACGTTAATACGTAACTCCATTCTTACGAGGGCTACTTGAAAAATAATGAGACTGATTTTTTTATACAGAATCGGATGACGCTACAGTCTCAGAACATATTTATGTTTCAAAGTAGCGTCCTTCACAATGCATGAATTTTTTACAATGCTTCAAAAAGATTTAAAGACAAGAAACAGGCTGTTTTGCAACATCATGATGTGGCCACTCAATTTTTTTTTACTTTATCATCTGAGGAGAACTTCTTTCCATGTAGTTGTTTTTCAGGTTTTTTCTTCAATTGTTTCATTACTGCTCTTCCCAGACTTAATGCAAAATTCGATTACACATCTCCGTTGTTCTCTCACAGCCTCTCACTCCTCTTCATCTGCCATGATGACACTTTTGAGGTGCTTCTACTCATTGTGACAGAACACTGAAGAATACAGTGGTCCAACTGCAGGTTCACACATGTCAATATGCTGTTTGCTGTTCACAAACACTGGCACAGCATTTCCGTGTTTATCTTCATGAAAGAGAAACCAGCGCAGTCATATTACTTTTCAATCAGCCCATGTAATTAAAAAATATAATTTTACTACTTTTAGTCTTTTTTGACGGAAATATTTTATTGTTAACAGTGTTGTCTTGTTTGTTGTCTTGTTGTAGCTGTTTTAGCTTTATTTTCTTCATATCCTGATTTTTTTAAATGTAACTCAACTCTTTTAGTAGCTACCAACCAACCATATAATTAAAATAGGATGTTCCTACATGCGTTTACATTATTGCACATCAATCAGGAAGTTAGGATTTGGATGCATGTGGATTTTTTATGTTTAAATCTGCTGTAATTCTTTGCCTCAAATACATGAACTGTTTTTTTACTGATTATTTGTGATTTTTGTTGCATGAGATTTTCTTTATTGGCTATTGCTTTATATTTGTATTTATTTTTCAGTTAATCTTCCATCACCATATGTGCTTCTGACAAGGCTTCTGGTAAGATTTTCAGTATTCATTTTTTACATGAAAATATTTTTAATCAAATATGCAGTATTCAATATTTTTTGCAGTGCCATATAAACCCTTTAATATTTGAGCTATGAAATGTATAAGTTCAAAAAGTGTTTTTCCAATGACAAGATATAAGTTATACAATCTCAAATAGCAAATGATGGAATGGAAATTATAATGAGTGAGCTTTTTTGGATTACCATCCCTGTTTAGTTTATCTTCTGATCATTTTGTGATACGTAGTAATTGGCAGAAAAGCATATTCACTAAGCAAGGCTGCAAGATATGTCCTTACTGCTGTCTTATTTTAAGTAAGTCACTTAATCTCATTGTTGCATCATTTTAAGACATTCTTAGTATGACAAAGCATTTATATTTTTATGTTGAAATAATTTTAGGACAGTCTTTAATTTCAAGTTGAAATAAAGTAATTGTACTTATACAAGATTTTTTTATGTAGATTGTTGGGGAGGATTCAATTTTAAAGTATTTTCTACACATTTTTGTTTCCTGATGGAGAATCCTTACTAAGTATATATTAATATGTCTATACAGTATATGTACTGTAAGTTTATAGGGTAATTATTGTCATGTGTTCAGAGTTTAGTGAAATGCCTAATTGCATTTGGTAATGAACATACAGCATGTCATCACTCTCTGGCACCATTATTAGTGAGTGTAACAACTTTTTCAAATTGAAACCTTAATGAATTGTACTTATAATTTCATAATAGATTAATTCTGTATTATTATTCTGTAATTTATGGTAGTCTTAGCTGAAAATCAATCTTTTTACTGATGATATAGAATTCTACAGTCTAGTGAAAAACTAATATAAGTAAACTCTTTGTATAAGAAAAAAATAATATTCTACTTTAAAGGTGAATGCATCATTTCCATTTCGAGGGAGAGGCCGTGGAATCCCATCCCTCAACCTCCTCAATGTAATGGCACCCAATATACATCCAGAAGCAGATAAAAGCTGGGAGACAGAGATTCCAGATTTGGTTAAGTACCTCGAAGGTAAGGACAATTTGTTTTTATTTTATTATCAATATATGCATATAAAATCTTGTGGCTGTTTCTGTCAAGTGGATTCTTTCATATGTATGTATATTTTATATACCGTATGTACACACATGCACATGTACGCACACACACAAAATCATGTGACCAATCCTCACAACATGAGCTCTAGTGCCTGAGGCCCCAAATGACATAAAGAACTATTAATAATATGCTGCCTAATGGATTCATTCTGTAGGTACAGTATGTGCATAAAGATGCAACATAATGGTCTGTTGACTCCTGGAGGAAATATGTTGTCTTTTGTGAGTTGAATTTTATAAAGACTAGAAATTTTTTCTGGTTAATGCTGTGGCCAAAGGGACACACTTTAGCAAATAATACGGTTTTATACTGTAGTTACACTGCAAAATACAGAGCCCATGTTTCCTGCCAGAATAGCTACAGTCTGCAGTAGTGATTATAGCTATTTTATTAAAAGACAAGGCCCCATAGCCCACTATATTGGGGTTTGATTTGGGATTGATTTCTGTGTCTTCATTCAAACAGGGCAGATGCAGATGATCTGTCCTAGCTGTTTTATATGCATTTATTATGAATATAATCTGATTTTGTTTGTTTATGCTGGGCTTTCAAATTTGTATAGCTGGTAAGATAATTACCCTTTTCTCATGTAACAATCCCTTTATCTAACACTTCTTCCTGTTTTTAACATATTCATTCCACCTCAAACCTCAGACTAATTGTAATACATTGAAAGGATTAATCACAACTATTTCTTTGTTATTAAGCATACCTATCTCTTGTGGTGTCTGCTTTCTTCTGTGCACTTCGAGCTGCTATTAGTTTGCTGTAGCTTTTAATTGGAGGTACCTGGCAGCAATAATTATGAGGATGTCACTTGATGGAAAGTAGTATTTATTTAAAAGAGTCTAAATATTGACTCAGTAAGTTTTTATCTGTCTGTCTGTCTGTGTGTGTGTGTGTGTTTCTCAAGTCATTGGAATTTTCTCTGTCTTTGTATGTTTTTTTATGGATTTCTGTTTATGTTTTTCGATGCTTATTTTCATATTTTAGACTACTTACCTTAGCCCTTGTTGATATAATTAAGTTCATATGAAACATCAACCACTATAAAACCATGTATCTTCCCCAAAAAATTAAGGGAAGAAGGAGTCCTGCTTCTACTGGTAATCATGCCACACCTACAGTCAACTTTTAGAAAATCATTTTTTATTTGTTTCTTTCCCTGCAAATAATAGGGCAGAGTTTTGGCTCGGAGGCTAGGGATCTGTGCTGGCAATCAGAAGGTTGCCGGTTGGAATCCTGTAAAATGCCAAAAGTGACTACAATCTGTTGGGCTCTTGCGCAAGGCTGTTAACCTGCAATTGCTCCGTCCTGGGTATGATGTTAACCTGCATGCAGCCCTGCAAGTAGGGCCTCCAACCTGCAGGGAAAAACCTGGGGGTTGGTGGCAGAGTTGGCAATCCAGCCACCAGAAAAAAACCTCACACTGTTCCACTTCATCTGAATTGGTGTGATGCTGAGGTGTCACCCGTTGCATGGCTGCACTTGGGCCCTAATCTGGGATCCTGAGTTGATTTGTCATGTGGTAGGTGCGGTAATGCGCTGTATCAGTGTGTGCTCCTGACCTCCACCTCCTCCTCCTGCAAATAATATTCCTTCTCCTGTTACTGGGCCTTTCCATTTCTGTTAGCAGGTCTGTTCCATCAGTTAAGGAACCGTCTCTTACTATTACCTTAAGCAATTATACAGTATTTTGAAGTATGGTATGATTTTTGTTTCAGTTTTAGGGGGTCAATATGGTATTTTGTAGCCACCTCCATTTCTGTATTTTTACTTCCCAAGTTTTCTCAGAAAAGAACTGTGAGTGTGTATGGATTTTTTTTATTTGGAAACAGGATTCTGTCACATGCTACACATTTAATCACATTAGCAATGGCATAACAGAATCATTGCTATTTAACTTATCATGTGGTTTCCTCACAGAGTAACTTGGGATTTTACATATTTGTAATTGTAAATTCACCAATTATTTTTTTCCTTGTCATAAGTCGCTTGATCTCCTGAGGCATTACATGTTTGCTTTATTTGAAAGATTTTTTATGCCTCTCCTAGAATTGTGACCTTGGCATAGATGGTGTGCTTGTGCCTCTTAATGATCCTTAGAGCAGTGTTTTCTGTAGGTGCAATATGTGCTCCAGTTAGGGTTACCTATGGCAGATTGGTCTAAGGCAGGGGTCCTCAATCCCAGTCTCTTCATTTTTCTTCCAAGTATTTAATTAAACCCAATAGTGCAGATAAATACACACAGGTGTAAATGTAAATAAGCTAAATGGAGAAATGCTGCTCTCTCTTGTCATTTGCATGTTATTGATAATAAGGAGCAATTAAAATAGCTGTTTAAGACAAAATTAAGAAATAAGGGCACAAAATCACTAAAGTGAAGCAGAAGTGTTACTTTAGCAATAAGTGCTTTTTATTAAGCAACTGGGTTGGAGCAAAAACCTGCAGCCACTGTGGCTCTCCAGGACCGTGATTGAGGACCCCTGGTCTAAGGGGAGGTACCAAATAAACAGCAAACCATAATTTTGCCATCATAAATGTTCTAATTAAATCTAAGAGAGCCATGGTCACTCTTGAAGCCATAATGAGGAGTGATGGTGTTTGCTATCTAGACCCAAGGTAGGTGGCAACATACTGTATATCAAAGTTGGACCTAGTCTAAAAAAGTTGCATATAGCCACCATGTGGGCTAACCAACCACAAGGTGAAGGTGAGAGTCAGATAAATTGCAACTCAATAAACCATTTGCCATCTGTGTTGTGAATTAATGGTAGGTACCATCCCGCCCACCTAGAGGATCTCTAGAAATGCTGCAAATAGCAATGGGAAGATTCACTCCTGAACAATGTGTAAAACTGGTTCATACTTACCCAAAAAGAATTAAGGCTGTTATTGCAGCAAAAGGGTTCTCAACAAAGTATTAATGTGTAAGGTTTGAATACAGAAAATGGTTTATTTTTTCTTTGGAAATGTATTGTTACAGCAGAAGTGTCTAAATTAAAAATACTGAGTGGATACGTATGTATACAAATCTTTTGTCATGCATAAAATTATGACTTTCAAGGGAATTGAGTACTTTTGCAAAACACTGTATTAAGACTCTTGGTTGTTCTGGGACCATCTGGTACTTCCCCAGAAAAAGTGAAGAAAGTTTATAGTAAGAGAGAGGCATGGTCAACTTGGCTTAGTGTATTGGTGACCACTAAAATGTAAAGAAAATGGTGATGAAGAGGATTTTGAACATGGATTACACAATTATCATACTTAAACTAATTAGTGTAATGTTGATTAATATGTTTGAATTTGTATATTTATGCATTATAGGGCAAGTTACTGATGAAGTTTAGCATTGAAGAAATGGAGGCAATAGTACTGTGCAGCACTTTGTATTTTACCATTGTAATATGCAGAGTCTTACCAATGTATATCCATTTTCACCACTTCCCAAAGAGCAAACATTTGTGTATTTGATAAAATGCCCTGGTGTATGTACAATATGTATTTGCATATACAGTACTGACTTCCTGCCCAGGGATAACTCTTGTCTTGCTTGCATTACTCCTGCTGAATTAGGCCTTTTTTTCTTTTTCTTTTTGTCATGTTAGAACATTCAATTTAAGGACAACTTCTTGCAACTTTATTTTTTTCAGAAACAACTGAAGAAACTATAGATGCTAAAAAATGGGAAGATAGTCTGCTTGAGGTAAATTAAGTAAAGTGATAAATACCATTGATGTTTGTGACTATTATAATCTAGCACAGTTTATATTCTACGATTACATATTTTGATTTTAGTAATTTAGTATTTTCAAAATAAGGAGAGTAATGTAATATATAACTTTGCTCTTCATACCAAAGTATTTTGGTTAAAGCCATTTTTTTGAGTGAGATCTGTTTACTTTATCTGTGCATCTTCTTGGTGAATACATTATTAAAACAATCTTAGAATTGTTTTAGTGAAAATAGATTTTAAATTTTCCAGAAGAAATAATATTATGGGTGCAGTTACAGCTAAGAATCTGTTAAATATGCTGTTACCAGCTTACTACATCTACTATATATATATGGCAGTTTTCAACAATCCTTCATTTGAAAATGTGCTGCTTTCTACCATCTTTTTTGATACAGCATGTTTTTTGGTAAACAGCAATCCTCAAGTCATGTCATAAATTAGTTAATTGAACATTAGCAAACTCACAAAGAAGACCACACAAGTACAGGTACCTTTTGTTCTTTAGCCAGTCTAGTATATGTATATGGCTCAGGTCATTTTCAAGCTAAAACATAAACACTTTTGCAGTTTTGATATGTTTTGGAGATAGTGGCATGGGTTGTGAATAACTTTTATCTATTTGACTCATTTTCATTTCAGTTCTTTAGTTTGTTTGCCTTGACTATTGAACAACCAGTAATGTTGTTTAACCAATAAGTGATATTCGGACACTGCATAATTCACATAAAGAACAACTAGGAAGGCTACCGTTTTTATTTTTGTTAGTAGTGCTTTAACACTAAGTGAAGACATTATGCAATGGATAATGAACATTTTATGGAATGAAGCTTATGAGGGACCCATTTTGTAGCACATGTGAGTATACTGTTAATTACAGGTGCTGCACAATGCTGGTTGGCCTCTTCATGTGCAGTAACATGCTTTATCTTTTAGATGCACTGCTATCCCATGTAAAACCAGCCACTTCAAAACAGCAGAGCTAACACTAGCGCTGCTTGTTGTAAATCCTTCTCTTCTGAGCCTCTGTCATTTTTTTTTCTTTCATTCATCACCAACTTTAAGCAACATGGGCAGAGTCTATGTTGTCACGCTTATAAAGAGCAGTGGAGAGTTTGCAGATTTTATTTAACTGTCAGAAGAAGTCAAAAATCGAAGTAGTGAACATAAAGATTCTTCTTAAATATCAAACTGAATATTCAATAAATTGGCCAGCTTTAGTTCTCGGTATCATTCCTCTTTAAGCAGCTCTGAGGATGAAGCTGATTTTGGTGATGAAAAGTATCTACCTGCAGAGTGCAGGGCAGTTTCAGTTTTTCATTTAGGAGACTTCCAGGAGAAATGATACTTAATAGCTGTTTCTGTTGTATGTACATTTACTCTATATGGCTGCCTTCACACCTGTGCTTATTTCATAAGCTATTTGAACTCACAGGCCTTGTTCCCCATATGTATTTTCTTCATTTGGAGGATAGACCAATGATTTGCCGAGAAGTACACAGTGATTATTGAACCAGTGTGTTTTTTATTCAAAGTCCAATGCCTTGGCCGCTAAATCATATTACCCAAGAGATCACATTTTAGTGATTTTCTTCACAGTGTTAAGATGAAAACCCAATTTTGAACATGTTGTCCTAAATAATTTACAGGTTATTGTCTCGCCTTAAATTTATACATGACACTGCCATGTTCATCATCATAAGCAGGCAGCAGATATATTAGTAATAACCAGTCATATGGTAGAGTTATTAGTCAGCCTAATAGTGAAATAATAATAGTTTAGTTTATTTATAGGCGCCTTTCAAGGCACGCAAGGACTCCTTACAGAGCACATTAATAACAACAGTCACAACATAAAATTAATAAAATATTACAGTACAATAAAACCAGAATAAATACAATAATAAAATTAAATTTAAATGTATCAGCTAAAATTATCAGACAGAATAAGCCAGCTTAAAAAGATGTGTTTTAAGATGAGATTTAAAGGTAGGAAGAGAGTCGATATTCCGAATGTCTTATGGGAGAGAGGGAATTGATAGCCTTTTCCATTAGTTGTGCTGCTCAGAATGACTCAGTTCATTAGTTGATTCTTTTTCATTTTAAGAAGAATTAATATTTGAATGACTTTTTAACATATCAACTTGTTCATAGAGATCTTTTATGATTATTAGGGTTAAATCTATTCTTAAATAAAATCCAAATTACAAATCTAAAATTAAAGATGACAAGTAACATTTTTTAAAAGAAAAGGTTTTATAATTGTAGTTTTTAATCTCTCGCTTCTAATGTATTTTTCTTATTACAGTATTGCTTTAAGTTAGAATGTTTAATGAAACTGTGACTTGTCTTTCTTTTTTTTCTTTTCACTTTAGGCGCTTTTACTAGAATAATGATCTTTCCATTACTTGGCCTCTGAAAACTATTTTAGTGACTTTATAAAATTCTTTATATTCTGTAAAATCATACTAGGTTTATTAAGTAATAATACAGTCTCCCTTCATAGTACATGACTTGGTTGTAAAGCTTCTATATAAAAGGTTTCATATGTAGTACATACCTTTCAATGTGCTAATTCAATGTGCTAATATTTGCTTTGGGAAAGCATACCACTAGAATCCATGTTGTTTTAATGAAGAAGTAATTTCTTGTTAAGTGTGCTACTTGTAGGCATTTGTGTTTTTCTATCCTGTGTAAAAATAGCTAGCAGCTCTACAATTGCCATATAATGTTGGAAGATAAAAGCTAATCATTTATTCACTCATTGTAGTATTAAATCATTAGATAAATGATGAACTGTAATTAAACAAGCTTTATGGTCAACCATTTTCAATTTCAGGGTCATTTAATGCTATCTGTATAAACATCTTCCTTACTAAAAGTTTTGTATGTTAAGTCAGATCTGCTTCCATCCTCTGTTAAGTTAATTTTGTTTACAATAAATCATTTTGCGCCTCAACATTTCAGTAGTGTAGTAAAGCTTTTCATATGGATGAGAGAGAGTGCAATTCCTTGGGAACAAGACCAAACCCTGCTGCCCTCTTTCTTTATACTGTAGCTGCCTTTCTGGAGGCACTGTCTTTACCTTCCATGTTAATATAAAATAAGCATTTTAACTAAGAGCTGTCTATTATAATCAGTCCCTACAACTATGGACATTTAAAATTACCCATGGTGATTTCAGCCACAAACATCAATAGTGATCCCTGTGCTTTATCAAAGACTACATCCAATGAGTTTATACAGTACGTTCTTTACACTTTTTGATAATAACCATAATGAAGTAAACGTTTTAGCCCCAACTAGCCAGCTATCTTTACATTGTTCATCAAATAGTTTCTTAGAACCTCTGTGGGGCTGTTTGAAAAGTGTGCTTTCATGGCCTTAACAAACTTCATTCAATACATGGGGACTGTATATTGGTCACTACTGCTGCTGCCATTTTCTTGTTCTATTTATCTCTCAGTCAGATGTAGAAACCCTGTTACTTACATTGCACAGAAGGCCTCTTTATGTTACTTGACATCTTTCCTCACTACAGGTACCAACCAACAGTTCCTTGGGGTGCTGCCAGTACAGGTGTCAGCCACCTTTTGGTCACATCTCTGTATTACCAATCCATCAGAAGTGGGTAGAGTAGCCAAAAATTGTACTCAAGTAAGAGTAGCGTTACTTCAAAATAATATTACTCAAGTAGAAGTAAAAAGTAGTCCACCAAAAACTTACTCAAGTAAGAGTAAAAAAGTGCTTGGTGAAAAGACTACTTATTTATTTTTTAGAAATGTTTTAATAAGACAGACAAAAATATAAAATAATGTGCAAATTCTGCTATTTCCAAATAATAAAATAAAAAAATGAGTAAAAATAAATCACACCTTTACAAAATAAAGATGCACAAATAACACAAAGTTCCAAATCTCAGTTTTTCACAACAACGTTTTTGAAGCTGATACCTACAGTAGGTAACATGTATGTTTGAACAGTGCAAACTACTTACAGTGACGGGATATCCTGTACACTGACAGTATAATACTGCTTATTCACTTTGTGGTGTAGCGGGTCCATGGCTTCAAAAAAAAAAAAAAAAAGGCCAGTTTCAAACCCATGAAGCCATGTCACTCTACGGGTCAGCACAAAAAAGAAGGGGGAATCAAAGATAATGAGAAAAGACATGACTTTAAAAGACATGAAAGGCAGGCTTGGGAACGACGATCTGGTTCTTGCAGTGAAGCTGTGACCGTTTAGCAGTGAACAGGAGCCCCGCATGACTAACAAGTCTCTCACAGGTTGCAAGACACAGGAAGTTTGTGTGTGGTCCTGTGACTACATGGCTGTGTCTGATTGGTGAAACAGTCATGCAGTAGATCCACTGGCAACTTCTCTCTTGCAAAAATATAGTTTAATGTATAAATGGAAAAAAGTAATAAGTCGAGTTTTGCTAAATGTAGCGGAGTAAGAGTAGCGTTTCTTCTTCTTCACAAATGTACTCAAGTAAAAGTAAAAAGTATGGTGCAGTAAAACTACTCTTAGAAGTACAATTTTTTTAAAAAGTTACTCAAGTAAATGCAACAGAGTAAATGTAACTCGTTACTACCCACCTCTGCAATCCACTACTGTAACTCTGATCAGAGTCCTTTTAGACTCCATGCTTCTGACCTGCCCTACTCTCATAGAAGTCCATAATCATTCATTGAGTCACCAGTTAGAATCAGATCAAAAAGGACATTCCTCCCAGTTAGATCACTCTTGGTGTCTCTATAATTTACCAATGTGAGTATTCAAGTTGTTCAGTAGGCCTAGTCAATAAGTGTTATGGTTTTTAAAGGTTGACTAGCTCTTTGGTGCATGTGTGCAAAAGAAACATAACTTCTCTGCATCATGAGGTCACATGGAGGTGAATGCCTTCTTTAGGAAGGCAAATTCCCAACTTTACAGTACTGTTTTGAACTTTTGACTACTTTATCGTCTCCTAAAATTTCTGCCGTACTGAAACTTCAGAGTAGGAGATACACCTTTTAGATTAAGAGGTTTGCTTCAAGAGCCAATGTTGTTCCTGAATCTAAACCCTACCTCTAGCTACCTGCTATTTTTCAACCATTCTTCTTCTTTTCTCAAATGAGATTACATGCTATATCCCACGAGCCATTTTCCATCTCATATGTGTAGGCCTTCTAGACTTATCACAGACATACTTTTTACTCAACAAGTATCACGTCCTTATATCACTATCTGTCTTTTGGGTGCTGAGCCTACATAGTGGTTCCACATTGTGTGTTCATCTTGAGCTTAAGTAGGCAGTGCATATTACCAGGAGCTTCCTGGCAGATTCACGCACCTGGCTTATTTTTTAATTGTTCTGTGTCTAACCCATGAAAATGTAGCAATGAAAAGAGTTGCCTATTCTTACTATACTAGCAGATGAGAACAATTTGAAGTTTACTTACTAAATGTAAACGTGACAGTACTACCTCTATTACTACCACTACTACGACATTGTTTTGCTCATTTTTTATTTGTGACTTTTTTTATTTTTTTTATTTTCTTAAATTGCAGTTCTTGTCCAAGACCCTTGTGACAATTTCAGATGACAAATGGACTAGTACGCTGGCAATTGAAATGGTTGGATATCTTACAAGCTATAATAACTTCTTAGATGAAAAGGTATCTTTAGAGACATTGCATTCATATTTTACTTACTGTCTGTGTTTATTGCCAAACTATTTTGGCCTGTTAAACTACTCTGTAGTTGTTATTTGTCTAACAGTTGCACATTTTAATGTGCAACATTTCTTTATAGAACTTTTTCTACAAGTGTATTGGAGTGACTCTTCGTCAGTGTTACAATAAAGATGTTGTAAGGAAACAGCTACAGGAAATGCTTTTGACTGCACGCCATAATGACTCCCTTGAGAGAGAGGTACTATTCCACATGCATTTAAAAGAAACATTACTAGTACTTTTTTATGTTCAACCAGTTTAAAAACAAAACATAAATATTAATTTTTTTTTACTTTACAAAAATGCTGATGAACTCAAATGCATCTGAGGTAGATTTGCTATTAACACTAAAAAGAGTTTCCCTAGTATTTTTTCTGTTATAGTTGACCTTCCTGAGTGTTTGATTTGAATGTAATTACAAATGGCAGTGTTTTACTGTGCAATTCTTACAGTATGAATGTACTATGTTCAATATGTGTTTTTAACCAAATGGGGGAATGAGCTGCAAGAAATGAGACTAACTTGTCTATAGGAGAATGTGATTGATGGAGAAGATGGTTATTTTATCTGTTGGTGAAAAAGGTAAGGAATTGCTATTTTAACTTCACAGATTACTGATTATCAGGGCAAGTGAACCTATTCTTGTTTTACTGATTTTTTTAATTTAGAAATTTGTAGTTTTGACATTCAGAAGTTATTCTTTTGCAGGGAATTGCAGCGGGTATTGGATTGTGTGCCTCTAAGCACCTTGATGACACATTAGGAAAACTTGAAGATTTTGGAAAGTCTGAAGCATTTAAAAAAGCATCAGGCATCTTTGGTCTTCTTAAGGTATTTTTTATTGCATACAGATTTCTTGGAGGTTTTTCTTGCTGGAATTTCATTGAAGTATTAGAAATTGATCTTATGGAACCAATATATCTTGGTCTATGAATATCTTGATTTTTTAGATATGTTCCTTATAATTATTTACCTTAACATTAGTGTTTTCCTTTCAGCCACTTGAATGCATTGCTGTAATTAAAATATGCACTTCTTGATTTGCAAATATCAATAGGGTCATTATTTTCATATGTACTGAGTGAAATCCTTACTTGCATGTGCAAATTGACATGAAACATGTCACCACTCTGCAATGACATGATTAGTGAGCATAACTACTGCACCTCAAAACTTCTTTCTTTCTTATCTAAAATAATGAAGAAATGTCAGGTTTTCTATTATACAGGGTGCCCACAAAAACATTCCTTGATTTTAAATGGTTACAAAATTAAAATTTATTGGAATATTCACCTTTGAGGCTACAGTTTCATCAACTCATAAAGTTTATATGGTATCTGTTGATTACATACATTCGATGTGTGCCCCACCTGTTACTCGACAAACATTGATGTGATAACCTGCTATCAAAAATGTGATTTTCATCATTTTCAATTAATGCCTGGTGATCGTGCAGAATTGATGTCACATTGCGTTGTCTGAAGGTTGTAACTTCTGTACCAGTTGCACCTTATAAGGGTGAAAGTGCAAGCTATTGTGTAAGATCTTGTTAACCGTGCTTTTTGGGACTTGTAACTCTCAGCTAGCTAGACACGTTGACTTTTTCGGGCTCTGCAAAAAGGTTTCTCTGACACGATTAACAACTTCAAGTGAGACTTGTGGTCGGTCTGAATGCCCCCTTTCTCTGGTCACAGATGCAACCTTCCTCAACAAAATTGTTATACCACTTCAAAATGGACTTGTTAGTCGGCGGATTCACATGAAGTTTGTGCCTGAAAGCACGCTGCACAGTCACAACACTTTTTGTTGTATGAAATTCCAACACACACCAGCTATGTTGCTGTCGGGTGACCACCATCTTGAATTCCACGGTCCGCTAGCGGTATAAGGAGTGCACAGAAGAATCTTCAGGGAAAAGAAGAAATATTTTGAGTTAATGTATTTGCTGTCATCTTGTTTATAAACATTTTCCAAAAAGTTTTCATTTTGTAACCATTTAAAATCAAGGAGTGTTTTTGTGGGCACCCTGTATATCATTGAATGTGATTTGATTGTAAACCTCAGTGAAATGATACAACAGGGACAAAAAGAAAATTAGTTTCTTGACAGTTATACTCATATAATTAACAATAGATATAAAAGACTCATTCATTTTTTTCTCTAACTGTCCTGTTATTCTCTTCTTATTAAATCCTATCTGATATTCACATCCTTTCCTCTGCCCCCTTTATTTGAAAAACTCCCCAGAAGAAGCTGTGTGGAAAATTAAGATTGCTAAACAAGAATCAGCAAAAAAAGAGTGTGGATGTTGGTTCTTTACTCACCAATAGTCCATAGTCTCCACATTTGTTTCAAATATCCCCTCTCTCTGGGCTTGTGTTTACGGTGGAATTCCATCACTTCTAGGTTTGGTTGATTTCATTTTCTAGAAATCCACTTTTCATCAGATTGTCTTAGTCCCCTCACCATCTGACCTGGACCTTGTTAAACTGGATGACATCAGAGCCAGGATTAACACCTTGGTCTTCTCTTTTCGTTAGAGAGCTAAGATTGGTATTGGCCCTGAATTTTACATTCACAGTGTAAAATCCTGTCTGGTGGAACTAATATAGTATGTGTATTAATCAGAGACCGTGAGTCTTTCCTTCTGATGACATGGCAATGTTCCAGTATATGTGTTGCGAGTGTTTTAGATGCACTGTGAAAGTAAAATTCAGGGCCAATACCAAGAGTGCCAGAGAGCTGTCTGAATCTTGGCTATCTAATGAAATGCTAGTACTAGACACCTGGACTTGACCCCAGCATATCTAGGCATTGTGGGTTACTTCAATCACAAATTATTTATTTCTGTTTTTCTTTAACTTTTCTGTAGATGCAGACTGTTCAACTTTCAAAATATTAAGTTAACTAGCCGATGCCCGCCGTAGCATACAGTGGTGTAAGAATAGGAACGGAAAACGGTGAGAAAGGAATTCTGAAATCAAGCAGAAATAAATACTTTTTGAAAGATGCAGTTGTGTATGGGTGTTTTGGTGGAGACAACAGATAATGAGTCGAAAGATCTAACCCTAGAAAAAGCTATGTACAACTGACTGTGGCTGAAGACTGGTTGTTGTAGATTAACGCAAATCTTTGCAAACGTTTGTCCTTGGGACTTGTTGATAGTCATGGAGAAGGCGAGTCTGAGTGGGAATTGTATGTGTTTAAATTTAAAAGGGAGATTGGTGTCGGAAGGAATGAGAGAGTTTCTGGGAATGAAGATTGTTTCAGAATTTTGGATAGCGATCAGTTTGCACTCAATAATATTTGTATGTATTCAGGTAACGATGAGTCTTGTTCCGTTGCAAAGACCTTTTGATGGCATAATGTTTTGGAGGAGCATAACTACAGCTCCCACCTTCAGATGAAGGATATGGGAAGATATGCCAGTTGGTGTGAGGGTGTGTAATAACTCCTGTGGGTACGTTATTTGATCATTAGGATCGTCACTGACTACTGTATCTACACTCTTGAAGGTCACTTTTTCACCCTGTATAAGATCATGAACTTTGTTGTTAATATGTAGAGAATTGTCGTTTGTGACACTCAGTATTGCTCTTGCAGCAGGTTCTTGGGGAGTCACAGTCAAGAAATTAATATCACCGTAAAGTTGAGCAACTGGGTCTTGTTGTTGTGGTAAAGGTATTTCTTCCGTGTCTCCAGTTATACCTTCCCCAACTTGAAGAAGCCATTGAACAAATTGAGTTTCACTTTCGAGAGCTCTCATATTTTTTTTGAGTTTTAGGACCTTCATTTCGTTCCACAGCCTGTGTTTGTTGATGCAAGAGGCAACAGTGAGGGCTCGAGAACCACGGAAGATAACAGGCAGTATTTGGCAGACATCTCCACCGAGAAGAATGGTTTTATTATCGAAAGGTGCGGTAGTCTGTCAACAGCTTGAAATGCATAACAATGTGTCATTGGTGCTTCATAAACTCCAGATATTGCCATGTATTCATAGTACTCCTGACTTGTTGTGATAACTTGACTTGCGTTGGAAAGAACAGGAAGAACATCTCCAAATCTGTCCCAATGTGATGCAACAAAATTTACTGCCTTATGTCGTAGTTAGAGTGCATTGCCTTCGTCAACCATTTGTGTCAAGAAATAACCCACTGATAGGAACAGGCAGTTGCCGGATCCCAGAATAGAGATGACATTGTACAAAAACCTGTCGACAGAGAAGATACTGTAGTTCCTTTTATAACAAAGGTTTAGGAAATAACCATCGCAGTATAACGACAATAGAATGGAGTGAAACCAATAGTAAGGAGCGAAACCAATGCCAATGGTCGAGAGAGTACCTTCCTGTAGCAGGCTCCCAGGCGCACACGTGGCCGAAAGTGAAAGGTCACGCGGTCAGGCTAGATATAGGGCGATGACGTGACACAAATGGGGTCATGAGAGTTGAGCGGGGAATGCGGTAGTCCGAAGGAGGAATAAGAATCGAGAAAAGCAGCGTGCGGGTGTATGGGAGGTCACAGGCAGCTTGGGGAAGGGTTTGGAAGAGGACGAATAGGAATCAAGAAATGCCGTGTCAGCTGCTTGTGGACGGGAACGGTTTTGAAGAGGAGCCGCATGCAGTGTGGGGAAGAGTTTGGAAGAGGACGAATAGGAATCGAGAAATGCAGTGTCGGCTGCGTGTGGGTGGGACCGGTTTTGAAGAGGAAGCAGGACGAACCAGAAGAGAAATATATATAAGAGATAGTGAATTGTGACAAATAGGAGGTATTAAAGGCAACCATTGCTTACAAAGAACTAATTTTCTGTTTAACCTTATACAGTCATTTTCTGTATAAATCTGTCTGCCTTTCTTCCAACTTTCACTGAGTCCACTGTATTTTATTATTTGTTGCTGATTTTAGTTCTTTACTTGACTGTGTGCAGACAATCTCCAGGCTGGTTTCAGTGTTTTTTCCTGCATAGCATGACAGATGTTCATAATATTAACACAATACTGTGCAGTTATTTTTTGCATGTATTTAATGTTTAAGTCAGGCTAGCTCATTTATATACAGCATAACAGACAAAGTGAGTACTGCATACTACAGTACATATGAATCCACATTTCTATATTGGTGCTGATACAAGTGAACTTATTCCACATTCTTTTTGCTCTGGTAGACATTTTTTTCTGCCACCAGGATTGTTTATTTTTATTATTTTGTCTTGAAAGTGTTATTGTGGAAAGTAAAATGCTCATCTGTTTTTCATCACAAGACTAACAGTGTAGTTAGCTTGAGATGGCAGCCTGAAAGTGAGTGAATTCTGGGGCTTTAAAAGCTCAGCTCACTCGTTCTGTATCATTTTATTTGTATGTACCCATGATTTAATTGAGTGATATCCAACTACGTACTGCTAATTCTGAAATTAATTGTTAAAAGTATTTATTTTTTCTATGCATAGATTTAAGTCTTGCAGTTTTCATCTGCACTGCATTAACTTTCACATTTAAAAAGAATTTGAAAGCTTCATATTTCATAGTAGTACAAATAAAATGTAGGCATCCTTTGCTGTATAATGATTACAATCTGTTTGAGGAAGCTTGCATATTGTAATCGGTTCAGTTAGCCAATGAAAGCTGTCATTTTACTTCTTATTGCATCCATAAAGGCTAACATGGCACAACACCCTACTACTGTAGACTTCTAGCAAGTGCAGAGGTGGCCACCAGATTTACATAGCAAAGAAGCTGCTACTTTTTTAAGAATGAGGGACGGATAGAATTAGGCCAACACCTAAGCCCTACACTATTTCCACCCTGACACCTGAATTTTTACAACACCCCTGGAAAATGCCCATATAGGTTAAACACATCCCAAAAACAAATATATAAAAATATCCCTTAATTACTATAATAACTATTTACAAACATGTTAAAGAAAATTGATGACAAAAATACAAACACCATGAACAAACCCCCATATGATGATATTTTTCCTGGAAAAAGTCTTTGCTGTAGGTAAAGAAAGTGGTTCTGGAAATGTAAGTATTGGTTAAAGGATGGAAAGATGTGGTGAAATGCTCCCTTTTAATAAACTGTTTCCCGCAACTTGGATAGTGAATACAGTCCTACCACCAGAGTCCAGATGAATAGTCTTCAGAGGCATGCTTCTTCTCAAAGAGAAATGGACTGGATTGGGAGGAAAAAGAACCCACTGCCATCCTTAAATCCTGTGGCTAAACACCATTCTTCTCAGCTACAAATGCCCAAGGTTTAGGAGCTGCTGATGATGGAGTCGATTGGAAAATGGTACAATCAGAAAGTCCTGCCACATCCTTCTCTTCTAGTTTCATCTGTACAGGGCATACAAACAAAAACTACAAATCCCACACGTCCCTCTGGATTTGTGCAAACCTGTTTAAAGGCACAGACCCCAATTTACATAGAGGAATCGGCGCAACCAGTGTTGTTATTCACATATAGCAATCACTCAATGGACATACATACACACAAGTAAAACCCCTGTGTGGCCCTGGTACAACTGTTTGCTGTTAATCTGATATGACAAACTGTTTTTTTGGGCATCATCTGTAAAATGTCTTGCAACATCACAGGGCAGCATGAGTTCTGAGTTGTGATGCAGCAGGGCTATGCACCGTGAAGTCCAGGGTTCAAGTTATGCCTTAGGTGCTATCTATTCCTTCTTGTGTTTTCATGCCAAAGGCTTGTAGTTTAGATAATCTAAATATATCTTACCAATAAAGTCTCTTATTTCTCAAGGCTCAAAACAGAGGTATTATTTTTCAAATCTGGCAAATTTTATAGCCAATTATTTGTTTTGAATTAGCACTTTTGTCATTTTTTTTTTATAACATTTTTTAGGACAAAAATGATGTTGATATTGAGAAGATGAAGAGCACTCTAATTTTGTGTTATGGAAGTGTAACATTGTATGCGCCAGATGATCAAATACTTGGAAGAATTGAACCAGATATTCTTCGTAATATTAGCAAGAATTTCAATACAAAGGTAAGATACATGTACACATATGAGCTTTTTTTTCCGTAATATACAGTTGTATAGATATAAGAGGTATAGGGTTACTTTACTTTATATAATTATTTACATTTTTAAGCAGTGAGTTATTATTGAGTTGGATGTCTTGTAGACACTTGTTATGGGCAGTTTATACGGGGGATTCTACTGTATGTTCACATAAACAGCATACTGGACTGGTCTGACAACACAGTGGGACTATACCAGAAGGGCCAGAGCAGACTGAGGAGACTGCAGTCTTTGGATGCATGCAGTAAGCTGCTGGAAATGTTCTCGTAGTCCGTTGTAGGGAGCATATTGTTCCTTGCTGTGTTCGCCTGAAGAAGCAGAAGCAACATGAGTTCAAAGGACACACAATGTTTGAACAAACTTATCAAGAAACCCTCCTCCATTACAAGGCTAACCCTGGACACACTGGAAGCTGTTGTGGGAAAGAGGATGGTGGCAAAACTGAAAGCCATCATGAAAAATCTCCTCCATCTCCTCCACGGGGCTCTCTTGGAGCACTTTTAGCCACTGGCTCCTTCCACCACTGCCCACTGCTATCTGGCAATTCAGTGCTTTCTCCCAATGTCCAGATCTAAATGCATTATTTTAGAACACAGTTTCATGTGGCAAATTAATATATACCATAATTGTGAAGAAAC
Source organism: Polypterus senegalus (assembly GCF_016835505.1). Classification (NCBI taxonomy): domain Eukaryota; kingdom Metazoa; phylum Chordata; class Cladistia; order Polypteriformes; family Polypteridae; genus Polypterus; species Polypterus senegalus. The sequence continues at coordinate 32,537,528 of NC_053168.1, read as the reverse complement.
AACTTTGACTTGATAGGTACAAACTTAACCCTTAAGGCACTTCCTACCATTCCAAAGTGAAGTTATTTTAGTAGGACACATTGCAGTGATAGATGACTACTTTACTTACCCTTTGTACGTATCTAAAGAAGCCTTTGTTACGGTATGCATATGTTATGCGAGTCATAGATGTATTTTTGCAGTACCTAAATTAATATGTTACCAACTTAAAAAAAACAATTCCATTGCAGGCTTAAACTGTGCAAAAAGTATTTAGCTTTTAGGAAATTAAAAATGTTGGCAAGATCAAAACTTGCATTGAATTTACTATTATAACAGATTCTTGTATGAAAAAGTGATTTCAATTTTGTAAATCATATCTGAAGGACAAAAGTAAAAAAAAAAAATGATTGAAATTGTATTCATCAGTACCTGCAGTGCTTCAGAACTTTGTCTACCTACCTTTGGATTATATGGGTATTAGAAAGTTCATATTGATCACTAACGACGCTCCATATTCTTATTATCTGTATTTTAGTTTATGCCTTACACAAGTATCTAGAGATTTAGGACATTTTACTAGTTAAAAGGAGTATGCTATGTTTGATAGTTTTTAAAGCTTGATTAAGAACCATCAAAAACTGAAAAAATATTGTTATATAAAAAAGCATATTGGTCAATTTCTCAGAGGAAATAAATAGATATTTCTTAATGTTTCTTATGAAGTTTGATAGTTTGAGCATTAATGCTGATATGTATGAAGGTATTCTCTGGTAGAAATAAATGTATTCTTCTGGACCTTATATTTCATTTAAAGTTCAACAGCATTAGTGATTAGGTAAAATCAATATTTTTTTAGAATTTTTTTATGAATACATAGATAGCCCAATTGCTAACTAGTACACTGTCTTAACTGACTGACATTTAACAAATATGTCACATTATTACCTGGTATACGTTTTGATCGATATTTATTGTAAAAACTAAGTTAAAGTGGCTTTTATTTTGCTTTGGCACAGGAGTAAATGCTGCTCTCCTGTAAAGCACATTAAAAAATGTGACTTATTTTCATTACTTAAGAAAACCTAGTTACAACATGAATTTTTAAATTCCTATCACTTTTATATTATACAGGTTCTGGGGATTAAAGTAGAGACCAAGGTACACATAAGAAACATATACTATATTGTACACCTGTTGTATTCTTCTTTAGATACCTATCTCTTGCTCTCTCTCCTTTTTTATTTTTTTAGCAGTTTCTTGATCTTGGTATGAGGGAAACAGGGACTAAAATTATATTCTTTTATTTTCTCTTCTTGAGCTTCATAAACCACTGTAGGTATTGGACAAATTTATTTTGATCAATTTTTAAGCCATAAGTAGTAGCTTTACAAACTTTACAATTGTTTTGGTTAATTTTTGTTATTCAGTATACTGAGCAATACAGTTTAAAGTTAAAAGTAAGGCTTCATAAATGGAAAGTTTATACTTTTTTTTATTTTTAGAATGGTCAAATGAGTTCATCTAGCAGTGTTTCATGAGGCTCATAGCAGTTTCATAAAATTCCTGGTTAATCTAAAATTAATAACAAATTTCCTTTTCTATTTTCTACTCAGCTTCTGTGCTTTTTTTAACAGCTCTCTCTTAACTGCCCTTCACTGTTAATTTAAAATTGACAAATTTATCGACTTGCTTTCATGTATTTGATGTTTTACAAGTTTTCAAAAGCTAGATCCTTTTATTTTTCTTTGACTATTATGTAATCTGTTGATTGTGATGCCATTGTTAGAGTTATATATTCAAAGGAAGTATTGTACAATTGTACAAAAATATTAAAGAGTTTGGTCAGATACAAAAAATTAAATAAACTGGAGGTTAGCATTTTTTGCATGTAAGCATAATGATGCTTGCATTGATTATATGTTAGCCAGTTAAAAATATAATGCATTAATTATTGCTCCTTCTATCATCATTTTTAATCTCTCAAAATGAAAATCAATGGTTGAAGTATTGAAGATTTTAACCAAGTACTTTTTTTTAACAGGATTTGACTATGAAACTGAGTCTTATTAAGAGTATAGGTCAGATTGCACAGGCCATAAGCATCTGCACGCAAAGACAGAGCTACAATTTTACTCGAAAGCAGGAACTTTTGGGTGTCATGATGGTCAGTATAAGTAAATATTTTGTCTTTGTGAAAATTTAAGTTTCTATGTTCATATTTACAGATTCCATAAGTAAATGTAAGTTGTAGTAACCCATATTCTTTGAAATTGGATTGTTCACAAATACATACTTGTTTAAAGTAAGTCATTGCTGTAGTTTTATTTTTTGAGCATTGAGTTGTACTTGTTCTGGAAGCATGGTGGCACAGTAGGTTGGACAGCTACCTAATGGGTCAGATGTCCTGTCACATTAACATTGTTGATGTAAAATCTCCCACTCTTCCAATATAAACATGACTCAATACTGGAAGTGTAAAATAAACACTTTTGATATAGTTAATTTAAGACTTTGTAGTGTATATGTAGCAATTTAAAACGTCATTCTCAAGCCCAGTTAATCCTGTTTAGGGATGCAAGGTGCCAAAGCTTCCCCTGTTTGCACTGTGCTTAAGGTAAGAAACAACAGTGCACACAAATAAATGCATGGCCCTCTTGTAAACATGTCTTTCCTCACAGTGGTGCAATTTTAGATTGCCAGTTCACCTCATCTTGCATGCCTTATTAACTGCAGGGGGCAACCAGGGTAATACAAGCAATATTATTGTTAATGTCTGGAATCAGTATGTTCACTGACAAGTTACAGAAATTTGATGGTACCTAGAGGAAAATTAATGCAGACAAGTGCATGTCACTTCACAGACCCATGGTGCTGGATCTCTGAAGTGATAATGCTAGTGTTCCACAGAAATGACAATGTATTATATTAAATTACTTGTATTGTTCAGAAATAATAGTAATTAGTGTTATTTTTTTTATGTTATAATCACTAAAACAAACAATTTACTGAGTGACTTTGAAAGTTTCTCCGCTTTATTTTAATATAAAATAAACAGTCTCAAGGAAAATATTAGGTATAATCATTTAACTTACTTAAAACTTGTGAAGCGTACAAGAACAATTAACACATAAAAAATAAACCTACACCGACTCTAGTGAGAGAATCTGCTATTTCATGGGGGAGCCAAAATGTGGCACTACTTCGCTATGAAAATTTTTTTTATTCCCACTGTAAAATAACACTTGATTTGGAAATAAAATAACACTGTCTAGTGTAAAGTATGAGAATCGGCTCTCAGAAGTCAACTCTAGACACCAAACCAGGAATTTTATCTCTGAGTAGTTTGCAGTTGTGAATTTGAATATCATACCCTGGCATGGTCTATTTTGAGACTCTATTATCGTCATGTCTTTATGAAGTTTCCTTCCAGCATGATATTCCAGGTATATCTATACATCTTTAAAAACTGTTTATTAGAGATTCATTTTGGAGTGTGTGTGTTATTTGGGTCTGTGATGGACTGGCGCAGAACTGTTTTCTGCCTTGGGTTCAGTGATAATCTTCTAATCTCTGAGAAACTTACAATCCTGAATTAGATTTAAAAGGATTTCAGAATAATATGTAATGTTTTTTTACAAAGTGTTCTTTTCATTTACATTTATGTAATAAATGTAAAATAATAATGGACAATCTCCATACTTGTATAACAAATGTGAATAAAGCACTACCCTATTTTTTGAGTCAACACTGGAATACAAGTGCAAAGTATATGTATTTATTCTTTCTTCTGATAACAGGATTTTATCAAGTCTGAAGCAGCAGAATCTCTGAAAACTCCTGTTCGTCAGCAAGCAATGACTACATGTTCCCACTTGGTGTATCCTTTTCAGTAGATCCAGATTTACTAAATATTTACAATGATATATATATATTTATCATACTGTAAAAATACAGTTTTTCTTAAGTTGTGCCTAAAATGCACTTTGGTTTAAAAGATTTCATATTAAATGGTGTTTGACACATCATTTTTTGTGAAATTCTCTTTACTCTGCAATATAATAAAGGAAGTATTTTCTTTCTATTTTAACAGTCAAATTCCTTAATAATTAAATGATTAATTAATTATTAATTAATGAATTGAACAAATAAAACTTTTGCAAAAATCTATAAACTATTAAGATAATTGTTGACCTTTGCTAGATTGTTAAATTTATGATTAGCATGATCGTGATACTCATTTGTTCCAAAAAAACAAACAAAAAGGAATCTATATTTTGTGTCCGGATTTGTCTTTGACAAATTATTCAGAAAACTTGATCCCATCTTAAATGAAAATGAAAACTTCGACATGATTGAGAATAGTTTAAACAGTGTTTTTAGTATTCCACCACTAGACTCTGAAAAGAACAAAGATGATGAAATGTTGGATGTACAGAACTTTGAGGTACTCTTTTATTTTTTTATTTTTTTAAGATGTGTTTGGTTTATGATAGTTTCATGTTAGCTTCAATTTCTTGCCCAAGGAAGCTAAATTGTATCATATTGCAAATACTGTAGTATTGTAAAATTATAAAACAATTTAGTTTGTTAAAGTACAGTATGTTTTACCTAATGTTGTTTGATAGCATATTGGCACATTTCAAAGTCATATATATTTATATAATAATCTCTTGTTTGTTTTCTCTCTGTTTTAAGACACTATATGCTGACACATTCAGTGCACTTCAGGATTTGTTAAAAAATGTACTTAGTCGAGACCTCAGTCCTGACGGTTTGCAAAACATATTTAAGGTAAGCAGTTTCTAAGGGTAAACGTTTTTCTAGTGTTTTTACAAAACAATATTCGAAATCTGGAAATCACGGTTTAGAAACTAAGTGACTGCTTTGTTGATAGCAAAATTCTTAAGCATTTAGAATGTGCAATAAGGCATAGAAGAATTATAGTATCCAGCAGGGGACATAAACTCCTCAGGAAAGTGTTCTTTAAAAAATATCAGCTTTTTGGAACTGATAAACTCACCCCTTCCGAAGTGTCCACAGTTGACATTTTTAAGATAAAGTGTGTTGTTGGGGGTCCTGATAGTTGTGTGCCCTCTTTAGTGGAGCAGGAGCGATGGTCCATGGGATAGGCCACAGTGGAATACCTTTTTCATTCAAAGTGAAGCTTCATCTTTTGCTGTCTCTGCATTGGCCATGTCTAGAGAGAGAATAAATTGGATCCTTGCACAAAGAGATTCTTGCAGTTAAGTTAAAGCTGATAAGCCAAGAGGACCATGGCTGCAGAAAAAAAAATACAAATTGAAGTCCTCCCCCAAAATATGGAGAAGGATGAGTTACTTATTTCATCCATGCTTCAGAGAGAAAAATGATTTCTAGTATTAATTGGAGTACACTGTGATTTTGAGTACAGAATCATTTTGAAGATTGAAAGGACTCGCAGGATCAGATTCTTCCAAGTCTTTAATTTTCATCATCAGGTTTTTTAAATTTGTCAATTTGATAATAAGTGTTGGCTGAGTCCCATATAATGTCTGAGATTGTCTTACAACAAAATCTGCTCGTAACACAGACCTCTGTCTGTTTTTCATAAGTTGATCCATTCTGATCAGACTGGTTTAATTCATTCCCGTTTTGCCTCAGATAATCTCAGAAGAATGCTTCATAGATTTCAATGCAGCACCTTCCTTTTCTTCCACTGCAGCTTTACTCTCCCTCAATGCTGAAAAGGCATTTGATTGGTTAAATTTGGCTATTCTCTGGCATGTTCTGGACTAGATGGGATTTAGTAATGAATTTGTGGGCATGATTAAAACATTTTACTTCACTCAGCTGCGCTCTCTTTTTGGCACATAAAGAGATGGTGTTCGATGTTAAGTGGGGAAAAGTTATTGGATGAAACTAAGAGCACATCCTATATCAGTTAAAACGATGTTAAAGCCAAGAAGAAAATGTAATACTGTTAAATATGTCAGACTGTTAAGGTGCAGTACAGCAGTAGTGCTTCATCTCTTGCAACTTTTTGTAAGTGTTCTGTTTTCACCTCTGCAGTGGCATTATGTATGAATATCGCTGGTTAGATCTTCATTCTTGATCCAGTGCCAGAAGCCGATCAATTAAGAACATCAAAACTGTTCTAATAAAATAGACTATTGAAAGCAGCTAACCTTCTATATTATTATCAACATCTCACGTGAAGTTTATTTGAAAAAAATGTATGTTGGTTATCTTATTTACTTAGCACATTGAAAGCTGGCTCAACTCCCCACGAGAAACCGAACGAGAGAAGGCAACAAGATTAACTTCAGAACTGCTGGATTTTTACCTGGCGAACCTAGTTGTTAAGGTGAGGGTCTTTGTTTTAGTGTTGCTATAAATTTGTTCTTCATTTTGGGAATTAAAAGCATACATTTTCCCAGTTTGTCCCATAGGAGTGAATTAAGGGCATAATTTTGGGGCTTATCACAAAGAAAGACCATAAGTGTGAAATATAAAATACAAATAATTAGAGAACACATCTGATTTCAAAAGCTATAGCTGAATATCGGTGCAATACAAACTGTTCTTTGACATTTCTGAAGCACTGGCAATCTCATTATGTTTAAACTTCCTGCTTATAACTGCTTTTGAACTTGTGATCTGATTAGAAGGAAATGCACAATGCCCACCAAAAGAAATTACTTGATGTGTTGATTGTTTTACTGTGTGAATTTATTAAAGTATTTAGTACAATATAAATTACTTTAAGTATACATAGACTTATTAAAGAATTTTAGTAATATATACAGTACATTTAATTCAAATTGACTCACGCGCTCACTTTCTCATTCATCAACAAAAACACCATTTCTCATTTAGTTAAATAGCTCAAATTTTGCACAATTTTACATCTAAGCTATCTACTAAGTAAGGACATTTCGATTTATCAATATGTAAAGGTTCAAAAACCTATAATAGAAAAACTAAATACCCCAAATCTTAAAAATGCTCGGACTGATTTTATTGAAATTTGGTAACATAGAAAAAAGATTAGCTGCCCCATATTGTAAAATTTGTTATGCTAACGTACTTGCTCTGGGGTGAGACAAGGCTTTATGCAACCAAAGGACACTGCAGAAGCAATTGACGGGCCACGTAAACAGCACCTCTAGTCAATAAGGATGGATAGATGGCTGAAAATAGGGCTGTGTCCTGGGCATGAAAAATTCATGTACAGACATGATAATGTGTGTCGTGTACAGTCTTAGAAAGTTCAACAAAGTACAAGGAAGATGCAAAGCTCAATTGTTATTAAGTGTGCTATAAAGCTTCAGTGAGGGTTTCAGGCGCTGTGAGCATAAGTGTTGGGAGGGAGAGTGAAGTAGATAAGGAAGTAGTGTCCTCGGGTCTAAGACAAGCTGGGACCGATGCTGGCAGTTCTTAATGGGTCCCTCACAAGCTAGTCCATTGTAATATATATTCACATTACACGTATGCTTACTTTGAACAGGGACGCCCAACTTTGCCACTTTCCAAAATTTTTTACATATAAATTTACATCTGTTGACTGATCTGTGGACAATATGCAACTGCTGAAAAACACAAAAATAGGTGAGTGAAAGATGTAAACAAATTAAAATTATAAACATCTGATAATGATAATAGTACATATTGACAATTCACATTATTCTTACTGAAAACCCATTTCAGTTTTAAAGAATCCAATTTCCTAGTTGTGTTTTGCAATAGCCATCAACAAAAAGTGAAATCACTGGGAAAAGCAAGAATTGATCTAATGCAGGAATGTTTTACTCATGTGCAGTTGTCTATAGCATGTTCAAGAGTAAGCAGCTTCAGTGACCTAATATTGTTATTATTTACTAGTTGACTGATGCCTTTATTCAAGATGACTTGTAACATTTGAGATACCATTGGCCACATTTCTTTTGGTTTTCCAATTGGAGCACAGAGGTGGAAAGTGACTTGTTCATGGTCACACAGTTCCATTAACAGGACTTGAACCCACACCCTCAGGGTTTCCAGTCCTAGGTCCAGAGAATTAACCACTATACCACACTGCCTGCCAATAATATTTGGCCATGGTTTATTAAAAAAAAGAAACTAATACAGATAGTCCCCAGGTTACGAACATCCGACCTACGACTTATGAATGGGGCCACAGCTGTGACGCATGTGCCTCAGTAACTGCTGCTCCATTATCTTCGGCCTGGGGACGCTGCAAGCGGTGGGTGGAGGGGGGGCGATTTCACTGCTCACGCAATGTAGTGTCCCTTGGGCGGCTCCTTGCAGCAAGCGGTGACCCATAGTCCATAGTCACCGGGGCCACAGCTATCGCTTGTGTGCAGGACGGAGGCTTGATGGGGTAGTTCGCTGCCCGCCCACTACGCCGCCGCAGATACTGTCATAACTGGACGCAGGCTGGATGGAGCGGAGGGGGCCGTTTCATTGTTCGCTCTGGGTGGATGGCTGGTAATGCTGCAAGCGGTGACCCGGTTGTGGCAGAATGGAGGCCATTGAGGGTGAAGGGAGCGGCGGGGGTTAGCAATGTAGTGTGCCTCAAGTGGCTGTCTGTTGAATGGGGGCAGTGGTGGGCAATTCACTACCCGCCTTTGGCTGCACCGTGTTCATTCTCGGTAGGCAGACACTGCTGGCAGCATACTGTAGTGGAAGTGACTGTGTGGTGAACCGCCCCTCGCCGCTCCCATTCATTCTCAATAATAGACCTGCTTTTAAAGTTACGCACATAGCAGGAAGTTGTCTCTTGTCAGTACATCAGACGTGTTGATGACGGGTGCCTTCCTGCTGTGATAGCGTGTACAGTGTTGTGCAGAAGAGCTCATCTTAAGCTTTTGTCTTCACCCTTCAAGAATGTCTCTGAAACACAAATCTGATGCAAGTGCCGGTGATACAGTAAAGAAGAGAAAAACCATTGCCATTGAAAATAAAGTAGAAATAATAAAAAGGTCAGAGAGAGGTGAAACTCCATCATTCATTGGTAGAGCACTTGGTTACAGTCGTTCAACAATAGCATTCATTAAAATAATGTACCTGTTCTGACTTGTATACAAATTCAACTTAAGTACAAACCTAGAGTCCCAATCTCGTACGTAACCCGGGGACTGCCTGTACTGTATACAGAAAAGTACTTAGTTGCAGAGTACTTGTGATACACCTAATGAACCAATTGCACTATAATTGTCATCCATTTTCTTATGAGATTTCCCAGGCAAGGCGGCTATTTTTAAAATACAGTGAATTTTTGTTTCATTTGAAGGCATGCTTTCTAAATTTTCTGGCACAATCAGTGGAGTATTACAGTTTGAATTTAGTTGCAGGTTTTTGAAAGTGAAACTGGTCCAGAAGGAGTTAAATAACAGTTCCTGTTATCATTTGTGAAAAGCTGTTATACAAAGCAAATGAATTTGAAATTAAATTAAGGTTTAAAGGGCAGCACGGTGGCACAATGGTAGCGCTGCTGCCTCGCAGTAAGGAGACCTGGGTTCGCTTCCCGGGTCCTCCCTGAATGGAGTTTGCATGTTTTCCCTGTGTCTGTGTGGGTTTCCTCCGGGTGCTCCGGTTTCCTCCCACAGTCCAAAGACATGCAGGTTAGGTGCATTGGCGATCCTAAATTGTCCCTAGTGTGTGCTTGGTGTGTGTGTGCCCTGCAGTGGGCTGGCACCCTGCCCTGCGTTTGTTTCCTTGTGCTCTGTGCTGGCTGGGATTTGCTCCAGCAAACCCCCCATGACCCTGTAGTTAGGATATAGGATCCTAGGATATAGGATATAGGTTGGATAATGGATGGATAGAATTATGGTTTAAACAAACATTCACAAGGATATCTTGAAAATTTTATCAAGTGTATCTGTGTAGAAAATCAGTCATGCCTATATATATATATATATGAAAGATGAGGACGCTAGCTTTAAAAGCGAGTCATAATAAACCGACAGGGTCAATATCTGTGGTGTTCTTTTGTTTAAACACTTCAATTCACAATTGATGTACAATTACATCCATCTGATTATTATATATATATATATATATATATATATACACACAGTAGAGTCTCGCTTATCCTACCTTCACTTATCCGACATTCTGTATTATCCGACGTCCCACCGCAAAAAAAAAAACATCAATCAGCAACAAGAACTGCAAGTTGCGAGCATGAGCGTAGTCTATTTTTTGTTGCTCTGAACTCTACCGCAGCTAATTACAGTGGAACCTCGGTTTGCGAGGATAATTGGTTCTGGAAATGTGCTCGCAGTCCAAAGCACTGGTACTGTATATCAAAGCGAATTTCCCCATAAGAAATAATGGAAACTCAAATGATTCGTTCCACATCCCAAAACTATTCATAAAAAATGATTAATACAAAATATAAAGTAAAAATACATAAAACAAATGAATCTGCACTTTACCTTTGAAAAGAATCATGGCTGGTGTGAGTGAGTTTCTAAACTTTTGTGGGATTCCACCCAACGGGACAACCTGCGGAAGAGCGTCCCAAAGCAATCGCAGTCTCCCAGCGCTGTAGAAGTTTGCCGTAAAAGCGAATCTGAAAAGATCGCGGACATGCTATAAGCGCCTGCCGTCGATGGGTGATACATGGAACATTATAAATGCGCAGGGCACAGTATTACTTGGCTACGACCCTGCCTGACTGCTGTGTCTGTGTATAGGAGAATGGCAGATCCCGCTACAATAAATAACTGCACTGTTGCTGTTTCAAGCTGAATAAAGCTGATGTTGCTAAAGTACTGAGACTCCGCTTCGTGTTTTCGGGTGCAAGACGGGGACTCGCATGTCACAGCACGCATGTCATAGCATGAACGTCACAGCAGAAACACACACACACGCAGTCACAATGCTGTAGTAAACAGTATACGCTCGTATGGATGTTTGCTATATGAGTGACAGAGTTAAGGCTCCAGAAGCTGCAATTAAATACCTTGTGCAACAAGAAGAAGCTACAGGAATCGACATAATGATGCTGCAAAGATGGTGAGACTTGGCAGCGATGAAATGGCACTCGTCAGGAAAGCAGACTACGATCAAAAATTTCTTTAAATCATCACAGGACTGAACTTTTTAAGTATAGTACATACTGTATTTAACTTCAGACAATTCTGTAACTGTAAGTTCATTTTTTCAGTTAATTTTTTCTGTTTTGTTATAAAACATGATTATTAGGTTCGTAATGTGTAAAATTATAACATAGTTTTACGTTTAATAGGCTTTTTCTTAACACCTCCCATTAATCCAACATTTTCGCTTCTCCGACATTCTACCGACCCGTTTATGTCGGATGAGCGAGACTCTACTATATATATATATATATATATATATATATATAGCAGTAAAATTGTTTTCTGTATTTTTATCTGCGTCCAGCATATTACTGCTGTTGTAGGTAGCACTGGTCCACATGCCTCTATCTGTATCCTCTGTCTCTGCATCTGTCCTTGTGGTCAGCACTGTATGTGAGTGGAGCCACTTACAAAATTAAAAAATCATCTGACTGCTAGGTTAATTTCTGGATTGTTAAATGGGTGGATTTCATTGTATGGGTTCTTCACCAGTAGCCTGGGAAGTCTCAGTCAATATCAATAAAGAATTGAAATCTGGAACATAATCTGAAACTTGCATATTAGTTGTAAGCCATTACACCAATAAGTAATGTATTTAAAGTTCAAATGAGGCATTAGAAATGCTACAAAACCAAATTTCTGTGAACAGGCAACATTGAGCATTGCATAAATCCAAGAAACTCTGGTGACTCTGGTTTGTCTGTTTCTCCTGTGTTTGGATGGGTTCTTTTTCAGTTACTAATTTTTTTTCCCTACTACACCCCAAATATGCATGTTTTAAGTTACTTGCCAACTCAAAATTTTCCTCAGTATCTCGTAAGTATGGGTGTGTCCCATCCATGGCTAATTCCTGTCTTGAGGCCAGTGGTTAGTATTGGCTTGATCACCCCATAACAACACTAATGCAAAAACAACTGGAATGCACTAAGCAGTTTTGATAAAGAAAATAGATGAATATTCCTTTTAGATGTAGTTCTGTTTGTAATTTGTAATATGTAAATCTTCAGTATAGTAAATAAGAAATATTATTCATATTTCTGTGTTGTATCTATGAGCTCATATTTTTCTGTGTGTGTGCTAGTATGGAATGTTTGACAGGTGAGTATTTCATATTCAAGGTTTTTACTATCTTAGAACAAGTCATTAACTAAATGAGAGTAATAGAGTTTGGAATGTAAAGTATATTGTAAAGGTGTTTCTGACGATTAAAGTAAAATATAAGATTACAAGTTTACATTTTGTTAATCTAACATTTTTATAATAATAACTAGCTCTTTGGAATTTCTTTCTGAACAGAACATGGTTACTTTTAATAATCTGGGAGCATTACTTGGTCGTTTAGCTCCAAGATGTTCTGACCCTCACCGAGTTGTACGAAAAGAAGCCATGGATTGCATTTATACCCTGCTTTACATCCAGCTGCGTTATGAAGGTAATGGGTGACCAACAAACAAAAACTAATTACAGGAGGGTTGGGGTGGGAGGATTTGTGCTGTGAAAATTTTCAGTGTTTTTGTCACATGACCATTTCAGTTATATTTTAGTGTTTATGATTACATTTATTTAGGCTAATTCAGACACTTACTTAAATGATGGTTGCATGGAATGAACTACAGGTTTGCCCTTGCAATTCAGGGTTTTACGATCAGAGTATCTGCATATTCATGGGTTTGTCATCAGTAAATAAATGGAAATTATTTTGTGAGTTTTTGCAGTCTATTGCAGAAAACCGCATATGACGCTGTAGCAATGCTACTTAAGTGGTTGCCGCAAGAGCTGCTGGGTGAAAGATGAGGACGCTAGCTTTAAAAGCGAGTCATAATAAACTGACAGGGTCAATATCTGTGGTGTTCTTTTGTTTAAATGCATCAATTCACAATTGATGTACAATTACATCCATCTGATTACAGTTTTCTCTGAATTTATGTTCTTGTCCTGTGCCGCCTTATTTATATCATTTCAACAGTGTTGGAAAATGTCTTCATCTGGGAGCGCTCCTAACTTCTACAATTCTTCACATACATTGACATTAAGGTAGAGCAAAACTTTACATAATTTTCAGGGGGCTGTTCATAGGGGATTTCATTTCATAGCTACACCACCATCAATTACATTTGCAAAAATAGTCTGTGTCGTGTTTATTATTTTCTGCTTAGTGTTTTGTTAAATTTATTTCTTACCTATAATATTAATCATCTTTGTCATTTAATACCATAAATATATACATAAGATTATTATAATAAATTACATTTTATGAAAGTTTATAGTCCACTAAAGAACTGCTGGACTGCGCACTTTGTCTAGAGGAAGCCACACATCTTTATATCAACCGTCAGCCCCACAAACGGGATTTGCCTGCACAGTGATTATTCTACCTCGCATTTCTTTCAGTGTTTTGCATCTTATTTAGTGCAATAAACTTGTTATATACAGTAATCAAGGGCCAAAACATTTTCATAGATTTTCATATATAAATCCGTGTACAGTATGTGTGTGTGTGTATATATTTATGTTCCAGCTTCACTTCTGAACGGCTGGAGAGATTTTCATGAAATTTGGTACACATGTTTCTCATTGGTCAACTAAATCAACCCTAACCCACCCCCTTCTGGGTAGGGTGGGGGGTGATCTTGTGGTCTTGTATGCATGTTATCATCCAGTTGCCACTCGGAACAACCACCAGACAGAGAACTAGAGGTAACTGCCAGCATTCTTTATGTTTGACCACCACAGTGCCCCTGTTGCCTTTGAAATTTAAATGGAGTTGCCCGGTACCGAGCATCAACTGAATGATAACATACATACAAGACTGCAAGACAAGCACATTAGTGAGTCTTCATTGTTTGTTAATTTATTTTTATTTTTAAAGTTGTGTTTTTTTTTAAATTGTATTTTTCTTAATTAACAAAATATATGTATATTTTCCTCCTGGGCCACACCGGGTATTTCAGCTATGTTAGCTAGTTAAAAATAATTAACAACCTAATTCATAATAAGTAATAATAAACACAAAAATAATTTTCTATCAAAAATACTTTCTTTGAGCAATGAATAAATAATAATTTAAATATGATCATTACAAATTAACAGATTAATAAATGGATTATATTCAATTAATAAAAAAAGTACACACTAGCCCACACGTCTATTTCATGGGAAATGCTAATTTACAACTTCATTTTATCATATAGAAAATATATTTTTTCCTGATATTTACCCATCTTAAATCTTACCCAAATAAGGTGCCTGTTTTTTACTTTTCTTCCTTGAAATTAATGTCACATTATTCACATTTAGGTGACTTAATTTCTTTCACTCACAGAACTTGATCTAAAGTTGAGAAACATATTGGTATTTGTCAAGTTTGACATAAGAGCTAAAAATATTCTATAGTGATGCTTTGTGTATTTGTTGCTGAACAAGCTCGGTTGCATCCTTGGCATTTTGCAGTATTTTGACATGCAGTGACGTTTGTGCCAACTCTGTGTTCAGAATTTTCCAGTTACTTAGTTTCCGGTTTTCTGTTTACCTTTCCTTGTTTTTCTGTCTTCAGCTCAAATCAGTCATCAAAGCTAATGTTGTTCCACTAATCTCTTTGCTTACTTTTCATCCTCTTTACAATTTGTCTACTGTTTCCAAATTTAAAGCTAGTGGCCACCTCACATGCAACGCTGTGTGTAGCATTTTCTGGGCCCTCACTGATATTTTAAGCTTGGTAGTGAGGCCTCTCTTGTCCTCCCCATCTTTTGGAAAGATAACTTAAGTAACATCTATTCCCTAAAGTTCCATACTATCTGCATATTCGGTTTTAATTTTGCACTGACTATACCTAACACCTCATTACCTTTATGATGTGCATCTGGCTGCTGATCCCAACTGTCATCATTGACACAAAAATACCCTGACATGTTTTTTCACATTCTCTATGTTGATATTGTCCATTGATTTATGCTTTCTATCCTGCTCTCTCTGGTTTCCTATCTTCCATTTCCTACATATTCTTTCTCCTGGACTACTATGTTGTTTTTCACACTTTTCTCTAGGAGAGACTGCTTTCTCTGCTTACAACTGTTGTTAAATTGACACTGGCATTACTCTAGCAATCCCCTGATTCTGTCTACTTTTAATTTTTAGAAATGCCTTTGCTTGAACTTTCTGTGTCATGAAGCAATGGATCATCTAGCTCCAATATACAGACGTTTGCTGAAAAACTAGTTGGTAGCAGGTTGGTCTGTGTTGAAATCCCAGTCTTAATAGCTAACTATCGGATTTGTTGCTTTTTTCTATGTATTCTTCTCTTTCTCTTGGGCCTACACAGACTACATTCATTCTGAATACTCTGGAGACTTCTTTTTACAGACTGGCATAAGATTTCACTTTTTTAATACATATTTTTATCATAAGTTTGCACAAACGTGGAAGTATTTCACTTAATCCTTGTTTAGAGGGTTTCCTTACAACAGTCATATTCATATATGTTAGAAGGAGTTTCTTTTTTTCAAGTTTGAATATTCAGAATTAACCAGGAAGTTGAAAATCTCTACTTTTAGCTTTGTGGTCCTGCATATGACTATAAGAGTTAGGCTGCTGTGGCCCAGCCTGTGCTGAGAGAAGTATAACATCATTCCTGTAACTGTTACATGGAGATAAAACTGCAAGAAATATTCATAGTTTGTGTGCCTTGGAGTAGTCACCTGAATGCTCCTATCCCGACAAAGCATTACATCCATCAGTCATTACAGGGATGTGATTCTCTATGTTCAAGTTCTCCATTTGTAAAATATGTAAATATAAAGAGCATCCAATTTATGTAAAAGAGATCTCGCATGATTTTAGAGAAGTGCAACTGCAGAATACAGAGGAGGATTTAAAGTCTGTATGTAAAATTTTTGACCAGTCATAAAAAGCCTTTGCAGTCCAATCCTATGTCAGCCCTGTGTATAAGAGAATCATGGTTGTGTCTTCTTTTCCTTTTTTTTTTTTAGTAAATACAATAAACAAAATAAAAGCCAAAAGAGTAAAAATTATCAGTGCATCACTTTATGCATGTGGAGTCACTTGAATTAGTCGCTACATGAATTACATATTTGAAATGAAACACATCAAAACATGATAAACCTGATGTCACATAATATTTACATATTCTGGTAATGTTTATCCCAAGTTTACTGTATATGTAATAAATTACATTTTTACTTCACTACTTTTAATTGAGTTCAAGTTTTTTATTTTGTTTTTCTTTTTTGTTTGTTTTTTTTATTCTTTAAGATCTTTTTATTAAGAGAATTTGGGTCCAGTTCAGCCTAAATGTTAATATATTTGCAGAGTTTAAATTTCAGGTCAGGAATATAAGTGTTGTTCATTTTAATTAAGACATTCCATACAATTTTAAGATGTGAAGGTCAGTCACTTCATTCATCAGCTTACAGGATGAATAAAGCAATTACAAATGATGTGACTTAGATCTAAGACGTTGGGTGTTGTTTCATCTAAAACTTTCTTCAAGGAATGGTCAAGAGCTTTTTCAGAATTTGACCAGAATGTTTCAATCTTGTTCTAAAACATGTATGTTTGGTGTCCACTTAACCTTCTTGATGTTTGAAGTTTGGAAATTCTCTTTACATAGCTGTGTAAGTTGGGTCTAGTAGTAAAGTCTGACATTATTTAATTTCATTAACTGTAAAAGTTTGGGATCTAGTATTGATTATATTTTTGACTGAACTGTGTTTTACTTTTTCTTGTGTAATTTAGAGTACAAGTTAAATACTGTATATTTTAAAAATGACCTAATCTTGTGGCTCTCTGTTTATATAGAGCACCACAGATACATGGAGCAAATTAGCTTGTCACGTGGGAACCTTTAAATCTGTCATGTTAGCCTTATATTAGACACATTAGAAAAATAAGTATTGTAGAGATTGGTTGGGCTGAAAGGCCTGTTCTTATCATAAGAAAACTTAATGTCTTTAAAATGTAGTGTTTTTAGTGTGGAGACTCAG
Organism: Polypterus senegalus; assembly: GCF_016835505.1. Classification (NCBI taxonomy): domain Eukaryota; kingdom Metazoa; phylum Chordata; class Cladistia; order Polypteriformes; family Polypteridae; genus Polypterus; species Polypterus senegalus. The sequence goes on along the minus strand of NC_053168.1, from coordinate 32,520,460 downwards.
ATCATCATTTTTATTTTCTTTCAGGATTTGCTCTTGACTACAAGGATGAAGCTGTTGAAAGTTTGATAACACTTCGGGACAAACTTGATAATCCTGATCCTACTGTTTTATATCGGACCTGCTCGGAGCTTACAAAGGTAAAACACATAGTAGTAACATTATTGTGCATTGATGATTAGATATATAGTACTAGGTGTTATACCGTGTTAGCCATTATTAATGTAGTGAGAAGTCAAGCAAAATAACACCTTTTATTGGCTAACTAAAAAGATTATAACATGCAAGCTTTCAAGGCAACTCGGACCCCTTCTTCAGGCAAGATGTAATTATTAAATTTTTGCTCATAGTACATCTTTTAAGGGAGAAGTGCTTATAACTAATGCACCAGTGCTTTAAAAAGTGATCTAAAACAAACACCACTTACAATATATACTGTGTCCTCTTTAACACATTTCCCTTCTATGGTAGTCAAGATTTCACTGTCAGATTTTTTTTTCCAAGTATTCCTAAAGTGTAGTTCCATTTGTTGCTTTAGCCATACATAATTTTTAAAGAATTAAATTAGGTTTCATTTGTTAATTAACTGTATATGGACAGAGAGGAATCTGTTTAGAAAAGCAGGTGTTAAACTCCTCTCAAGTTTTGTGAATAATGCCTATTTCCCCATTTGTTTCTTATAGTGTTGTGTTAAAAAAAATTATCACAATTGTATTTCTCTCTCTTGTACTTGGCATTGTGATGTTTGGTAGACTGTATTAATCGTAGAGGGGAATTGTCTTTTAACGTGACCATTGGTGGTCAGAGCATAGGTTCAGCCATTGTACAGTGCCCTGGAGCAATTTTCAGTTTAAGGGCCTTGCTTAAGGGCCCAGCACAGTAAAATATCCCTTCTGGCATAAATGGGATTTAAACCGGCAACCTTCTGCATACCAGTACAGATCCTTAACCTCAGAGCCACAATTCGAAGGATTTAAAATTTAAGAATAAACCATTTTGACAAATTTTGTTGAATAATATATAACATTACTTAACAGAGACAGGTTGAACAGGTTCAGTAATTTGAGTGCATCTTTTAATTGACCTCTCTTACATATTTGAATATAGTACATTATAAACTGTGATGATACTTTAATTTAAAATAAACATGATTAAATGATTTAGTTTGCTAAATTTAACCATGAAAACACAAAATATTTGAAAAATATCTATCCACTGTAAATCTAAAACTTGTACAAACTGTGTGTCTTGTTACTGTGACATTTCTGTGATCTGCTGAGCTTTCTCCAATGAAATGAATGAAGGAACAGTCACCCCATCTAGTGGTTATTTCTGAAGCTCCTAGCTCATTATCCAGAATTTCAGTTAGCCAGCCTTCCTTTGTGGTAATCAACTGTAGGTAATCTGGTTTGTACTGTACTGTACTATAATTATATAATTATGGTTATTAATGATATGTAGTTGTTATTTTTTAACAGATAATTAGCAAACGTCTTCCTCAGCATCAGCTAAGCACACTTATCTTCATGCTATTTGAAGGATTAGTGGATTCACAGCCCAATTGCTCCAGGGCATCCAGTGTTGTGATTAACACCCTCTTAAAAACCCGTGGGGCTGGACTGCAGGAGTTGGTAAGATCATCATTACATTCTTAAAGTGAAACTTAAGTCTTGCTTATAAGAATTAAATATTTTTGCATAAAGTCCCTAGTTTAAAATGTTTATGTTAATTAGCCTTAACTATAAAGGAGCTTGTGTTATAATTAAAAAAAAAAAATCATATGCTAATAAAATATAGAAAGTAAATTTTTTCAACTCATGCAAAGTGACAAGTAGAGGTTTTTAAAAATCATTTATAGATTTTCTAAATAAAGTTATTTAAAATCTTTGTCATTATTTGTGTATCTAATGTTAAATCTTTTTCCTTGTACCAAGTTCATTTTTTGCATATATTTTTTATTTCAAATTTCATTCAAGACGCTGGAGACTACAGCTGTAGTAAATTGTGAGATACCAGTAATTCGAAAATCAGATGCGTCATTTAGCATCATTTCTTCTTGGTATATTAAAATAGCTAAAAAGAGCTTTTGTGTTTTTATTAATAACAGTTCAGTAATTTCTTCAACCCTTTAATTTTAGTAAGTTATTTAGGTTTGTGCATTATTTGTAAACAAAATATTAAAAATTCTTACCCAATATAACATCGTTGTTACCTGTAAAACTCCCCTGTATTTGATGTTGTTATAAGTTCAGACTGATAAAAGAAGTCACTGATATGATATCTTTGGCTTTAGTTTTTTTTTTTTTTGTAAATCAAATATCTCTGTCAGAATTTGCCAGTTTTGCATATACAGTGATCCCCCGCTATATCTGTGTCAATCATTTAAAAGCCTGTACAGCAGCGCGTTAAAATGTCTCTAGCAGGATGTCAGATTGTCTTCTGAGAAGATCAAGCCTCGTCTCCCTGCCAAGATTTTTTGTATAATAAAGAGATGTTACTCATATCCTTAGCCCACATATCATATGTGCTTACAAAGTGTGTTTTAATAAGGATTTTCACCTATCGCTGATGGGTCTGGAATGTAACTTCCGCGATAGGTGGGGGATCACGGTACTAAAGTTTGTAAGCTTTTCTGCCGCCCTGTTTTTCAAGTTTTTTGTATTTTATTTATTTTATTCAGCATTGCTTAATTTCAAACATATTAAAATCGCCTTGTCAGCTAGTGCAAAAGGGTAGTTTACTGCTATTTTACAAGCTATTAGTAATTTTTTGCAGCTGGATAATCTTTAATGTTGAACTAATTATGTCATGTTGTTTCTATTATTCTTGCCACTCATAAATCATAATATTAAACTGTACCTGCTTGAGCAGTATATTACAGTTTAATTAAGTACTTGAAAGCGCTCAGCCAAAATGACTTCTGTAACTCCATGAGCTGAGGCCTCCCTCTAAAATCTGATGAAAATACCTGGCTATTTTTACTTGATACATAATTGAATACACTTAATGCAGATAACTGTAAATATAGCAAAATTGATGATTTTTGCTTTTTTAGCATTGTAATACACCTGAATTATTTTCTTTAGTTTTTGTCTCATATTATTTAGATGCTTGTATTTTGGTATCTTTATAGTCTGTGTTTGTTTTTATACTTATATGTAGATTAGATTGTATTGTATTTTTGTTTTCGTTTGAATATATATAGTCGAAATAATGAACAAATATATTAAGAAACTTTCTTTCCAAGTTGCCCAGGGAAAGCTGACACGGAAAATGGGTAGATTTATTTTTTGTGAAGGCAGTTAATGTGTAAGTTTTCTTGTTATTACAAATATCGTATTTATTTATTATAGGTATGGTATGAAGTCATTTATTCAGTTTAATTGTTCTGGCAAAAATGAGTAATAATAAAAGATACAGCCAAATAAAGGGCATTTTTCTCAAAATGAAATTTTAAACTCAATTAAACGTTATTGCATATATCTCAGCTGTGTTTATTTGATTTTGACTTGAGTCATTTTTATGAATGCTACACTAACATCTCATGGTTGTGCTAAAAATAAAAAGTCTGATTAGATCCATAAGATTCAGATTTCTACTTTTTTTTTTAGTTAAATATTGTTGTAGATAACAAGCGGCAGTAACCTTTTACGGTAAAGGAGTGTTTGCTTCAGCTGAATTTTCTGCCTTATTAAATACTTTTTACAGTAAAACTTACCATATTAACAGTAGATAAAAGTTAACTCTGCTTGAGCAAATAAAATTTTGATACTTCATTTATTTATTTAAAAATGAATTGTAATATCCTCTTGAACTCCATAATGTTTCTGTTAGTTTCTGAATTGGGTTAAAATCCACAGAGTTAAAAAAGTGTTTTTCTTCTGTAGACAAAGTGAAAGCAATCATACAAAAATGCAGTGGGCTGAAGTTTAAATAAACTTGAAGTTTACATTTGGATTTGTGTATATCTTGCCTGGCCCATTCTGAAATATCTAATTATTGTACCACACGTTTATGCAGTTGAAATAATTTGAACATTATGTTAAATCATTTTTATTAGATGTTTAACCAGTAGTACTCAGCTATACTTCATCCTGTATTAGTTTAGTAAGTAAATAATAATTGATTACTCTTTAGTAAAGCATTCACATTATTTTGTTATATCATTTGTCTGCTCTTTAGGTTCCTGAAGTTTTAGAAGTTTTACATATTCGTCTCCAAGTGATTACTGAGGAGCAAGTGAAAGTAGCAGTTGGACAGTCAGTTCTTATACTGGCCACACAGCACCTTCAAACGGTTGTGAATGCTTTGATTTCACACCCACTTCCTTTTGACAAGTAAGATTTCTGAAGCTTTGTAACACATAGGTATGTGGAAAATGTTTAATTGTATGCATTTAGGCAAATAAAAGTTTATTAAAATTTTTGATCTACATCATCCTAATGTATTTTCTATAATCACATGATGTAACTGGAAAAAGTAAATTAATTTCAAAAATTTATTTTCAGTCCAAAAGCAGCGGCTAAGAGCTTTTTCAAGTTGTACATAAAAGTCTATTAGTTTCTTGGAAAACATTCAGTATATTATTTCACATCATGGTAGCATTTCCCAGCTGTCTGTATATTTCCATATGAAGAAGGCCCTTCTTTAGATTGTTTGCAATTGGTGTTTTTTTCTCTCAACTGGAATTTCTTGTGTCTTTCAGGAAAATACTTGTTTTCTGTATTTTTTATAAAAATATATTTAATTGAAGTCTATGAGAATAAGTATTTTATATATACTGTATTTCTCTCTCTGATAAGTATGGTGCCATCTCTTTGATGTAACTATTATAGTCTAGGTATATTCTTCAGTCACATTTACAACATCTTATAATATGGTGACATAAACCAAACTATTCTATAACATTAAAGAACAATTAAACATAGAGATTGACAGTTGTCCCTTTTTTAAACTTTTATTTCTCTTTTTTGGTATATTTCTTGTGCAGCTGGACATGTGAGATGTGGCTTGCTCTTGGTGCTGACAGTAATTTGGCATCCCAAATAATGGAACTAATAATAGAAAAACTGAATGTAATTGTACCTTACGTGGAAAAGAAAGAGTTCTTATTGAAGTCTGGTATGACTAAAGTAGCAACCAATCAGCCACTAGCTGTAAGTATTCTTATTTAACTGCTATCATTCTGTTGTTGTGTTTACCAAATATGTGTGTTTACATAATGTGCATCAGTGTTATTTTAGTTCCTTTTAAAAAGAAATTCTGTTCTATTTTCACCTGTTATTTCATTTTCAGTTTAGTTTTATCAACATTTGACCATTTCCATTTTATATTTTGTGACTTTACGTAATTCACTTTTATTTTGAGAGAATCCTTTTAGGTTAGTTTTTCCTTCAGCTTAAAGAAATGCCTATTCCGTGAAGATTTAGAATTGAAGTATAGAAAGATGCAGATATGCTCATAAAGGACACAGAGAGTTTCTTTTTGTTTGAGCCAACTATACTGAGAGTTATCACTTGTGTTGTGCAGTGTCCCATCTGTTCAAGAACCAGCCTGTTTACTCTGACATTTGGCATTTTCAACTTCGGTATTTTACAGAAACATATGAGGGCAGGTAGTTAATATTCAATAAATACCCATGTTAGCCCTTGTTCTCTTTTTCTATGTTTGATAGACTGAGGAGACCAGACAGCAGGATTCTGCAGAGGCAAAGTTAAAATTTGTTGACCAATGTCACCTGTCAGTTTGCTGCCTTTAGCGTTTTTTCATTGTGCCATGGTTCTCACACTCACTATAGACTTCCAAACCAATGCAATCTCGTCTCTCTGACTTTGTCTCGCAACCGTCCAACTTGAGCTGACCCTCTAATATACTCATTTCTAATCATATCCATCCTTGTCACACCCAGTGCAAATCTTTAACTGTGCCACCTCCAGCTCTGTCTCCTGCTTTCTGGTCAGTGCCACCATCTCCAACCCATATAACATAGCTGGTCTCACTACCATCCTGTAGACCTTCCCTTTCACTAATGCTGATACCCGTCTGTCACAAATTACTCCTGACACTCTTCTCCACCCATTCCACCCTGCCTGTACTCTCTTTTTCTCCTCTCTTCCACAATCCCCATTACTCTGTACTGTTTATCCCAAGTATTTAAACTTATCCACCTTCGCCAACTCTACTCCCTGCATCCTCACCATTCCACTGACCTCCCTGTCTTTTACACACATGTATTCTGTCTTGTTCCTACTGACAATCATTCCTCTCCTCTCTAGAGCATATCTCCACCTCTCCTTGACTTGCTCCCTACAATCGCTACAGATCACAATGGCATCAGCAAACATCATAGTCCACGGGGACTCCTGTCTAATCTCGTCTGTCAACCTGTCCATCACCATTGCAAATAAGAAAGGGCTCAGAGCCAATCCCTCATGTAATCCCACCTCCAACTTGAATGCATCCGTCACTCCTACCACAAACCTCACCACTGTCACACTTCCCTCGTACATATCCTGTACAACTCTTACGTACTTCTCTGCCACTCCCGACTTCCCCATACAATACCACAGCTCCTTACGAGGCACTCTGTCATATGCTTTCTCCAGGTCCACAAAGATGCAATGCAACTCCTTCTGGCCTTCTCTAAACTTCTCCATCAACATCTTCAAACATTACATCTGTGGTGCTCTTTCTTGGCATGAAACCATACTGCTGCTCACCAATCATCACCTCACCTCTTAACCTAGCTTCCACTACTCTTTCCCATACCTTCATGCAGTCGATCATCAATTTTATTCCCCTGTAGTTACTGCAGTCCTGCACGTTCCCCTTATTCTTAAATATCGGCACCAGTACACTTCTTCTCCACTCCTCAGGCATCCTCTCACTTTCCAAGATTCCCTTAAACAATCTGGTTAAAAACTCCACTGCCATCTCTCCTAGACACCTCCATGCTTCCATAGGTATGTCATCTGGACCAACGGCCTTTCTATTTTTCATCCTCTTCATAGCTGTCCTTACTTCCTCATTGCTAATCCATTGCAGTTCCTGATTCACTCTCTCCACATCATCCAACCTCTTCTCTCTCTCCTTATCTTCATTCATCAGCCTCTGAAAATACTCTTTCCATCTGCTCAACACACTCTCCTCACTTGTGAGTACATTTCCATCTTTATCCTTTATCACCCTAACCTGCTGCACATCATTCCCAGCTCAGTCCCTCTGTCTAGCCAATCGGTACAGGTCCTTTTCTCCCTCCTTAGTGTCCAACCTCTCATACAACTCATCATATGCCTTTTCTTTAGCCTTCGCCACCTCTCTCTTCACCTTGCGCCTTATCTCCTTGTACTCTTGTCTACTTTCTGCATCTCTCTGACTATCCTACTTCTTCTTTGCCATCCTCTTCCTCTGTATACTCTCCTGTATTTCCTCATTCCACCACCAGGTTTCCTTTTCCTCCTTCCTCTTTCCAGATGTCACACCAAACACCCTTCTTGCTGTCACCCTTACTACTTCTGAAGTATTTTCCCAGCTGTCTGGTAACTCTTCACTGCCACCCAGTGCCTGTCTCACTTTCTCCCTAAACTCAACCTTGCAGTCTTCCTTTTTCAACTTCCACCATTTGATCCTTGGCTCCACCCTCACTCTCTTCCTCTTCTTGATCTCCAGTGTCATCCTACACACCACCATCCTATGCTGCTTAACTGCACTTTCCCCTTTGCAGTCTTCAGTCTCCTTCAGATCAACTCTTCTGCCTAGACTACTTTATGAAATTAGTTTCAACATTGTTTTTAAATTCATCCGGTTCTTTCTTTTTGAATTTCACAAACCACATTATCAATTACACAGTTGCATTTGTTAACTTTTAGTTTCATATTTCAGGTACTCCCAGAAAGAACATTCCTGTTCACAATCAATATACTTTGTTTTGTGTCCATATATGAAAATGCAGTTATGCTTGAAAGTTTGTGAACCCTTTAGAATTTTCTAAATATCAAGTCATAAATATGACTTAAAACATCATCAGATTTTCACTCAAGTCCTAAAAGTAGATAAAGAGAAACCAGTTAAACAAATGAGCTAAAAATATTATACTTGGTCATTTATTTATTAATGAAAATTATCAAATATTACATATTTGTGAGTGGCAAAAGTACTTTCAGCAGGAAATTTAGAGACATGCTCCTTTGAGCACTACCTAAAAATATGCAGCCTTAATGTTGTGTAAATTCACACACTGTACGTATGCATCTCAGAGAAAACATTGGTCACTGACAATTTGTTTATTTACAAAAATGAAAAAATATATATTTTACCTATTTTTATTTTATTTTATGTCATTTTCATTTATCACTCTGCATTTTTGTTTGTTTAACAAGATGCTTTTTTTAGTAGTTTCTTATTATTTTCACTAATGATAGTAAACATCATTTATATACAGTATATGCTGTATACTGTATATTTGTGTGTATGTATATGTGATAAGTGTTAATGAAAATCTTACTTAATACATTTGTTTATTAGTACTGTACAGTGAACCCTCGTTTATCACGGTTAATCCGTTCCAGACTCTACCGTGAATTTTCGCGAAGTAGGATTCTTTATTTATAAATCGAATATTTTTGCAGTTAGAGTATAGAAAACCTGTTTACGACCTTCTAAATACGTTTTTTAACATTATTAGAGCCCTCTAGACATGAAATAACACCCTTTAGTCACCATTACACTCGTATTACCCAATATATTAGACAAAATAAGAGAAAGTAAGACATATTAGACGTTACAAATATCATATTACTAGGCTCACCCGCCTTTTAAGGCGACCGACTTTTATCCTCAATTTGTGTGTGCTCCATGTATACATCAAGCATGTAAGTGTAGGGAATGAGAACATTAAAGTGCCCATTCATAACATCTCCCGAAAACCTACGTTTTTTTATCCCCTCGAGTGCCTGTCCAAAGTCATACAATGTCAGCCCGAATCTGTACCTCTAGACGGAGTTTCATGCACTAAATAAGCTATAGATGAGAATAAGCAAGCACCATCTCCCCTGATATTTACTTCGCGGTGAGGCATTTGTACTCCATCAACATTATTTCTAGAGAAATAATTTTGTCTAATTTTCCAGCCCATCGCGCACAAAAGCAAGGGAACGATGGGAGCAGCAGAACTCTGCTCACATCGCGTCGCTTTGTACCGCAAGCCGCAAGTAGTAAGTCTGTGATAAGCGTAATACCGTTACGCTTTGCACTCACGGGACGGAAGGACAATCCCGACCACTTTAATATAGTAGATTATTGTACTGTACATTTAATTACACACACACACACAGTTCTTACACACAACCACTAACCTATGAAGGCACAACCTCAGTAGGAGAGTCTTCAGGTGATGCAGTATCTTCAGCAGGTGCATTGATGTCTTCTTCCACTGAAGGAGTACTAAGAGTAGTCAGTGGGTATCTGGGTGCGTGGCTGAAGAACATCTTGATAGGCAGTTGCTGGCACTGTCTTTTCCAATGCGTGAGGAGGCTTTTGTAGGGTATTGCTGTCTTTGATCATATCCAAGAGTTTCACCTTCTCCTGGATAGTAAGCATCCTCCTCCGGCACTTAGTTTTATTGTAAGAAGGCTTAGAAAGAGCAGCACGTTTAGGAGCCATCGTGGGGCTTAGATAAAAGTTCTCAGAAGCGCATGCGTTATGACGTAAGCGTGTATGAGAAAAAATCGCGATAGAGTGAAGCCACGAAAGTCGAAGCGTGATATAGAGAGGGATCACTGTACATACAAATAAGAATTTCGCTGTACTCTATACATGTGACAATACTGACCCTATTATCCTATTTGCTGAGCACAAACTGTTCATTCATTCTTAAAGCTAAGGTGAAACTGCTTCACTTGAGCCCAGATCTTCACCAAGGGTGTATTCTTTCTTTTCTTATATTAGTCAGGACAGACTATAAAAGAATAGGCTTGGAGAAAATGATTTTAATCTTTGAAGGACACTATATGCAGATGATGTAGATGATGATGTCCCTATAAACTTATGATGTTGTCCTCATGGCCTTATGTGATATGCTCTGCACAGGTTTGCAGCCAACCCTTACTTCATTGGAATAGCAGTTATCACTTGCAAATATGAATCATGATTCTTAAACCTGTGAAAAGGAATCTGAAAGTGCTGTTTAAAAGTCAGAGCAGAAGGAAATTTGGAGATTAAGCATCAAATTGGGGCAGTCATATCAGTATTGTCAATGTTTTACCAATATTGGTAAAGTCAGAGTTAATTACCATGTAGACTTTAGATTGACCATTCCTTCTCACTTTTAAGTACAAGCTTCAGATAAGGACTTTGTATTTTTGTTACTGGTGGCCAAAATGAGGTTTGTGCATATTAGACTCTGTATTAGACTGATAAGATGTCCAGAGTATAGTGATGTTAAACAGAATCAGTTAAGGTGGCTTAGTACCTAGTGAATATGATTGCTGAGAGCTTCCAATGGAAGATATATTGAACAAGATCTACTGTGAGGAGGTCCAGGGTTAGACTTAGGACATGGATAGAATTATTTCTCAGTAATAACGTGGGAATTTCTGGGAATGCCTCATTTATATATGGAGAAGATTGTAATGCGACTATTAACAGGACAACATGATATTTTGGTATTTGGTACTCTGTATTAATCCCAAACCATAAAGTGATTATGATCACTATTGACAATTGTATCACAGTTCTGATTATACATTTCATATAATAATTTATGAAGGCAAATAAAGTACTACTTTTTTGTGCTATTATCAGCTGCAATATTGATATTATTTACTTTTTCCCCTGGCAGATGACCTGTGCCCTCAGAGAAATAATGCTGAACGGCAAGAGCACAGATGCTGTTTTAGGAATATTCCCACAGTTGTTTAGTGCACTTCTAGTGCGTTTAGGGTCAAGTGTTGGGGTCCAGATCCCAAAAGACATCAACAGCAATAGCATTAATCAAGAAAAACGTCTTTTCAGCAAACCTCCAGTTTTGCTAGATGTCTGTGGGTAAGCAATGCTCGAAACATATTTGCAAAAGTTTATACTTTAAAAAACTTAGAATTTTTTATGACTGTTGAATGGATATTGCTAAAGTGAAGGACAATTAAAGGACATTTTATACAAATCTTCTCCTACATGGAAAAACTTGCGCTGTTCATTATTTAATATTATAAGATGGTATTTTTGATTAAAATGGATTTGTACTATTCAATTTGTGTATTGAAAATCACAAAAAATCTATTTTCTTTGTCTTTAATTTCTTCTTAAAAGAAGCTGGCTTAAAATGTTACTGGCACACGGTTCCATCATGGAGCATTAGAAAGGCAATCAGTATTATTAAAGACCTCACACATACTGCACAATATTATTAAAGATCTTGGCCATTCTGCACGGTCTCTTCACCACCACCTCTCTGGTAAAAAGTACTCAGCCATTAGCACTAACATCACTAGATTTAGGGACAGTTTTTATTCACACTTTATAAGATGACTTGACATGTACTTGTACTGACAACATAATATTTCTTGTATATGTCGTCTGGTGTTAAATTTAATGTATGATTCTGTGTTTATCTTCTATAATTTGTACTATAATACTATGACATGTCATTGTACTATATATGTACGTATGAAGTTGAGCTTGAAATATAGAAACATACAAAAGCTGAGACTAAAGCTAAATTTTCATTATTCTTTTGTGAATTACTTTTAATATTGTCTATTTCCTAAACAGTCACAAATAGATAAGAGTACTTGGATCTAGTTTTCCAATTTTAAATGTTTTATAAATTTCTCATATCACACAAAATGCAGTTTTCTAATTAATTTATTGTATGTCGTAGAGTCGCAGTAGAGGCACTTCGAATTCTGTTAGCTCGTGCTCAACTGGATGATGTTGTAAAACCATTAGATGAAGGAGGAGCTTGGGAGAAAATGAAAGACCCACAGCAACACACTAAAGGCATAACTGTCTTGGCAAGGTGATGAAAAAGCAATTTATATTAATTATGTTGTAAAGTAGTTTACCTTACCCAGGATAGTAAAAGTAAGAATGCAAATACCACCATCATATATAGTGCATGTAAGTATGCATACCTTTTGTCTTCTCTTTTTGAGCAGACATAAGAAGAAGTTGCTGATAAAATAAGACAAATGCGATTATTGTCTTTCTTTATAGCAATTTGTATAACATAATTGTCATACTGTATAGGTATTTTATCTATAACTTTGTCACTTTATATCAGAGCTTGATTAAGTGCAAATTTTGAAATGTTTCTCCACCATACACAGAACTTTATTTGTTCCCTGCTGCATTTATTGAGATTATGGTAGCATTTAGTTTAGATATTCACTGTATGAAAGTGAACAGTTTAATTTTAATATTATAAAACCATAGTGTTTAAAATATATAAATATTCACCTTAGTCATGATAATTTCTGTTATAATTATTGGAATTTAAGAAGATATGGAAAAAGATAGAGACCTAGGTCAGCACATACTGCCTACTTTATTGGCAACCCATCCACCATCAAAGGAATAAAGTCACTGAAATATTGTAAATGTTTGTCCACACTGACAGAGCCATGGCCAAACACGCAGGACCTCGTCTTCCTGGAATTGTTGAAAGCTTGTGCCCAAGCCTCAGTAACATCTATGAATGTCAGAGAATTACAGTAACAGCCTTCTTTTCAGAGGTGAGCATAAATATAAAGAGTAAATAATTGTTTGTTGTTCAAGATTTCTTAGTTTAGTCCCAATTAACTCTTGTTCTTTTCCTTCTTTTTTTTAGTTACTTAATCATCATGTTGTGTCAGAACTCATGATGATGGACATGCTAATGAACAATATGATGGAAAGGATATCTGACCCCTGCAACACCATTCGTATGCTGTCCATTAGAGGGTTAGGGAATATTGCTGTTGGTTCTCCAGAGAAGGTTAATGCATCAAAAACATTGTATCATTTTTAGAAATTAAAACTGAACTTTGAATTTTAAGCAGCAGATTTTGCTGCATTTCAATGGATAAGTGTATAGTAATAGGGTGTTGTACCATGTTAGCCATTATGAATGTAGTGACAAGTCAAGCAAAATGACACCTTTTATTGGCTAACTAAAAGATTACAGTATGCAAGCTTTCAAGGCAACTCAGGCCCCTACTTCTTGAGTACATCTTGCCTGAAGAAAGGGCCTGAGTTGCCTCAAAAGCTTGCATATTGTAATCTTTTTAGTTAGCAAATAAAAGGTATAATTTTGCTTGACTTCTCAGTGGATAAGTGAATATATAATGTCATGTACAAGCATACTGAAACAGAAAAGATTTCTTTAAATTCACCCATGCTATTTTACATGTACAAAAGTTTGCAAGACAGAGCATTATACTACTAAAACTCTAAAGACCTTCAGTTCGATATATGCTTCAACAATGATGATTTTTCCCAGATTTCCACACTTCAACAGTGTATTCATTGATTCCGTCAATCACTTTTTTTGTTGGACTGATAGATAATTGATTTTTGGCCGCAAAGTACAGTATGTATTAGCCCTTTTTCTTAATACAGACAAACTCTGTCAGAATTGCTTGATACTCTGAAATAACGTATTAATGCAGCATCTGAACACAATCATAATCTGAGTGTTAATTTTTTTTAATTTCAAAGCAAAATTTCAACTAACAAAAACATTTTTATTTAATGTATTTTCAGGTTTATACTATGTTTAACACACAGTACATACTCCAAAAACTGAATAAAACACACTACTATATATATATATATATATATATTGTATAAAGAGAAATTTGTGTTTATACAGGTTTTTATTATCATATGTTCATATTTTACTCTGGAATTTATTTGTTAAATAATGACTTAGTAATATGTTAAACATTGCCTGATATTGATGGCCAGGGTGTTTTTACAGAAAGTGCATTATGTAGTGTCTTAGTAATGAATATTTTCTCAGCATCTTAATATCCTTTTTGAAAGAATTTTATTAATAATATTTGTAAATCAGTTTAATTCAAGTAAATTTACAATTTATATATCTGATCTGGTTTATAATTCAGGTTAACAAATATGCCAAAGAGCTGTTAGCTGCTATGAGCTCAGGAATGGAGGAAAAGGATGACCCAGATAAACAGATTACTTTGGAGGCAATGTCTGGCCTTTCCAAGATCCTTGATTACTTGGACAGAAAAAATGTACAGCTTCTTGTGGTCTACATCTTCATGAAGATCAAGCCTTTCTTAGAAAGTGTATGTTGTGTTTATTTATTATGTTTTAATTGCAATAATAAAACTATAATAGGACATACAAACCAGTTCCATTTAGTGCCATACATATTTATTTTACATTTATTCAGTTATATATAATATTCAATTTTTAGTTACATACATTTGTGTGTGATGCATAAAACTAATCAACAAATGATGCTATAAAACATATTAATCTGTGTTAAGTGCATCATTGCAAAAATGTATACATAGTTAAGAGAGGCAAAAAATAAGTAAGAGTTTAATGCTATAGACAATGTAAAAGGAGTAATCAGTTGCAAAATCAACAACTACACATCAAAAGTGTAAGCAGTTTCTTTTTAGTACACCTTCCTTCACATATTTAATAATAAAGAAATGCATGCCCATCTAAAGACACAAGATATAGAGATTTGATAAACATGATTTCCTTACATTAACTCTATGAATAAATAAAATAACCACAGCAAACTTGAACTGATGATCTTGCCAGCAGCATCGTGTGAAAGGAAATATCTTTTTAAAATTAAGTGTGGTACTAAACAAGTAAATGGCAAACATGCTCATCACCAGCTGTAAATTTATGTAAAGAGAAGCCAGTGCAAAACAGTCTAAGATGAAGAATGATTAGGAGCACGATTCTCTTTGAAATGAGACCAGAAACTTTTAGTATATTAATTCTTCAGGGAGTGTTTACTACAAACTGTAAATACATTTATCGCAGGCTAAGTAGGGACTACCAACACATCTCTCTGACCTAAGAGGATACACTCCCTTTTTAGGCAGTTTTGTGAAGACATAAACACATCTCATGATATCTACAAAAAATATCAAGTGTTTGAAGTAAGTGTATCATTTTGCAGTTTGTATATGATGATATTAAATCACACCTTCAGTGCCAACCTTTAGCAAAGTCCTACTTCAAATGAAATATTCTTTGTCATTCTTTGTTTCTCTGTCACGTTTCTGTTTTCCTTTTTCATGAAGTAATGCTTTAAAGATGACAGAACAATATATATAAAACAGTACAAAAGAAATGAGGACCAGCATCTTTATTGCATGATTGCAATTACCTTCAAAACACTGAGATAAACTTATTTAATGGATTCACACAAATTTTTTTTTTAAATAGTCAATTGCTGTAATATGAATATTTTGATTTTTATGCCTGATCATTAATGTATCATTTTGCATTTTAATTTGTTTCCCAGTGGAAGGAAATTGTAATTTGACAGCTTATTAATTATAATTGTCAGTTTATTTTATGAATCATTAACATTCCTAGTGCTTATAATTTATTCTACTTCTAATTAAACAAGCCCTTTCTGTTGAAAATAAGTTATATAAGATAGACATTTGTTGTTGATAATGTTAGGGAGTTGAAACAATATGATAGTTTAATAATGTTTCGAAATATATAGTACTACTTTGCTAATTTACTGTAGCAATTTAACTGAATTTGATATATGTAGAAGTATTTATAAAATTGTTTTTTTTAAATTGTCCACTAAGCTGCTCCCTCAAGTTTTGGCTGTTCTTTGGAGCCCTTTATGAACATGTAATGTTTACAGGCTTTGCTTGTCCACATGTAGAAGAAATATCAACTTAAATTAATTATAAATACATTTTAATATCTTTCAATTAAGATCACGCAAGATTTTAAACAATAAACATTTGCAAATAGTTGTTTATCCTCAGCAAGATGCAAAATAACATTTATTTTACTGTTTACAATCTCTACAACAAATTCTTTTGTTCCATCTTGATCATACTTTAAACACATTCTCAGTGGAATAATTATGATGTCACTTATCAACAGTGTCTACAGAAAAAAAATCAAGCACATAAGTTGTATTCTGAGGCTTTACTGACTACAACAGCACCATACTGAACTAGAATTAACAAAGATGATAGTATTACATTTTTATAATAGTGCATCTAAAATAAATACAAGCACAATATCACCTGGACAAAGCGGGCAGCACTGTTAGGATTATGTTTTGATTTCTCCAGTGCCGTCAGTACCATCCAGCCATCCGTGTTAAGGGGTAAGCTTAGAAACGTGCAGGTGGATGAGCCTGTGGTGTTCTGGATAATGGAGTATCTGTTGGGCAGACCGCAGTTTGTAAGACTCGAGGACTGTGTTTCTGATACGGATGTCCTCTTTTCACTTTTTACTGTGATTACCTTAAGACTATAAATATATCACCAGATCATGTCATTTGCAAAAATCCTCATACAATTCTGCACTTTTGGGGTGTATTGTCAAAGGAGATGAGACAGAGTAAAGGAATCAGGTGAAGAACTTTGGTACAAATAGAACTGTGTACAGCTTAACAGCAGCAAAATGTAGGAACAGGTTATTGACTTTACCTGCACCAAAGAGCTTCTATATCCGATCACTATTCAGGGAATGGATATAGAGGTGGTGCATTGCTACAAGTACTTGGGGGTCCACATCAATATCTTTAATTTGGGTATCAGCATCCTTCATATATTCAACAACTCTGTGATGACCAGTGTGATTTTTCTATGCTGTGGTTTGCTGGGCCAATAATATTACTTCATTAGAGATCCACTGAATCAACAAACTTAATTTAAAAAGCAGGCTTAATTATGGGATGCTCTCTGGAAAAGGAGAGAATTAAAACAACACTGAGCTCCATTATGAACAATACTGCACATCCTCTCTCTGACATGCTAATACTGAGTACATTCAACCAACAAATTATTCAGCTGAAGTGTGTGAAAAAAAGCAACTGGGGCTCCTTCACAGCAACGGCAATATGCCTGCATAATGCTTCACTATGCCTGCCATGTCAGAGGTTTTTCTTTTGTTTTATTTTTTTTCCTTTTAAATCATTCTGGGTTGTGTTTAGACCATTGCGTGTGTGTGTGTGTGTGTGTGTGTGTGTGAAAGAGTGTGTGCATCTGTCATATTGCATCTCACATTTCCAGATATCTATCTATCTAGCTGTTGTCTATCTCTCTATCTAATGAGCTTTTGTAAAGCCAAACATCCATCTGGGACAAATGAAGTTCTGTCTAAAATGTAGTCAATTCCAGAAGTTAAACTAAAATATACATTGTTTGTTATAGCTGTGTTTAGTCATTTTTATGCCGTGTTTATCATTATCTCCAGGGTCACTTTGAAAGTAGAATCTAAACCAGCAAACACACAGCTTGTTAAGATTTTTATGTATACATGTTATTGACATATTTTTTTTTTTTGGAATACCCTTAATGGTTTCAGGACACTGGCAAGTTAAAATTGATCTTTTAAATCTTTCAGTACATTTTTGGAATGTGAAATTTAAAATGTTACACATCAGCTGAGTATGCTACATTTTGATCTAGAAAGAAGAAGAGGTTAAGACAAGGCTAGCTTACTGGTATGAGTCCTAGAGCTAAAGTAATAAACTTGTCATGCCAGTGAGTTTTTTATCTTTTCACTTGGAGCTATTGTCTGTTGTTACAAATAAAAAAAATAGTGGTTTATTAAAAATAAAATGAAGCTGCAGTAAAAATCAAAGAAAAGTGGCTAAGGTTTCTGTTTGTTAGACAACAGCAACAAAGAGCTTAATTTCTTTTAATGTCTTCTTTTTTTATTCTAGGAAAATGATGACATCCGTTCTGCAGCAATCACCTTGCTGGGAAATCTCTCTAGATTTGGAGCAGGAGAGCCTGTTTTTAAAGACCAACTTCACAATGTCTTGGTCAGTCTCTTGCTGCACCTTAATGATCCAAGCCCTGATGTTGTCAAGGTAAAATATTTTTTAAAAAATGAAGCACTTTAATGTACTGTTTTTGATAGTAATTCTGATGTTTATTTGCTCTGCTTTAAGTCTTTCTATAATTGTATTTAAGCATAATTATTTTTATATGCTGTCCAATTTATTATACAGTATCTGATTGAATAAATGGTTTGTTAAATAAAAGATGCTTCTGAAAACTGTGGTCCACTAAAGGAAGAACTGCAGTAATGTAAGGAAATAAAACCTCATTTGAAGGATGTTTTTCAAAGGGCAGTAGAAAAAAAATGCAAACTACTCTGTAGACAGAAATGTAAATTTGCAGGCACCTCAGGTTTTATACAGAAGGCTACAGCTCAGGCAATAATATTAATTTTTACTAGTCAAGAATAGCCAGAGTTAGAATAAAGCACAGGTTCAAACAAATAACAGCCAGATGAGATTGATGCATTTAGTGGATACGACAGGCCTATAGCATGGACGTTGAATGTCGTGCTTTTTCACTTTGTCATAGACGTGATGGACCTTATTGTTGTTGCATTGGGAAACACATAGAAAGAGTATGGGAATCACACATGTTACTATTTTTCATACCATTCTAGACTGTGGTGAGTCTGAGAGTATGAAAGTATATAAGGAGTGTGAATGTGTCTTCCTTTTTGTTGTTCAAACAAGCACTATAATGAAATAAAGACGGAGCAAGAGCATAAGAGGGATTTTCTTGGGCCATATAATAAAAATCATTCCACCAAACACCTTGGCATTTTTTTTTGTATTAATTCTTTATTATATGTCACCAGCAGTTTGTAGGAAGGTAAATTCAAGTATTATTTCATTCATTTAAGATTAATTCCTGCTATCTCTGAAGGTTTTATATTACATGTGACCATAAGCCTCATGCTATATACTTTGGGTGGAAAAGAAAAAGGAATATAAAGTTTTATAGAATTAGGTTTTAGCAGCCATGAGAAGCACATAAGAACTTGAGAGAAGAGAATTTTCAGAGGAAGAACAAATTTTCTGTGTGCTAGTACTTAGAGCCCCCACATATTGGTAGGTAGGAGTCATCTTTAGTCCCTGATCTTTGAGTTTTTTGTGTGTGTTTTTAAACATCAACCGTCATACTATACAACTGCCTGACAGTTTTTTTCTTTGTGTGTTCAGGCTTGCAAGTTTGCAATGCGAGTGTGCGCTCCAGTTGTGGGCTCTGACCAGATCACAACAATGTTTCAAAATCATCTACATGAGGATAAAGGACTCCACTATGGGGAATTTATAAATGATTTAACCAAGTATATTGTAAGTAACATCCAAATAACAGGTGTGGTGAATGCCTTAATTTTACTCTAGAAGTGCTGCAAGTTGTTTTTATCATAAAATAAACTTTTTTTCTGTTAAGTTATCCTTACCACATATTTATTTATTGTATTTTGAGATCTTACTAATTTTGCCATTTAGTGCATTTTAACTTAAATGATTATAAAAGTAGTACATTAAATAAATCTGAAGTATACAGTATAATATATAATGAAACTTTGTTACTTCCACATTTAATAGAACAATAAGTATTGTTTTATTAATTTCAGAAAAGCTCCATTTGAATGATTTTAAATTTGAATATCATAATGTGAGTTTTGAAGAGTATCTAAATAATTCTATGCAGGGAAAACCAGCATATTTTCTGTAGAACTTTCAATATTTTTGAAATTTGGGAGATCATCATTTTTCCATTTACATTTCCATGTTAATTAAAATAATGTGGCAAACCTGATTAATATTTATATGTGTCTTGCAATGCATTTTAAGGAGTTTCAAATCCATTTAAAGACATTAAAATAATCTGTTGCTTATTTGAGATAGCTTACAATGAACTACTGAAAAAGCCCCTAACTAACTGTACATTTTAAAAAGAAAGTTAAATCTACTTAATCCAGATGAGGTTTATGGGGGACCAGAGCTTATCCCAGATGCCTTTTTAGATACCACAAAATAGACAGGAAATTTATTTTCGAAAATCTGAAAATGCATGTGACAGACCAGGAAATGGATAAGATATATTTGCCCATAACCTGAAATTAATTTATGACATCTTAAAATAAATGTGAGATATTTTCAAACTGAATCATGTTTGAGATGTCTGACATACAGTTTAGTATTTTTTACATGCATTTCAGAATATCTTAAAATGATTTACTTACTATTTTAGACAGGGTGCCCTATTGGATTGTGATTGTAATGTATTTTAAAGTGCATTACCAATCCATCAAAATAAACTGTAGAAATTATAACCTATACATTTAATATTTCTATAAATCTGAACTAAAGATTGTAATGTATCAAAATTAGCATTAATTGCATGGCTGATACCAAACTACCCTTTTTGTCATTTTGTCACATAACCTTTGATTTTACTACCCTGAAAATGTGCATTACTACAGTGTTTTCTGGCTGATTTTTAAAAAAACAATGGTCAAGGTTTTTTTTAGTGATCTGGGGCCTCATATATAACATTGTGCGTAGAATTTGCACTATAACATGGCGTAAGCACAAAAGCCGAAATGTGCTTACGCACAGAAAAATCCAGATGCAGGAATCTGTGCGTACTCCAACTTCCACGTTCTTCCGCTACATAAATCCAGGTCAGCGTGAAATGTAACGCTCGTGCACGCGCTTTATGTAACGCCCCAACTCCTCCCAGAATTACGCCTCTTTGTATATGCAAATCAATATAAATAGCCTTTAAGCTCCGCCTTCTGTGAAAACACAATGGGAAAAGGAAGAGGGAAAATGGAAGAATTTCAGCGAATACCAAGTGGAGGCAAAGTCACCGTGAAAAGGCAAGATGTAGCCCACCATCGGAGTGTCATATGAAAGCTTATTAGGGTACAGAGAAAAAAAGGCACACAGTGGGGAAAAAGCACGAAATGTCAACTTCAATCTTGAAATTTCCAGTTTAATCACGTAGTTTATTTTGTTATTAAAATATAAAATCATAAACTTCATCTTAAAATCGTTTAATTAACCAATTTCTCAAATCACATCATAATTAAAGTAGCACATTAAATGCTTTGTTGTGCTTCTTAAACCGTCTCTCTTCCTCCGACAGGACACAGAATCCATTACATTCATGATATTACAGCTCTCTGAATAACTAAAATACTGAGATGTATACGTGATATGTTCATGATGATAGTTAAAGCACGTTATTAAACATGGGTTTCACGGCTCAGTGATTGTGTGCGACCTTCGATGAAATTATTTATTGCAGCAGTATTCATGGGCGGCTCTGTGTCCAATAGGAAAAGTCCAATGTCAATATGTTATCTTATGCACGGTGGATCGCCACACAATCAGCTCTGTAATAGACATTAAGCCATCTGTAAGCTTAGAGCGCCGATTCTTCAGAACGTTTAAGGAACATTGAAATATCTTTGTAGTACATGTTTAATTATTCTATCCTTCACGCCAGTCCCAGTGAAGAATATAGATTATTTAAATGAAGTTAAAGTGTTATCTGTATAATATAATAAACATATTTTGCTGCATTTCATCTTAAAAATGATATTATCATCGTATGTAAATACCCACTTTATAAAGTGGCGCAGGTTGTGTAATATTATAACTGTAGTTCAAGTTTACAGTGAAGTAATTGTACTTATAAGTACAAACAGTTCTACCAGGAGCACTTGATTGAGTGCCTTTGAAGTTCTTGGGATGAAACTGTTTCTGAACCGCGAGGTCCGTACAGGAAAGGCTTTGAAATGTTTTGCCGTGGCTGAGACAGCGTGTTCTTGAAGCTGTATACCGATAATTCTCTTTCCGATCAGCTGCTGCTGTGATTCACACTCAGATACAGTGACATAAATACTCCGAGTGGTGCAGTGAGAGTAATATGCAAAAAGATGATCCGCTGTGGCAACTCCTAACGGGAGCAGCTGAAAGAAGAAGAAGGTGCAGTTAGAGTAACAACGCTAAAGCAGTTATGGTATTTGGAATACTATGGCTATTCCCTGGACCATTATATTGTTACAAGTTAATTACAATCAGGTGCATTACACTAATAAACAATATGCTGTTAGTTTCAGTGTATTTATAAAGCCGCGTCAGGAAAATAAGGAGTAACCACACAGGAACAGTAGCATTGCTTTGACGCTGGGTGCCGCCAGTTTGCAAAACTAAGCGGAGAACTTGCGTATGACAAGGTATGAGGTACCGTGGAAAAGTGCGTGGCTTAAGCCAAGTGTAGGTTTTATACATCGCGATTTGAACGTGGAAAAGTTCTTATGCAACATTTCTGTGCGTACGCACCGTTTGAGGCCCCTGGTATATTCTGGTTTTCTAAACTCCTCATTATGTAGTATTCACAGAATGTCTAATTCTCTATATCTGAAAGACAAACCTCTGCGAGAATCCATGGTTAGTGTGTTTGTGATATTTGAATGTTCACCTTATACTGTAACTTTCCTCCTAGATCCTGAAGTTACTCAGGTTAAGTAGAGTGATGCCTCCAAATTGGCCCAGTGTGACTGAATGTGCATCTGCTCTGTGAAAGACTCTGTTCAAGGTTGTTTCCTGACATGCACCTAATGCTACCATGATATATGCTTTGGCCTACTGCAGGTCTAAATGTAATTAAATGTGTACTGAAAATTGTAGGATTTATGCTGCTGTCATTTTGATTTGCAATGGATACTTTCATATGTGTTAATTAAGTTATTTATTTACTAGGTTTAATCTTATTTTCTTTTTATGTTGGCCTAATCCAGGCATTTTTGTTTTTAATTTGCAGATTCAAGACTTTCCTGCCATGCTAAACTTCTATCACATTACTGTTATACAATTTTTTAAAAGTAATTGGCCTGAAGTTAGAGCCAGTGCAGCAATGTTTATAGGTATGATTATTACAATTAAATATCTGATGTTTTACTTAAGATATTGAATGGTTTAAAATGAAATGAGCACAAAGTCACAATTTGTTTTTCCTTCCAAATTTAATTGCTTCACTTATTTGGACTTTGCTTTCTATTTTGGGTTCAGTTAAATCAAGTCAAGTCAATTTTATTTATAGAGCAAATTTAAAACAACAGAAGTCGACCAAACTGCAGTACAGCTTCCATAAATACACAAATACATATAGTAAATAAATACACCAAAATCAGTACTTGCATACAAGTTTAAAAAACTATGACATTAAGATAAACTTTTAGGTAGACTTATAAGTGATCAAAGTTGTTGCTGACCTAATATGAAAATAGCAGTCTATTCCAAAACCTTGGAGCTGTTACTGCAAAAGTATGGTACCCTCTAGAATTCACGACTATCGGTAACTTCAGGTCAGAGGACCTCAGTGATTGTGAAGGAGAGTAAGAGGTCAGTAAGATAAAAGAAGGCCAAACAATTCAAGGACTTAAAAACAAACAGTAACAGGAAGCTAGTGACAATAAGATAAGATTGGTGTGATGTGATTCTGTGTTCAGGTGCCAGTTAGAAGCCTGGCAGCAGCGTTCTGGACTAGCTGAAGACGAGCAAGGGATAACTGATCAATTCCATTGTAATGAGTTGCAATAGTCAAGCTGAGAAGAGACAAACGCATGAATTAGCATTTCAAAATCGTGTACAGAAAGAAAGGTCTTGACTTTAGCCAATACCTGAGCTGAAAGAAACAAGCTTTAACAATGGAGTTAATTTTTTTTTCTGAAATGTTTACAGTAGTTATCAAAGGGCCAGTATTAACTCCAGGACCACAAGTAAAATCAAATAGTCCAAAACACACAATCTCTGTTTTTTTGTCATTTAAACTAAGAAAATATAGTGACATCCATATTTTAACTTCTTTTGGGCATTCCAATAAAGGTTTTGATCTATTTTGGTAGAAGATGTATCTGTGTATCATCTGCGTAGTAATGGAAAGAAACATTGTGTTTTTTAAAAATTGATCCTAAGTGCAACATGTGCAGTGTAAAAGAATAGCCAGCACCCCCCCCCCCCCATTTTTGAGGGACGCCACAGTTGAAAGGGGCTGAGGATGAGGAGAGATTGCCCATGCTGATCTAAAAGCTTCTGCCTGTGAGGTATTAACAGAACCATTCCAAAGCACTTCCTTAAATACCCACAGACTGCCTAAAACCTGCGTTAAGGATGTCATGGTATCAAAGGCTGCACCACAGCATGTTTGAAAAAGGCTGGGACTGAACCATTCTCAGGATAACCCTTTATAATGTCCAAAATTCTATGCCCAACCACTTCAGAAACAACTTTAAGAAGATGAGTGGAAACAATATTTAACTTTATTAAGTTGTGGGTTTAAGGTGACTAATTACTTTTGCCAAAAAATGGAGAGATACAGGCTCAAACTGATGAAAAACAGCTATACATGTAGGAGGGACAGACAAGTCATCAACAGAGTGTGTAATGTGGGATCTAATTTTAGCAGTTTTTTTAATAAAAAATGGAGAAAATCTTTAGACTGTTGGTGTCATTTCAGGCCATGTAGGAACAGATTGGTAAAGAATAGTGTTTATAGTGTTGAATAACACTAGATGTCTATGACAATTATTTGAAATAATACCTGGAAAAGCTTTGTCGTAGCAGATTTCACAGCTTTCTTGTAATTAGACAAAAAGACCCTTAAAATATCAAAGGACACCTGAAGCATGTCTTTTATCCACTTGCCCACCAACTAACTTAGAATTAAACCCATAGTTTACATTCAGCTCTCTTTAAAAACATTTGTCTTTCTCAGTGCATACACAGGTGGACATTTAGTGGCCTTATCTGAAGTGTTTCACTTATTTCCCTTATCTAAGTATCCTTTTATACAATTTTATAATTACCCTTTTGTCTACTTATCCTGTGTGGGGCTCTTTGCTGTCACCTGTTTGTTTGAGGGAACATTACTGTATGTAGAGAAGTTTCCAAATGTTATTGTGCATTTCTTTCTCACTGTAGTGATGATGTTGGATTCTCCTTTTCCTATTTGAGACATCTCTTTCTGCTACTGGAATACCATTATTCCGTATAGTGGTGTCTGCTTGAAAGGAAGGTGGTTTATTGTATGTGCCAGTGGATCACTGTAGCCTTACTATTATTATTACACTGGTGCTGTTTTACACACAAGAGGGTAAACACATGAGAAAAAATATATAATTCCAAGATAAGTATGTCTGTTTACATGCATGCAGATGAACTGCCTACAAAAATAAAAAACTTTCTTGAAGTTGTGCAAGCTAGGACCACATTTTATTAAAACAATGGCACATGGAAACACTTCACACTCAGACAAACTTTGTGTCTGGCTTGGGATCACTCTAGTGTAAATATGACAGTTTACTGGTTAATGTGGAGTAGTTGGAGAACACCTATGTCGACGTATATAGTAAATACTTCAGAACGTGGGGTTTCCACCAGTGAAGACTCAGACATTTTTGGTTGACTGCACTCCAAGAAAAAAAAATGAAATGATTAGTCTGTTATTGATTAAGTTTTCCAGCTTACATTAGTACTCAACCCCAAAAAACAGACACAGTAGACAATCAATAAAGTACATCTTACTAATTAAAGAAAAGGTAAGATAATATTCAAACAAATTAGTCATATTTCTTTATTCCATAATAAAATAGTTATGATGAGTGTTTTAGGAATAAATTAAAGTTAAAAGCAGATTTCTTTGTTCTTTGGAAGCTGCTTTTAAACCATGCCTTAAGGGCAAGGAAGCAATTGGATTTGTACAAATTTTCACTGGATAATCAGGAACAGGTCTGTGACTGTATGGGAGGTTCAATTTAGGACCCTTCCTTCCCCCTAATATCTAGGTGTCATTTCATGTCGGTCTCCTCATGTTTTAAAGGAGTCAAAGGATTTGCTTAACAGAGTAAATTTCTGCTTAAATCCTATCCTTTGACGGTTTCATACACTATTTGGCAAATGATATATTTGAATACCATGCTTGTCTCATATGACACCTTGCATAAAATGCACCATTACAAAATGCTTTGTAGTTGAGAGGTAAAGAAATGTTTTGCTATAGTAAAAGGTTTTTTTGGGGCACAAAACTTCAAATTGGGTCTCCTCATTGCTTGAAATCTCACACTTTATTTAAATCCTGGATAAGGATGGAAAATCTGGGAAAAAAATGTAATATTGCTGTGTCACAATGAATGCCCATCTGGAAGTTCAGTGCCTATAATGCAGTGACGAGTGATAAGGAACACAGGTGTGTTGGAATTTTGAAACAATTGAGATACACATCTGTGTCAGATGTCTCATCTTTTACATACCACAACAAAGTGGAAAAAAGGCAGAGATTCTCCATACTTCACACAGGCTCCATCTGGAAGCACGCTATTGGCTATTATAAAAAGGGGCGAGCACAACTGTGCTAGAAGGTTGGGACACAGTTAGTAAAGTTCACAAGTCAAGAGATTTTTGGTTGTGTAGATTGACATAGTCCAGGTACAAGATTAGCAAATTGGCAAGTCCGACGTATCTAACAACTAGACATCACGTTATGTAACACTGGCTTTAAGCAGCTTATCAGCTGCATATTTTCTTAAAGAATCAAGAGTCCCAACAATCTAAGTTGTGGACCATGTACTACCTCTCAGTCCTCCCTTGCCACATCCCTAAATGTCCAAACTGGTCCTAGCTAAGCATGCTATTGACTGGGATGCTGGAACCTCTTGCCCATATTCTCCAATTTCTTTCTCTCTCTTCTATTAGATTCTAATACATACTGCTGCATCACCTACCCTGTTGCATCTTGAACTGCAATAGCAAACGTCGTGACACCTTCTACTGGTGTAAAATGGCCCTGCCATTTCACACTGGCATGTCTGTTTGTTTTTTCCTACTAGTATAGGTCTTTGGAGATTTCCAATCTTAATCAAAATATTGTAAAAATTATAGGGGTGTGTTCTGTGGATACTCTAGTTCTTTCTTAAATTCCAGATACAGTACACAGTCTCATAGGTGAAGGATGATGCTTTGTACTCTAACCGAAGTGTCTGAGGCATGTTTGGCTTACAACCTTGCCTTTCTAATTTTCACAGCATGTGTCTGTTTTCTCAATCAAAAAACTATATTGCATGTATGGCTCTTTATTCCTCCTTTTCAACCTAGAGTAAGATGCAAACAACAATACAAGGACAAACACAACTTGTGTAATAGAGTACAGCAGTTTGCCATGCACTCTCAAGTACATAACAATATATATCCGTAAATCGATTGTATATCCACTGCATTATGTTGTAATAGTATTTTAATAGTTAAAATCAATTGTATCTTCTATTTGTATTTTGAACTAAACAGAAACATTATTCATTGTTTCACTACTGATCTGAATGTTGCTTTTTATTTAATTTACTTCAGGATTTTTGCTTGGCAACCTTCCAGAAGAATATTTTTCCCACATGAACATGAGCAATATAACCAAAGGTATGACCTGAGAAGGACAAAAACAATTGTTGCCCTCACCTGTAACATTTATTGTTATGACTGTTATTAAATGTGTTATGTTCCTAAGTGAGCCTTTCTCAAATATTTCAGAAGCAGCTTTCAGGTTCATCATGTGGCATGTACTTTATTAAAATTATTATTAACCTAAAATGTTCATTAGCAAATCTGAACATTCTTATTTTTTTTTTCCCCTGTTACTGGTTTTGCACATTTGATTGAAACCCTTTGTGGTAAATCATTCATGTGAGGCTCATCTCTGTTGTGAGAGATTTATTTCTCAGATATGGTTCTGTGAAAGTCTCGAGACTTCTAGAATCTACTCCAGCCTCATTATTACCTGACATAACAGGAAAGACACTGAGGCCACTGCTACTTGGTATTTGTGTCCTTTTTTATGTCAAATGAGTCAATTATACCTCCAACTAACAGGTCTCATTAAGTAAAGTAGTGGATTCATTCCTGGTAGTGAGGGTAAAGCGCTAGGCTTAAGGGGAAAGCTCATTTACCTTTGGTCTTGTTCACAAGTGTAAGACTGAAAATTGTATTGTGGTAAAATGAGAGAAGAGGGCCTAGACAAGTGCTTTTAGTTTACATATCAGTTTACACTACAGTAAATCTTCATACTTACACGTTGTTCATCATGACTGGTAGAATAATGCAGTACTGAAAGAAAACAATCTTTCTCAGTTGTATTGCTTAACTCCTCTTTCATATAGAATGAAAATCCTGCAGTCCTGAGATGAGTTTGAAAGGAATAATCCAAGGTTATATCTTATAAAGATGCTACCACTGTACTTACATCTTATATGAATCATTGATAATTAGTGTGTGGGGCATATTTGTCATGCGCTCTTTTGCCCACCTTGGAACATTGTGGATCTCCTAGGAAAAAATGGAACTTGGTTTCCTAGTAAAGGAAGCAATATAAACATAGATATAGTAAGAATTCACTTTTTAATTTTATATCATGATCATATTGGGTAGTTTATTAGTAAATGTGTGAGCTATGTCTATCAAATCAGGTGAAATATAATGTAGTTTTAGTCCATTCATTTTGTACTTGTTCATTCTGTCTTTTTTTTTTTAATAGGTCTTGTGCTGTTACTGCAGGATCCTGAGCCACTGGTCCGAGCAAAGGCAGCAGAAGCAATGGGGCGATTTAATCAGTTTTAGGATTTTAGGCAGCAAAATTTACATGCAGTCAGACATGTCTTTGATCATGCATTCCTTACACACATATGGAAAAAGATCACATCTTTTTATAATGTTTTAAACTATCTTTCATTTGAATAATCATTTACATTGTGACCAAAGACTATATTTTCAGTAAAACTTCATAATACACTAGCAGTCTGAAAATACTGTGAGAAGGTAACCATAATGTTTATATTTTAAAAATACTGTGTGTTTACCTTTGCTTATAAGAAATATTATTTTTGTACATATGTCACATGATATGTATGTATGGTTCACTCTGATGTTCAGCTTGCTGTGGACTTTCTGTAATTCATGCTGTACATAAATTTCATAACTTTTCAAAATCAAGATGCTACTGTTGTAGAATGCAACCATAGAAGCAGCAATAAGAAAATTTTTCAATAAATATTTAGAGACTACATTACAAAAATATACCAGTAAGCAGAATCTGTTTTGAGTAAAAAGATTCAGAATGATACAAAATAAATCATCACCATATTTAAAATACCTCAGCCAGTGTTTAGCCTAAATGAAAGTATCAAGCTCCAGGTTTGTCTTTAGAGGGTTTCATGCAAGGTATTCGGTTGGCCCTTATTTATGTAAAGTCAATTTATGGACTTCAGTTAAACAGTCTAGGCTTCCTCTTAAATAAAGCAGGGAATGTAAGGTAAAGGTGTCATATGCATTTTTAAGTAGTATGTAATGTACATGCTGCCGGTAGCAATTGCCAAAGAGAAATTGCTTTCTAACATATCACAGTTTACGTCTATTAACACGAATTCTGTCCCAGCCCAATTAAAATATCCTTGTAGTTGTGCAGTGGTTGTATTGCAGTTTTGCAAGCTTTTATTATTCTTGGAAATAAACAAGAGCTTGCTTTTAAGTCGGGACAACTACTGTAAAACTAGAACAGTAGCATATCAAGTAAGTCTGCACCAAACCCACCTTTTCAATGTATGTTCACTGTTAGTTTTTGCTTAGTTGGTCCACTAACCGGCACATTGTGAAAGAACTGTACCTACAGTTTTGCCAAATAAAGTGTTTAACTACATTTTTTCGGTATATTGGATTACTTGGAACAGTTTGTTCTATAGTGAAGAGTTATTGTAGATTTATATTGTATATATGATATTAAGAAATTTTAAGATCTACATACCTTCTGGTGTTGGTTACCACTAAAAGGGAATGCTACTTAGTGTATAAATGCCACAAGTACAGTATCTAGAAAGTAGAATATCATTTTTGTAATCATTTAGTTTATTGTGCAGCTAATCTACAAGGCTGACTTAATCTAGAAACTATATCCATGATGTTGGACCAATTCCATTGTTAATCAAAGCACCATTTCTGCTTCACTGGCAAAGAAATAATGTAGGCCATTGTTACATTTTGTAGGGCAGGCCATACCAGTATATCATGAATTATTTTTCAATTACATCAGGGTAATATTTCATTAAAGATACATCTCAGATAATGGTGTCTGTTTCCAGTAAGCATTGTTTTGTTTTCAAATAATTAATTCTTTCTGTGTTTTGTCTATTTTATAAAAGTGGCCTCACTATGTCTACCTGAAGCCAGTGGTTGACATCCAATGATTGAAGAAGTTCATTATTTGTCCTTATTGAGATAGAATATTGTAAGAACCCACAAAAGCTTATTATACTGCTGATAATTTGATTTCCCACTTTAATAATAAAGGCTTGCACAGAAAACATTACGTGGGAAAACCTTCATTCTCTCTTCAGAACTTGTCAAACTACCCACACATTACGTTTTGCACTGAACATTAATATACATGCATCATAAAATGAATGTAATGTTGGTCTGCAATATGTTACATGTATTTACACAAGCATACTTTTTTGACAGCATTACAGGATTGTATTTTTATTTTTGCATTTCTAAGTATGAGAACTGTTCTCTTGTCCTGTCACACTCTGGCTTACCAAACTGTGTTATATTAAAATGTGCTGGCTGTCCAGTGGTTTTGGTCTTCCCTTTGATCTATGCCTTCAGGAAAATTATGTGTTCTACAATTGTATAAAACATGTTCTGTGCAGTGGTTTTCACAAGTGCGTACAACAGTTTTATGCCTGAAAACTGCACATCCTGTAACGATCTGCTGCAACAGAAATATAACTGTTTTGTGAATAAATCTCTTGTTTATAGGTATTTCAAAAGGCAGGTTCCATTGTAATGGCCTGGTTTTTTGTGGTAATAGTAAATGTGGTACAAGAAAAGTAAAGAAAAAGTTGCATGGTGTTTTATTTCCAACGTGTATTACAACTTGAAGCTTATTATCATATTTATATGTTATTGGTTCCTTTTTTTGTAAAACATCTATATAAATAAGAATTTGTATGTCAGTTTTATTTATATTTACTTAATGAGCACTTCTTCATAATTTACAGTCTGTATCAGTTTCTATCTATGTAAACACTCATGGCAACAATGCAGGGACAACTAAGATGGTTAGTAAAAGTATTGTCCTT
This sequence comes from Polypterus senegalus, assembly GCF_016835505.1. Lineage (NCBI taxonomy): Eukaryota > Metazoa > Chordata > Cladistia > Polypteriformes > Polypteridae > Polypterus > Polypterus senegalus. Next base: position 32,489,284 of record NC_053168.1, on the reverse strand, counting down.
AATATGGGGCTTTTCATTTTGAACTTCAAATAGGAGTTGTGGAGGACTCTCTGTGGTACTGTCTTACCCAGGATTTTATAGTCATCAATTCACAACCTCTTAAAGCATTGTTTATAATATTTGCTGTTTCCTATTGGCACTAGATTTGACCAAGGAGTATTTTAAGGTATAGGACTTTAGCCAGTTAGCCAACAGTGGATATATGGGAGTCCAAACTCTTTAGAAATGGTTGTGCAAACTTTTCCAGCATGATGAATATCAACAACTTTTTTCCTGTGGTCATCAAAATTTCCTTTGATTCATGTTGACACACTTCTGCAATCCTGTGTGGTGAGGACCAGACTTTGATAGTGAAACACACAAATTGATGATCTTTAAGCAGGACATGGATTCATACATTCACATCTGATTGTCAGCCCATTTATTGAAACGCCTGACTCTGATTTCCCTTTCAAATGAACAGATAATCAGACATTCACATGCTTTTTCACACACAAGTACGATACATTGAGTCATTTTCATCAAATGCACATGTATAATATTTTTGTGTAATTCATTTTAGGACTTGCCTAAAAGTCTGATGATGTTTTATGTCATATTTATGCAGAAATAAAGAAAATGGGCATTTACATTATATTACTGTTTTACCTTTAAAATTGTCAACAAATTTGATGATCAGATGCCCTTATACATTGTGATTTGTCTTTGAGTCCACTAATGCATTTTTAAGTTTTTTGGTAAGCATGATGGTAATATCTGCTGCTCAGCTTAGTCAAAAAATGTACACCCTGCTTCTCTCTCTTCCTCTTTGTAAATTCTCTTGTTTGCTTTCTCCATCTCTAGAAGCAGTGGTGGTTGCATTACATGTCTCCCTCTGTCAAGCATCCTCTTTTGCCATTATTTCAAAATGGCGATGCTATCTTGCCCCCTACCACCTACAGTATGTGTCTTGCAGGACTATTTTGTAAAGCAATCCTTGCTTCTTCTTAAAGCCCAGACCTTCATCTTGTTCACTTTAAACTTGGGCACTGCTTATATGTTACCTGGGTTTCGCCAGGGACCCCAGCTGTCATCTCTGCTTGCTAAAATTCACAGGCAGATTACTGCCCACTAGTCTTGGTTTACTGCTAATCTCCAGCTGCCTTTCTTTCTTCTATTCCTACTCTTAAGATTCCTTTCCTTCCTTATTATTTTTCTTCTTCTTTTGCATCTCACCACTCCTTATCTTCCCTCCAACTTTTTGTTCTTAGTAGAATTGCCACCAAGATAGCTCATAACTCTTAATCTCATAACTTGTAGTAAAATGAATCCCAAGGTATTATTTTCAGTACCGTTAACAACATTGTTACACCTTCTCCTCAGCATGTTTTGCTTCTCCCTGATGATGACTATAGTTCATGTCTTAACCATTTTGTGAATAAGGTGATGGACTTGACATCCAAAATCCTCTCTGAATGACGATGTCACTCAATGGCCGGAATCTTTTACTTCGTTCTCTCAGATTTCAGTTAATGATTTACGAGGGACGTTAAAAACATTTCCACACTTGTATATTTTCATTGGAAACGGTGAAGGCGGAAGGATTAGTAATTGTGCATTGACAAGGTTGGCACGATGCTGGGAAAATTGTATCACAAAGGAAGGTGACTATGTAGAAAAGTGATGTGATTTGTTTTTGAAATTCTTAATAAACAGACTTTTAAAAAGTGCGGAAACTTTTTGAATGTCCCTCGTATTTACAATAGTTGGCAAGATGAGACCTGCATCGTCCTCTTTAGAGATATTATCTCCTTCTCTTTTACTTGGTGGCCTTCACCAGCATTGTTCCGTCTTTGCTGTCTATAATCAATAGCTCCCGGAAGTAAGGTTATGTTCACTCCTACTTTAAACATGCCAAGTGTCACAAAAGCCACGATGAGACAAAGCAAGGTTTGGAGCAGCCACCCATATAATTTGGTTTCCTGGCTGCAAAGCGTTCTTTACAAATGATAGCACTGCTGTGCACAAAACTTAGTCCAATACAGAACTGAGGGCATTAGGGAAAAGGAGGAAGTTTTAAAGGGGAAGACAGGAAGTGAGATCATAGGGGTCGGGCTCATTGAGGTCCTCAGCCATTGGTTCGAGCCCGGACGTGACATCACAGGGGCCGGAGCCAGCAAGGCCTGCAGGCAAGGAAGAAAAGAGTCAGTGCACTCTGCCACATCCTGGTATGTCTCAGAACTGTCCTTACCCGAGCCCTTTAGCTGCCTCCCATGCGCACGTGTGTGACACAAGGTAATCCCTTTATTAAAAGAACCTCATCTCGATCCTAGCTCTGTGTGCAATTATCAGCCAATTCCAAAATTACCGTTTGTTAGTATAATATTAGAAAAGGTTGTTGAATTCCAAATTAAATCTCTATTACACCATTTACAGATGTTTGATCCTTTGCAATCTGGTTTTCTAAGGCAGCACTCTACTGAGACTGCTCTTTTAAAGGTCTGTAGTGATCTCCTAATGGCTTCTGATGCAGTGAATTGTTCCGTACTCGTTTTACCCGACCTTAGTGCAGTCTTTGATATTGTGGATCATAGCATCTTACTTAATAGGCTTAGCCAGTTTCCTGGTATTTACGACTCTGCCTTAGACTGGTTTTCAGCCTACTTATCAAAAAGGAGCTTTTTTGTTAGTAAGAGTCATTTTTCTTCTTCCACTGCTTCTCTAAACTGTCCGGTTCTCCAGGACTCAATCCTTGGTCCATTGTTACTTTCATTTTATATCCTTCCTTTGGCTGGGATCATTCAAATTTTTAAAGACATTTCTTATCACTGTTAGGCTGATGATATTCAGCTGTATATTTCTTTTACACCACACCAGCTCAATAAGTTGTCCACCCTAGTTGATCGTGTTTCACAGATAAATCTCTAGCAATTTCTTACATTTAGAATCCAGCAAAACAGAAACCATGATTATGGCTTTCCCTTCATCTTTCTGCATGACTGCGGCGTCCAGTGTTCTAAACCTTGGAGTTATATTTCATTCCTCTCCAAGTTTTAATTTGCATGTTAAATTTATTTTTCATTCCTGTTACTTTAATTTAAGGAACATTTCAAAACCATGTTTTATAGTTTCATCAGTGGAGCTGGAAAAATTGTCCATACATTTGTTTCCTTAAACTTAGATTATTGTAAGGCATTCTTTACTGGCTTGGACAATGCATAACGTTTGTGTCTTCAAGCTATAGAAAATGCAGTGGCCAGGTTGCTAACACATTCTAGAAACAGAGATCATATTACACCCATTTTATACTCTTTGCATTGGCTTCTGGTGGATTTTAGGATTCGTTTCAAATTTCTGGTACTTGTTTATAGAGCATTGAACGGCCAAGCTCCAGTCTATTTATCCAGTCTCGTGCACTTAGGCTCAAAATCTGTTGGTTGTTCCACATACGAGATTAAAAACAAGGGGCTGGATAGAGCCTTTCAATCATACGCACCCAAGATTTGGAACAATCTGCCTCTTCATCTTCACATGGCTGACTCTTTTAAAGAAACAGTTAACAACTTTCATGGTTAGCCAGGCTGTTGCTTAGTGTCTTATTGTTATCAATTTGATTTTAATTTTCTTTTTTTAATGTGTTTGTTACATTTTACTCTACTTTGTATCTTAATGTGTCTATGTCTTGCCTAGTTTCATCTTTTTTTTGTGACTCCTTGCCTGCGAAAGGCGCTTTATAAATAAACTTTACTTACTTAATTTACTTACTCTAGTAACTAGGCTCCTGCTGATAGTCTACCAAGTTACTTTCTACTGAAAATCCTCTTTATTTAGTCAAACCTTAGGCTCCCAGCAGTTTCAGTAATGAGATGTGGTGGTCACTGGTAGATTTGGTGTGGGGCTGGCGGGTGATCCTCACCATAATCTGTCCATGTTGGGGCCTGTCCCAGCAAGAACTGGGCACAAAGCAGGAATTCCGTCTTAATTCAGTCTTAATAATAATAATAATTCATTACATCTATATAGAACTTTTCTTACTACTCAAAGTACTACCACACAGGGAGCACCTGGGACCCAAACCCATGATTTCTTTAATGCGCTGGCTGTGGGTGCTGCATCTCCGTGTCTCCTCTTGATTGCCAAGGCACCTCTAATGTTTAAACAGTAGCATCATTTTTTATAACCAAGCAGGCTTGCTTCATGGATGGATTTAGTGGATGATTGTCATCAGGGATTATTGTTCTGCTATTTCATTATTATGCCAAACATTTTTTAATGATGTCTCTTTGGAATTTTGCTTAATAAAAGTTTAATCACAAATAAATATACAGTGCTTATCTGCCTTTGATTTAGTAGTCAGTTGTTAAACATGTAGATTTTAGAAAATGTGTGTTAGAAGAACATTTTTTGCCAATTTTCACGAGGTAAACATTCACTGTATATTCTCCTTGTAATTCCAAAAATAGAATTAGTGATTGTTTCTGTGTTTATTTGTTTCCTGAAACCCCTTAATTGACATAAGGATCATGGGGACAGCTTTCAGTCACTAATTGGCCCAGTATGTTAGTCTTTGGGAAGTGAGGGAGAATGATCTTAGACAAAGGAAAAAGTCACAGACAGTGGCTGGGAGAACTGAAAGTCAGGACACTGGGGTTGTGAGGTAGTAGTGTTGACCATTACTCCACTGTGCCACCCCTGAAATGATTGTATAAAATCTTAGTTTGACAGAACTGAATGTGCTTGCTAACCAACTACATTATTCAGCTGTCCAGGATGAGCAAACCAGATTAAAGGTCATTCCAGGGTGTAAATGTAATTAAAGTCTGCTGAAATTCCGGTAACTGCCTGAATTGCACTGGTAAACATTAGTTTGTCTGTAGAGCGCTAGACCTATGACAAGGAGTACATTATTAGTAGTGACATCATTTATCTTATGTCCAAAAGTATATTCTGAGATTTTTCAGATAAAGAAGATGAAAATCCAGAAGTGCTGAAGAGTGGTGCCGTGTTGCTTATGGATGAACATTTGCTTCAGGTAAGAATTTCACTGTACTCTGTTCATGACAGTAATGACCCTATAAACTGTAAGTGATACCTTTGATTGCCTGTGTTGTTAAAAAAATATTGAGGATATAGAAGGTCATTATATTATGTTAATGTATGCACATTCAAGTAATGTAATAAATTATTAATGAAAGTAAAGCAAGTGATAAATGCATTGAACAGAAGTAAAGCAATAGACGGCTTTTAGATACTGAAGTGACTAAAATGTACATGCTGTGCCTACGCATTAAGTGAACTGCCACCCTAACAAACTTGACAGTTTGGGTTGAAGAAGGGAGCAGGAGAAGAAATGTGTCTTGAATGGAGCAGAGTGGTAAATCAGAAGTTCTGCAAAATGCTCAGCCTGGCTTGAAGTCAAAATGAGGATTGCTAATACAGTATATGTATACCAAAGAAACACATCAAAATTGCATATAAACTTTGTTTGGTGCCGGCTTATAATGCATCACACCAGTGATGTCATGCAGCGTGACCTCCCGAACCACATGAAGTACATAAAACTCATCTTTATAAATGACATTCACTAGCAAAACATAAGGAGTGAGCCCAAACTGCTAGGTAGTGGCTCAGTAGTTTTCATAGATTGCAGATTCCAAGTCAAGTGATGAAAAAATGGCATCAATTAATATCCTGTTGTTAGTTGTCAGTTGTGGAAGGTCTGCGGCTAATTGTTCCTTATAATTCTTAAACATTATATTTTTGTTCAAAAGGTAACATTTATGTTAAATTCCACTCACAGAAGCAACCGACCTGATGGCGAGTTCCCAGGCTCACATGCGACTCTGATGGCTCAGGGATCAGCTCTGCTGTTGTGAGCGGCTAAATGACGTGTAAAAATATAGAGTTGGAATAACTTCTCTCAAGGTAAATCTGAGGGAGTACTTTTGAGCGATGTTCAACAAGTTTCCGCACTTTTTTTTTTAAATTACTTATTAAGAATTTAAAAAAATCACTTTTCTACATAGTCACCTTCCTTTGCAATGCAATTTTACCAGCGTCGTACTAACTTTTTAATGCTATCAGTAAAAAATGCTTTTGGTTGAGCACGTAGCCACTGATGCCCCACTGCTTTCACATCATGATCATATGTAGCTGGACATCCGGAGCGCTCTGGATCCATCACACTAGTACGGCCATTTTCGAGCATTTTAATCCACTCATAGGCAACTCTTCAAGAGAGAACTTTATCCCCATAATGAGAACACATGCGGAGGTAAATTTGTGCTCCCGGTACACCTTCTGCCCACGAAAAATGTATGACAGAACACTTGTTCTTTGGTGCAATTTATAAGTTTTGCAGCCATTGTATACTAAACTGCAAGGGCAGCCAGCTTGCCAGACAGAACTAGTCACATGATACTCTCACACACGACCAATTACTACTCCTACCGCCTTCACTGTTTCCAACGAAAATATAAAAGTGCGGAAACTGTTTGAATGACCCATTAGTAATTGAGATGTCATAGAATGTGTCTTTTTAATTTTCTAAATTTTACCATTGGTTTTTAATTGAGTGCTTTGAAAATGTTAAAAACCTACACAACACTTTTTATTTAAATTATCTATATGAAAATTGAATGTTTCTGACAAATTTCCTTGGATAATAAGTTTACCAAATTTCAATGAATTCACTCTAGTGGGAGCCAAGCTGTATTGTGCAAAAAGACAGACAAACTGACATGGCTACCACAGTAGGTGCTTTCACATTTTACGTGATCAAACCTAAAAATGTTGAACTATTGTCTTATACAAAATCATGTGTGTTTGCTTAATTGGCTTCTCTGAATTGCCAGAATGAGTGAGCCTTAGTTTGTGTTGTTGGCATGTCGGGCAATGGACTGGTCCAGTATGAGTAATAATTCTGTGGTAGGGAATATTAGGAATTAATATTTTGTACTTTTGGAAATTGTAATTGTCTTTTCTATTGATTAATTTTATTACTATGATGATGACATCACTGTTACGGACTATAAAGCGTTTCAGGATTGTTGTGAGCTAAAGTAGTAGATAGATAGATAGATAGATACTTTATTAATACCAAGTAACTATCATGATTAGAATTTTGCGTTTTATTTTATTTTTTTTAAATGTTTCCTTTGCCGTTAAAAATCATCAAGACCTCTCTTTGGGAATTTTGAAGTTCAAGGAACCTCTTGTTCACATGTCTTTTTTTTTTTTTTGTTGCCCTCGTGTTTTTCACAATGCTGAAAATTATTAACAGCTACAGCCTTGTGTGCAGCTAAGCTGCAGAAATGTCTGTGTCACCATCACTGAATTAATTTTGTTTTCCAAGATTGACTATAGCATGTGTCACTTTGCTGATAATGGACACTCTATGTTGTGTTTAGTGCAGAGCACCGCCATTGACTTCAAATCATTTAGGAAGCACAGTATGTTTGTCAAGGAATGACTTCTGGAACCTCTTGTAAAGATGAACAATGAGAAAATTTCTTATGAAATGCGAAGCAAAGTGGATAGCTGGTAAATATAAAATACCAAAATACAGTTCAGACCTTTATATTTTATTGATGCAATAGTATGACTATCATAGTATGGCCAATATCTTTGTTCATTTGTTGCTATACGATGCTAGAAAGTGCAAGCTGTGCTGCATGTAGCATTTCTCACAAAAAGTGACATCAAGTGACAGAAATGTGCAGGCTAACATCATGACAAACAAGTCAAATATTGTCATAGTCTGGTATTATGCAGCATCTTTTAGTTAAATAGTACCTTAGTGGTGTTAGATATTAGATAAAGATGCTAGAATTTCCAGTTGAATTTAAATTAAATACATTATTTTTTAAAAGTTGTTTACATAATACAAAGAAGACCCCTATCTGAAACTAATTAGGTGCTTAAAGTGACTATCGTTATATTTAATACAAGATTCTATAGGACATGTAACAGTTTAACAGCTGTTGATTAAAAGCCAATTACAATTTCCAAACCCCGTTGGTTTAAGTTGTGCTTTTCTGCGATGACATTAAATATCATAAAGAATTCCTTTTTGCAGCACACATTTGAAAGCAGCACACAGACGAGTATCCACTGCTGTTCTCCTCTGCAGCACTGAGTATTACTGATTGTTATTTGGCTGACATCTTTATCCAAAGCCACTTACAAAATTTAGGATTCAATTGGTTACATTTCGTTTGTTCCTCCAATTGCAGCAGAGGCAGGTGAAGTGACTGGCTCATGGTCACAGCGTCAGTAGTGGAATTTGAACCCACAAGCTCAGGTTTTGCAGTCCAAAGCCTTAATCACTTTGTCACCCTGCCTGCAGAGTATTCTACAAGAAGAATTGTTTTCATGCCAGATAATTACATTTAACTTTGCACCATTGTGCAAGTATAATGCATAAACTATCCTAAATCTGATTAGTCTATGCTGAGTAATTGCACTTCAAATTCCCCTGTTCCTTAAAGATTTACACAGTGATATTTTCCTCAAAGACTGAAAGCAGTAGAAGGATTCCCCATCCAGTCCATAAGCCACAGTTTTGCAAGAATAATAAAAGCCAGGGTCTCTTGTGGTCCTTGTGCATCATAGATGGCAGCTGCAAGAGAAGAGACAAACACATAAATTACTAAAGCAGAAATAATGCCTATAGAATCGTAATGATATACTCAACAAGTAAAAGGAAAAATAACATAAATAAAGTACACATGGACTGTTTAACAAATATGGACAAGTGATGGCCCATGGCAGAGATGAAAAATGACTCCTAATGAAATGCATCATGATCAATGGAATCAGTTTTTATCCTGTAAGAATGTAAACGGATGAAGTTATTGGATTACTAATTGAAAAGTTTTGTACAGTGCAGGGCAGGCTGATGATCTCAAATGCAAGAGCTTGATGCCAAATCCCCCAGTTGATTGCAAATCATTTTCAGTGATTTCATTCTAATTTAAATCACATGCTTTCCAAGTACACACATTTTCCATTCTAGGTGTACACTACAGTTTTTTAGTATATTGTGAGCTAATTTGAGTTCTTCATCTGCTCATCTTTCCACTGTTTATTTGCTTAATAAATCAAACATTAATTATTTTGAGATCTCTCTATCTGAATTTAATATATGGCCTGAAGCTCCCATCATGGGGCGCAATAAGTGGATTTAGGAAATAGCTGAATATACAGTGGATTGAGAAAGCATTTGGAGCCCTTCACTTTCTGAGCACTTTGTTGTGTTACAGATTTAATTTTAAATGGATAAATATGACAGTATTGCACATCAATCTGTACTCAATATTCCTTAATGACCAAGTGAAAACATATTGTCAGAAAGGTTTGCAAATTTATTCAAAATCAAAAAAGGAAACCTCTCATTCACATTCAAACCCTTACTGCAGTACTTTGTAGAAACTCCTTTGGTAACAATTCTAGGTCCTTTTGAATTTTTTCTTTTTTTTTTTACTTTAACTGATTTTGCCCCATTTTTTCAGCCTGTGCAGGCAGCAAGCTTGTGTTTTGAGTAGGGGTTAGGCAGCCAGGGTGAGGCCAATTCAGTACACCTGAAAAAAAGGCTGGCCTCGTTCTTGTTAGGTTTTTTTTTTTTTTGAGGCCTACACCTCTTCCATTATATTTTATGAGAAGAATCTATGACAACATTAGAAACCACTCCTGATTTTGTAAAATTAACTGAGGCTGCTATTCATTTGTCAGGTTAGAATTTTTCAATCTGTTTGACTTATTGTCTAAAAAATATGAGAAACATATACAGCTAAGTCCCATTATCCATGAGCGTTACATTCCTGAAAACCCCTGCAGAAACTGACACTGGGGATACAATCCTATGGTAAAATTTGGGTTAGATTCCTATGGACCCAATTCACTATACACTTTTGCTAATTTTTACCATAAAACACATAAAATACCAATAATCAACTAAGCTCAAAACACTTATATTAGCACTAAGCTTCCCTGCCATTGATGGCAATTAATAAATATGTCTAAAAAACTGTGTAAAATACAGAGAACCCAAGGAGTATTATGTGAATGTGCAGAGTTACAACACAACAGAAGCTGTGAGAATAAAGTCAATAAACTGTTTTGCCAAAGCAGACAGGTAGGTACCTGGACCTCTGCAGCTGTATACTAAGGAAGAAAGGAAGCACATTTTAATGATTCCGGCTCATCTGGGACAAGAGGGCAGGACTTGCAGGGTCCTTTATAGGTTGGGTGTCCTTTTTGGATTTGGTGTCTAGGCAAATTGGTTCAGGTCTGGCAATGGTAGAAGGAGTTGGGAGGATGTGCCACTCCACTCTTGTCCCTTGAGACTTAATAATGATCCCTCTGCAGGTTCACCTATGGAAATCATGTTGCAACTTCTTCTTCCTCTAGATCAGTGATGGCGAACCTATGACATGTGTGCCAGAAGGGGCAGTCAGAGCCCTCTCTGTGAGCACGCATGCCATCGCTCCAGGGCAGAGTTTGTCAGAGTTTGTTACTAGAAAGCCAGAGGGGAGCGGGGCCAGGCTGCTCCCCTCTCCCTCTCCGGCGCACCTGAGGACATTTCTCACATCACCTGCCCCCCTGTCCAGCAGCCCAATGGGAACACTTCCTCCCTCCCCTATCTGGGGTAAGGCGGGCGGCTCACATGCAGGTGAGGGTGTGGCACGGACAGCAGCCTGTTGAGTCTGTGGTGAAGGTGATTCCTGTGGTGGAGTTGGAGGGGAGCATGGCTCACAGCGTGGCATAGCAGAGGGGAGCAGATTGTTGATTCAGGGAATATCCGTTTCTTTAGTGTTAACTAATAGTGTTAGCTATTTTTGGTATAGATTTGTATTGGGTGCTTTCTTTTTTTTTTAATTTTGTATTTTTGTAGACTCCAAGTCTTGAACATCCAAAAAATTAGTACAGCAAAAAAAGCAAGAACAGATAGTGGAAGATCATTCCAAGAGGCCTGGAGAGAGTCATTTGGAGTGACTGAACGCAACGCGAAAGCGTTATGTATTCTGTGTAACAAAAGTGTTGTGTGTCGCACATGAAGTGTCAGACGGCACTTTGACATCAACCACAGAAGTGTTGCCAAACTTGGTGAAACGGAAAGAAAAGAGTTTCTTGAAGGGAAACTGAAGAAATATCATTCCCAGTATCTTAGTTTTTGCAACTATGTTTTTAGAACAAATCATCTGACAGCTACCAGTTTTCAGATTTCACACTGCATAGCAAAACATGGTAAGCCCCTCTCTGATGGGGATATTATCAAAACAGCCATGTTGTCTGGGAGTAATTCCCTTTTTCATGATTTCCCAAACAAGGATAAAATTATTCGACGCATCTCTGAGATGCCATTTAGTAAAAATACTGTTAAAGATCAAGTCCAGCGCAGTGCAAGTGATGTTAGTCAGCAGCTCACCACTGACTTACAAAAGCCAGCCTGTTACTCCATGTGCTTGGATGAAAGCACAGATATAAATAATCATGCAAGGCTAGCAGTAATTTTGCGCTATGCTGTTGGTGACATCATGAGAGAAGAGCTGGTGAACCTGGTGTCTTTGCCTAAAAGAACTTAAGGGATAGATATCTACAATGCTGTGATGGAGGCTTTTTTGTCACAAGACATAAGATCAGAAAAAGTGCTTTCTATTGCTAGAGATGGGGCACCTTCTATGGTGGGGGCAACATCTGGTTTCATACAGTTCTTTGTTAAAGAAACAAAACATCAAGTCATTCAGTTCCATTGTATTATACACCAAGAAGCTCTTTGTGCCAGGGAAAGCAGCAAAACATTTGATGATGTCCTCAAAGATGTCACAAAAATGGTGAATTACGTTATGGCTCATGCTCTGAATTTTCGACAGTTTCATGCACTTCTTGACGGGGTTCAGGCACAGTATAATTGTTAAGTTCTGTACAATAATGTCCGGTGGCTGAGCAGAGGATGAGTCCTGGAGAGATCTGTAGCCTGTTTGGATGAAATTAGGCTGTTTATGAATGCAAAAGGGCAGGAATATCCACAGCTCACTGATATGGCCTGGCTTACCAATCTCATGTTTTTTTACAGATTTTACACTACACTTCAATGTACTGAACAAACAACTACAAGGTGTAGGGGAAACAACAGAAAGGATGTTTTATGATATCAAAACATTTGAGAGAAAACTGCAGGTTTTTGAAAGAGACCTTGAAAGTTGGAAAGTGGGCAGCTGAAATATTTTCCAAATCTAAAAATGCATTTTAAATATTCTACAACATTTGCAGACAATCCTACAAGCCATCAGGAAATCTACAAGGTATTTTCTAGCATTCTAGCATCAGAGCAGCTGTAAAGGTGAATTTTAGTAGCAGATTTTTACAGTTCTGTAAGGTGGAGACAACCCTGTGTTTTCTTACTTCTCCAGATAAAGCCAAATTTGAAGAACTTGATCTTTCCTGCTTACACTGGTTAGATTTAGGAAATCTGGAAATGGAGCCATTGGAATTTCAAGAAAGCTCTTTCTGGAAAAATAAATTCTTTGACCTGCATGAAACACTTGAGAAGACAGAAGGAATGACAAAGGACAGCACAGTTAGCTCTGAATAATGGAATCCTTAAAGTGTGGAATTCTCTGCCAAATAATCTTAAGTCAATGAAGGCAGTTGAGATTGCTTTCCTTACTTTGTTTGGAACATCTTATGCTTGTGAGCAGCTGTTTTCAGCTTTGAATTAAATCAAATCTGACACCAGAAACAGACTAACAGATGACCTGAGTGCTGCATGTGTTGCTCTCAAACTTACAAAGTATGAGCCAAGGTTAGACAAATTATCAGTGTGCATACAACAGCAAAAATCACATTCATTGTTCAAAATGCTAACTTTTACCTTTCAATAAAAAGTTGTTTGTATCATCGAAAGCTCCGCTATTATGTTAACAAAAGATGTTAATGTATGAGTTGTTTTTTCTAAACTAAAATCTCAGTATTCAGGTTAAATTGCCATGTTGGCACTTTGCAATAAGTAAGTGGGTTTTGGGTTGCAGTTTAGGCACTCAGTCTCTAAAGGGTTCGCCATCACTGCTCTAGATAGTCAAGTTCGATCGTCTTCTTGGCACTCCACCAAAGTTTGCAAGCAACTGCAGCAGGGCAGATCTGAGGATCTCGCTAAACCATCCAGTCGGTAGTAGCAATAGAAGGTGTACTCGGTGGACAACGGCTTAATCAGAACAAGCTTATGACCTGCACTTACTGGGAATTCCTCATTCATTGGGAATTATTGTAAGCCCTGTCATGAATGCTCCAATGGCTTACCTACGCCTCTGTACGCCGGGCAGACACATGTTGATCCATTCAGTGTAGAGTATGGGCTGCCATGGATATCTATGGCTACACAGATCTGTTATTGCTCTGTTTCACATGTTGCTGCCATACAATTTGCCTCTCAGGAATGTTTTACTATACAAGTAGGTTACACTTTTATAGAAGCACATAAAAGGTAACCATGGATAGCGAGGATTTACTGAACTTCCCACCGAGAGAAGACCCAGGACATACTGCAAGGAATCTGCCTTTCACCTGGTCTGAACATAGATGAAAATTTCCCACTAGAACATGGACAAAGTTTTGAGGATAAGAGCCACTGCGTGTGGCCACTATGACCCTAACCAGAAAATATCAATCAGAAAGTGAAATGAAGTAAAATGAATAATTTCTATTGAATCAGGGATTTGGCAAAAATATATCTGAATAATCAAGTGAGACGCGTAACAATTGAAGTACTGTGTTGTGTAAACTAATTCTTACTTAAGTTAGACTGAGTTGCAGTTGGGGTTTTTCTTGGCTTGCAAATGGACCAGACAGTAGAAGACTGCTGATCAGCTTATTAGCACACAATCAGGAATTTTGCTGTATGCAGCAGTACAAATTGCTGAAGTTCAATAACCTGCTGTCTGCATGAGATCATAGAATTAATTGTTTTCTTTGACTGTTCGATTGACTGAACGGTCTCCTCTCATCCATGAGTTGAAGGTCCATGCAAGCCTGCTTGCCTAAGGGAACCTGATGAATATTTACTTTGTTATACAACAGCAAAAACATACAAAACACAATTCACTTACCATGTCAGCGAGAGCAACATAAAGAAAGAGGCCAGTCGTGATGGTGAAAATCCACTCCTGCGCTGTCTGGTTCACGGATACCGAAAGCGCTATATACAGTCCAATAAATGAAGTCAGGGCACTCCCAAAATTCAGCAGGATGGCTCGCTTCACAGTCAAACCACAATGCATCAGAACAGCAAAGTCACCTGTGAGAAGAAAAGAAGCATCATCTTGGATATTAGAGTGGAACACGGGAGCAGGCAATAAGGGTGAGAGTATCTTCATTACGCTTGGGCATTACCTTGAAAATGGGAAATGAAAGAGTTCAGAAAATGGGTAGTAGAAATGATGCCCTTTCTTCTTGGTGTTATTTGGTAACACTGGACAAAATGCAAAGTAATACTTTTGATTCTTTATGTCCTAATGGGGTCTGTATAAAGCTAGGCCAATGGGCGTACAGTGGAACCTCGGTTCACTACCATAATTAGTTCCAAAACTCTGGTCGTAAACCAATTTGGTCGTGAACCGAAGCAATTTCCCCCATAGGATTGTATGTAAATACAATTAATCCATTCCAGACCGTACAAACTGTATGTAAAATTATATTTTCTTAGCTTTTAAGCACAAATATAGTGAACTAGCAAAATACAGCAGCGGAGAAGTAGTGTGTTAAAGAAGTAAAGAAAAAGAAAAGGAAACATTTTGAAAAAAACGTAACATGATTGTCAATGTAATTGTTTTGTCACTGTTATGAGTGTTGCTGGACGCCCAGGAGGACCAGAGGAGGGCTTGTGCCTCCTCCAGACCACGAGGGGGCGATCGCCCCAGGTGCCTGAAGAACCCTGGAGCCCAGCACTTCCACCACACCAGGAAGTGCTGGGGGGAAGACGACAGGGGACACCCGGACGGCTTCCGGGTGCGCAGCCGGCACTTCCGCCACACTGGGATGTGTCTAAGACTGATTGCCGGGAAGCAGCTGGAGCCCATCCGGGTTCCCATTTAAGGGGCCGCCTCCCTCCAGTCAGGAGTGGATGTCCGGTGAAAGAGGACAGAGCTGGAGAGAGGACGGGAGGTGGTCGAGAGAGAGGCACAGTGACTGAGAGTGTGGCCTGGACTTTGGGGAATCGGTGGAAGAGGCACAGGGGTTTGTGAGCACGAATTGTATATAATAGTTGTAAATAAATAGTGTGTGGTGGAACTATGTTGTCCGTCTGCCTGTGTCCGGGTCCAAGTTCACTATATATATATATAGCAAAATACCCGCGCCTCGCAGCGAAGTCGTGTGTTAAAGAAGTTATGAAAAAGAAAAGGAAACATTTTGAAAATAACGTAACATGATTGTCAATGTAATTTTTTTGTCACTGTTATGAGTGTCGCCCCGATATATATATATATATACTGCTCAAAAGAATTAAAGGAACACTTTTTAATCAGAGTATAGCATAAAGTCAATGAAACTTATGGGATATTAATCTGGTCAGTTAAGTAGCAGAGGGGGATGTTAATCAGTTTCAGCTGCTGTGGTGTTAATGAAATTAACAACAGATGCACTAGAGGGCAACAATGAGATGACCCCAAAACAGGAATGGTTTAACAGGTGGAGGCCACTGACATTTTTCCCTCCTCATCTTTTCTGACTGTTTCTTCACTAGTTTTGCATTTGGCTACAGTCAGTGTCACTACTGGTAGCATGAGGCGATACCTGGACCCTACAGAGGTTGCACAGGTAGTGCAACTTCTCCAGGATGGCACATCAATACGTGTCATTGCCAGAAGGTTTGCTGTGTCTCCTGCACAGTCTCAAGGGCATGGAGGAGATTCTAGGAGACAAGCAGTTACTCTAGGAGAGCTGGAGAGGGCCATAGAAGGTCCATAACCCATCAGCAGGACAAGTATCTGCTCCTTTGGGCAAGGAGGAACAGGATGAGCACTGCCAGAGCCCTACAAAATGACCTCCAGCAGGCCACTGGTGTGAATGTCTCTGACCAAACAACCAGAAAGACTTCATGAGGGTGACCCAAGGGCCCCATGTCCTCTAATGGGCCCTGAGCTCACTGCCCAGCAGCATGCAGCTCGATTGGCATTCACCATAGAATACCAGAATTGGCAGATGCACCACTGGTGCCCTGTGCTTTACAGATGAGAGCAGGTTCACCCTGAGCACGTGACAGAAGTGAAAGGGTCGGAGAAGCCATGGAGAACATTATGCTGCCTGTAACATCATTCAGCATGAGCAGTTTGGTGGTGGGTTAATGATTGTCTGGGGAGGCATATCCATGGAGAGTCACACAGACCGCTACAGGCTTGACAAAGGCACCTTGGCTGCCATTAGGTATCAGGATGAAATCCTTGGACCCATTGTCAGACCCTATGCTGGTACAGTGGCTCCTGGTGCACGACAATTCCTGGCCTCATGTGGTGAGAGTATGCAGGCAGTTCCGGGAGGATGAAGGAATTGATACCATTGACTGGCCACCACACTTTCCTGACCTAAATCCAATAGAACACCTCTGGGACATTATGTTTTGGTCCATCCAATGCCACCAGGTTGCACCTCAGACTGTCCATGAGCTCAGTGATGCCCTGGTCCAGATCTGGGAGGAGATCCCCCACAACACCATCTGTCATCTCATTAGAAGCATGCACCAATGTTGTCAGGCATGTATACAAGAACACAGGGGCCATACAAAGTGCTGAGTACAATTTTGAGTTGCTGCAATTAAATTTTGGCAAAATGGACTAGCCTGCCACATAATTTTTCACTCTGATTTTTGGGCGTCTTTGAATTCAGGGCTCTGTAGGTTGATCATTTTCATTTCCATCAAACGATGTGGCATCCTTTCGTTCCTAACACATTACCCAGTCTATATCAGTATAGATATCCAGGAGGATTTCTTTTTCCCATTGAGATCTGATGTGTTTTCAAAGTGTTCCTTTAATTTTTTGAGCAGTTTATATATATATATATATATATATATATATATATATATATATATATATATATATATATAGAGCAAAATACCCGCGATTCGCAATGACGTCATGTGTTAAAGAAGTTATGAAAAAGGAAAGGAAACATTTTAAAAATAATGTAACATGATTGTTAAAGTAATTGTTTTGTGTATTTGGCAGCAGCGTCACAAAGTTGTTTTCGGCAGCTGCATCAGAAAATGTACCACAATGTCTGACACGCCACCTTTTTACTGTTTTCTCACAGCTTGGATTGCTGCTGTCATAATCGGTTTGAGTCTACATAGGGACCGGAAGAGGGTCAAAGCCCACCCTGGATCACGTGGGGGCCGCCTTCCCTGTTGTTCTGGATGCCACGGGTTGAGGGCATGGAAGCCCTACTCTGTAGGGGCCCATGGTCACCGCCAGGAGGCGCCCCAATGCCTTGGGGACCTGTTGCCCCAGCACTTCCGCCACACCAGGAAGTGCTGGGGGGGAAGACTTTGGGAGACACCCGGAGAGCTGCCTGGAGGACAGCCGGCACTTTCGCCACGCTGAGGCGTGGCCATGCGAGGAATGCCGGGAACACCTGGTGCTTATCCGGGGACTGCATAAAAGGGGCTGTCTCCATTCATTCAGCACTGGAGTCGTGAGGAGGCAAGACGAAGCACAGAGGAGGTGTGGAGGCAGCCCAAAGAGAGGCATTTGTGGCCAGGACTGTGTATTTGGGGATTGTGCACTGAATTGGGTCTGTGTGACCATTGTAAATATTGTAAATAAATGTGTGGTGGTTGAGAAACAACATGTCCGCCAGTCTGTGTCCGGGCCAAGTCCACGACATATATACACATACATATCTTCATATCTATATACATATATATATATATATATATATATATACATATCTACATATACACACATATATACAGTATATATATATATATATATATATATATACATACCTATCTATACATACATACATACATACATACATACATACACACACACACACACACACATTATATATGTGTGTGTGTGTATGTATGTATGTGTGTGTGTGTATATATATATACTAGCAAAATACCAGCTTACAGCGAGAAGTAGTGTGTTAAAGAAGCAATGAAAAGAAAAGGAAACATTTTGAAAATAACGTAACCTGATTGTCAATGTAATTGTTTTGTCACTGTTGTGAGTGATGAGTGTTGTTGTCATATATATATATTTACACACACACACATAAACATATATATATATATATATATATATATATATATATATACATATCTATACATATACACATATATACATACATATATATCTACATATATACACACACATATATACACACAAATACATATATATATATATATATATATACACATATATACACACACACATATATAAACATATATATACATATACATACATATCTACATATATACACACACAGCTATTTCAGATCAGTGCAATACGCTGTTTGTTAAAACGGTTGACTCCCGCTCTTACGTGCAATAACAAATCAAATCATTCAGTTGTCTTTGCTCTTATGTCATTTTAGAGCTGGACGCCTGGCATCTTTTTTTGGCCACAGGTTCGTTTATGTTTGCTGTGAGGTTCTGTGTTGTGGAGATTCTCAGGATGGATTGCAGGTGCTCATCAGTGAGGCGACTCCTGTGTGCTGTTTTGTTAGTCTTTATCACTGAGAAGAGCTTCTCACACAGATATGTGCTACCAAACATGCACAAGGTTCGAGCCGCATGTAGACGGACTTTTTTTGTTCATCAAAGTCACCAAAGCGCCGTGCAAACTCAGTGCGCTCAGTTTATCAGCAAAGTGCGTATTTGGGAACACCGTAGTGACGACTTGGTTTAACAGTACTTGGCAACAGGGAAAGTGGGGCAAGGTGTACTGCTGCATTTGTGTCTCCCATAAAAGCAGCTTCACTTGAAATCACTTTGTGATTGTGCACGGGTTAAAACGTCCGCTGAAGTGTCAGATTCTTATTTAATTATGCTGTTTTCTGTATCTTCTGAATTGCATTCAGGTTACCCTGATGCAAGGCAGCTGAAGCGCTGCATTATGGGATCTGTAGTTTATTGTGTTACCAGCGCTTCATATACCGGGCTTTAATAACAATAATACAGTATATAAAATGATCTCGGGCGGATATAATTACACGCCGGGCGGATGTGGCCCGGCCCTTGAGTTTGACACATATGGACTAAATAGAACTTGAAAAGATATATTTTTCAAATGTGATCGCAATTCAGATAGAGTTGACGCGCACTACAGCCTGCATGCCTTAATGAGTCATCCTCCCCTCGCTCTTACTTTTTTACCGTTCATCTAATGAATACACGGAGTATGGCTTTACCAAAACAATCATTGATGGCGAATAAAGTATCCATTATTCGAGTATGTAGAGCGGGATATATATATATACATATATACCCGCGTATCGCAGCGGAGAAGTAGTGTGTTAAAAAAGGTAGAAAAAGAAAAGGGAACATTTAAAAAATAACGTAACATGACTGTCAATATACAGTATTTGTTTTGTGAGTGTTACTGAGTGTTGCTGTCATCAAGGATTTGATTATCAGTATTTCTTTCAATCAGGTTCGTATTTGGAGGATGTGTTGTGTTCAAGTTACATTCCGTGTTTGTCAATCGTTGTAAAGAAGACAGGTTTCATTCATCGATTCGTTTCTTACTGCATCAATAAACAGCTCGTCTTCTTCTTTATCTGAGACCTGACACACTGCATGCACGGGTTTTTTTACACTGTCTTCCTTTAGCGGGACATTGACTTTTTCCACCGTGTGCTTTGTTTCCGCAGTAGCTGGATTTATGAATATGCTTATCAGGCGCTTCATATTTTTGCTGCCTTTTCAATTGTGTAATTCGGTTTTTGTTCAGCGCTCTTTGGAACTGTTGCCTTTTATCTGTGCACTGCGTCAGTTCACGTGAGCCACTCGGTGTACATGCATCGAAGGTTCCCAGCTGTGCTGGTGCCATCTCGTGCTATGTCCGTGGCTGTATTTAATGTTACCTTAGTCCTGGCACTTAAAACTTTCTCTCGCAGTTTCGCTGAGTTTGTGTCAAACACCACCCTGACCATCTCATCTTCCTCTCCATAAGCACAGTCCTTCACCCGTGAATATTTACCCGTGGCAGTTTGCTATTGGATTGCCGCTGACGGACGGCCTTATATGGGCAGGCACTAAATTACAAGCGCCAGCGCAGCCTGTCTATGAACTTAATTTAAAGTGTAGGTTTACATCGTGCTTTGTTTCCGAAGTAGCAGAACTCATGAATATGGTTGTATATGTCACTCGCTCGCTTCCTATTGTTTCGCTGCCTTCTCAATTATATAATGCATGTTTTCTTAAGCGCTTTTTTGAGCTCTTCCTGGTTTTCTATGTACTGCGTGATTACGTGGGAGGCGTGATGATGTCACACGAAACTCCGCCCCACAGCGTTGAAGCTCATCTCCATTACAGTAAATGGAGAAAAACTGCTTCCAGTTATGACCATTACGCGTAGAATTTCGATATAAAACCTGCCCAACTTTTGTAAGGAAGCTGTAAGGAATGAACCTGCCAAATTTCAGCCTTCCACCCACACGGGAAGTTGGAGAATTAGTGATGAGTCAGTGAGGGCTTTACCTTTTATTATTATAGATTATACCATAGAATGCAAAGCGTAATAGTAAACTAAATGTAAAAACATTGAATAACACTGAGAAAACCTTGAACAACAGAGAAAACTAACACTGCAAGAGTTCGCGCTATAGTGCTAGGAACCGCTAAAAACACTTTTTTTTTAATGAGTTTTAAGCACTGGGAAAAAAATGACCATTTGAAAAATCTGTAATTTAATAAACCACCAAGAAAAGTAATATTGCCACAATGCACGCTATGAACCAATCGCTGTAAACTGAACTGAAAACAAAAACAAGCCTTTTCTACCTTATTGTCCAGCCCTCCCTCTCTCACTCGCTCACTCACACTCTCTCTCTTTCGTGTGTGCGTGTGTCTCTTTCCCGAGCCTGGAGCGCCTGTGTGTGTGTGTGTGTGTGTGTGTGTGTGTGTGTGTGCACGCGCGCGCCTCTGTCTCGCGTGCCTGTGTGTGTGTCTCTCTCATGCCCCGTGTGTGCGTGTCTCTCACATGCGATTTGTACGTGTACCGAGACGTTCATGAACCGAGGTTCCACTGTACTTGGTCCTGAGCCCCCTTTTAAGGAGCTTTTCCTTCTGTCAGAATGCCACTAAGATAAAATGTACTGAGGTTTTTGTTTTATAGTAAGTTAGGGGCACCATAATAATACTGTATAAACCACTATGTTACTGTATATAAGTCCCAATGGTCACAAACATTACTTTTAACTTTAGATCACATTTACAATACATCCAATCTGCTTATTTTTATTCATTGATTTTCTAACTCCCTTAATGAAACTTTCCTGGCAACATCTGTTTACGAGAGGTTAGGAGCATAAGCTGATGCAGAGCATTGCTGCACCCACCACACGACAAACCAAGTCAGGATCCCAGATTAGAACCTGAGTGCAGCCATGCGACGGTTGACACCTCAGCACCTCACTAGTTCAGATGGAGTAGAACAGTGTGAGGTTTTTATGGTGGCTGGAGTGCCAATTCTGCCACCAACCCCCAAGTTTTTCCCTGCAGGTTGGAGGGCCTACATGCAGGGATGGATGCAGATTAACGGAGCAATTGCAGATTTAGGGCCTTGCTCAAGGGCCCAACAGAGCAGAGTCCCTTTTGGTATTTACGGGATTCGAACCAGCAACCTTCCAATTGCCAGTGAAGATCCCTACTTCAGAGTCACCACTCCGCGCATCTATGAGTGGGGACCCAAAATCTCCCAAATCGGTCTTTGGCACGAGAATAGGGTGTAGTTATTGAGTATGCCACTAGGTGTCATATGCCCACAGTCTTTTTAATTAGTCTGCCGACTGGCATTGTGCAGACGTGATCAAGATATGTATTTCTGCTGATTATTGTACAGTCGTGCGTGTGGCTTTGACAATTTTATTTTTTTAAGTCCAAAAATTCATGTTTGCTAATATCAAACATCAAGACAACGATGATTGTGTTTTTCAACATTAATGGAGTTTGCCCATAAACAGAATGTTAATCAGCAACATTATACGGAACTGGACTGCTGAGGCATCTGAGGAAAAGTATCAGGAAACAAAAGTCTGGAGCAGTTGCACACGCAAAACTGCATTTTGTACCAGGATACCACACCTGCACACACTGCTGCACCATGACAGCTCACCAGCATACATCACATTGTCAGTCAAATTAGTTTTTGATCAGAAATAATGTGGGTGTTGCTTAAAACCATCCAGCATTCACCAGATCTCACTCCCAGTAAGTTTTTGTTTTTTAATCAAATTAAAATTGAGGCTGAAGGAAAGAAGATTTGCTACCGTGGAAGACATCCAGGAAAAAAAATGCAGGAGACTCTAGACACACGGTAACAAAAGATGAGTACAGGAAATGTGTTGGATTGCATCTCCTGGGATTGACTTAAAAGAGAATTGGCGTATGTTGTATAATAAAGTTTCTTTTTTTTTTTTTAAACAATTCTGTGAATTTTTGGTTCCCCTCCTCATCTATAAAGCAGATATTCCTGATGCTTGCAGGACAAGAACTAGAGGGGAGGAAATTTTGGCCTTCTTATGATGATACCTGTAGTGCTCTTATCTTTTACCCACCTCGACTCTGCCCTCACTTACAACAACTCTACATGGTGGTCCAGATCTAATTATGCAGATCCAGATCGTCTGGATGACTTTGATTTATGCGGGGATGATTCTAGTTCGGAGCAAAGGCGATTCTTCATGTCGTCGGTTCACACACTTCTCGATGGTCCGGGATTTTTTGGGTGCTTTTCTATGTAATAAAATTAATAAGTTATAGAGTAATGAAAATTGCGCTAATTAGATCTGGACCATCCTATACAGAACTACAAGATAAGGAGGTCCTGCAAAGCTGTTCAGGTCATCAAAGCTACATTATGAGTGCTCTGTCGACGGTTTGTGACACACATCACATGACCACGTGTTACAGTTTGGTCTTGTTTTCAATTCCAATGTATTATATAATTTTCAAATCTATTAATTTAAATTTTTAAGTAAAGTGTAAACTTTGTGGGTTTGAATTATACAGAAGCTATTTGTTATCACATTTTATTGTTTAAACCACTATTTAAAGATGTTAAAACATTTTAAAGTCTTCCCATAATGCCATATTGCACTGCCAATTTTCTTTAGTAACTGCAGAATTGCTAGCCTCAGATGACAGGAATTGACATCAATGATCAGAGTTTGCGGATAAAATTCTTTATTTCTAACGAGTGAATTTTTGTTTAACAAGTCTTTTAATCGAGGATCAGATCTGTTCATAACTTTTATGGACAGAATTTCTAGGCGCAGCCAGGGTGTTGAAGGGGTCCGGTTTGGTGGACTCAGGATTGGGTCACTGCTTTTTGCAGATGATGTTGTCCTGTTTGCTTCATCAGGCCGTGATCTTCAGCTCTCTCTGGATCGGTTCGCAGCTGAGTGTGAAGCGGCTGGGATGAGAATCAGCGCCTCCAAATCCGAGAGCATGGTCCTCAGCCGGAAAAGGGTGGGGTGCCCTCTCAGGGTTGGGGGAGAGATCCTGCCCCAAGTGGAGGAGTTCAAGTATCTCGGGGTCTTGTTCACGAGTGAGGGAAGAATGGAGCGTGAGATCGACAGGCGGATCGGTGCAGCATCCGCAGTGATGCGGGCTCTGCATCGGTCTGTCGTGGTGAAAAAGGAGCTGAGCTGTAAGGCAAAGCTCTCAATTTACCAGTTGATCTACGCTCCTACCCTCACCTATGGTCATGAGCTATGGGTAGTGACCGAAAGAACGAGATCGCAAATACAAGCGGCTGAAATGAGTTTCCTCCGCAGGGTGTCTGGGCTTTCCCTTAAAGATAGGGTGAGAAGCTCAGTCATCCAGGAGGGACTCCGAGTAGAGCCGCTGCTCCTCCGCATCGAGAGGAGTCAGATGAGGTGGCTCGGGCATCTGATCAGGATGCCTCCTGGACGCCTCCCTGGTGAGGTGTTCTGGGCATGTCCAACCGGGAGGAGGCCCCGGGGAAGACCCAGGACACGCTGGAGGGACTATGTCTCCCGGCTGGCCTGGGAACGCTTGGGATTCTCCCGGAAGAGCTGGAAGAAGTGGCCGGGAGAGGGAAGTCTGGGCCTCTCTGCTCAAGCTGCTGCCCCCGCGACCCGACCTCGGATAAGCGGAAGAGGATGGATGGATGGATGGAAGTCTTTTAATACTATGTTTAGGGTAGACTGGTTTTGATTTTTGGTTAACAAAAGTTTGCATTTCTTCTCCCAGTCCTTTTCTAATATAACGACAGTCACCTTCTATGCCTATTTAATTGGGACAAAAATATAATTTAATAACTTATAACTCATAAACAGAAAAGTAGGTGGTCAGAATACATTATCTATATACAGTTTATAAAAGTCAATGTGTGTATGTATGTAGGTATGTATGTTCCAGCATCACGTCCAAACGGCTTGAGCGATTTTCATGAAACTTGCTACACAATTTCTCAATGGTCGACTAAAAATACTGTAGGGTGATCTTGTGACTGGTCTTGTATGCATGTTATCATTCAGTTGACACTCAGAATGACCACCAGAGGGCGAACTGGAGGTGACTGCCAGTACTCTTTATGTTTGAGCGCCACCGTCAGCCTGTTGATTTTCAGATTCAGTTGGCCAGTTACGAGCATCAACTGGATGATAACATACATACAAGACCGCAAAACAAGCACATTAGTGAGTCTTCTTTGTTTGTTCATTTATTTTTATTTTTAAAGTTGTGGTTTTTTTTTAATTATATTTGTCTCAAACAATTAAAAAAAAAAAAAAACTTTATTTACCTCCCGGGCAATGCTGGGTATTTCAGCTACTTTACTATATCTATAGCGCATGATTTACAAACAGTTGCAACTTTTTAAAAAAGTTTTACCTACTAAACCTCTTTTAGTTATGTTTACATTACAAGCAGCTACAGCGCCTATAAAAGTCTTCACCCCGTTGACGTTTTCCCAATTTCTTGTTATACAACATTTATTCACAGCAGATTTAATTTGACTTTTTTTAAAACCGGTCAATAGACAAAGACTTTTTAATGGCAAAATGAATACAGACCACAGCAAAGCGGTCTAAATTAATTACAAATACAAATTAGAAAATAACTGGTCACATAACCATGGCTAACACATTTTTTATTACTGTTGATAGCAGGAGGATAGCTAAACTAAAATGTGACCCAAAACTTCATCTATAGCCCATCAGCTTTCAGAGTCTGATAACCAGTCAGGACAGCACAAAGGCAGTCCCATAACCTGCTCAGCTTGAACTGTCAGCCCATTATAGGACAACACACTGGATATTATATTTATGATTAAAGAATAAATAAATATATATAGCTGACTGCTTACCTAACTCATGAGGAAGCTCATGGCAAAGCACAGCCAGAGACGTAGCAAGGCCTGATTTCCATGACAGTGAGAACGCCGCACCCAAAGCAAGACCATCTGCAAAGTTGTGGATGCCATCCCCTATCGTGATCATGTACGGGAGGAGCTGTTGCTCTATGGAACAATAAGTAATATTAAAGAAAGGCGTCACCTCTGATTTAATAAAGCACAGAAATGAGTTTGCACTCTCCCTTTTCTGCCAGATTATAGAAAGAGTAATGGAGGAGCAGACAGAAGTGGTGTTATTTCTGCCAGGTAAGACCTTTTACCAAAGCTATATGAGACATGTTAAGAATGATCTCTAACAGGGTTATTATTACAGACATTTACTGTCTCAGTGGTCACCACACGTATTCTGTACAATCTGTACATTCCTACTTTGCCAGGACAAAGACTTTCCCGTTTCTAAACAAGTGTTAGGCTTGAGCCAAAGGTACTTGAGGATACCCACCTCGGGTTTTAGTATTAGAAGTCTGCTGGTTGCTTTCCAGATCATCTTTCTCCATCTGCAAAGAAAAAAAAAAAAGAATCATTTCATCTTTTTATTTTTATAAATTCTTGAAGCTCTGTGTGACTAAATTAGTTCCCAGGCTTTAAATCACCTGCTTCATTTGAAATTTCCTGAGTCTGTATCCAGTAGCATCTAGACAGGCTTAATGTAATCCATCTGTGATAATGTGATAAAACCTGCTGCCAACATCTTTCTCTAATATATCTTAAAAACACCTTGTCATTTTAGTACCTTTTTCTTGCCAGAATTCATTATTCATTTCACACTTCTCACTCAATACAAGTAGTTTCTCTGTAACTAACAAAAAATGTGAGCAAGTAGAACTTGCCGCTCTAGTTGTTAGTAAGCATAATAGCAGTAATGTAAAGTTCAGAGGAAGCATCTTGCTCTTTTAATAAGATTAAAATTTTATATCTAATATTATATCTAACATCAGCATGGAAATAAGTTAAAAGCAAGCAAACCAACAGGAAGAAATTGCAAACCTATAAATCTATGTTGTTATTCTACAGGTTTAAGGATCTGTTGGAGTAAACAGATAAACAGCCACTTGATGCATGGGCATAAACCGCAGGAGTTCAGCCAGTTCAGATATCGTGTTTACGGTGAGTGTGATCCCAAAATTAATTAGCTAGGAGGAGGTGATTAGTGAACTAGAAGTGTGAGGGAGAAAATATGAATGTACTAAAAAAATACTGGTGCCAAAAATAAACTTCATTGAGATAAATAAAAGGCCAAATATGTTTTTATAATTACAGCAACAAGTAGAAACCAACAAAAATTGAATTGCACTGTGAAGACAACATGGCTGTGCTCTGTGTGATGGCAATTATACTGTTTAAATAACAGTGGTCTGTACTAGAATCCTCCAGTGCAAAAAACTCAACGTTTTTTATAGACTTAGGCATGCAGAATCCATTTCTGAAATTAGAATTTCTCTACCATAAACTGTTTTTGCGGAATACTCGATTTAGTTTTGTTTTTGGAACAAATTTCTGATGCTTTTAAAATAAGATACCTTTTTTCATGGCATTAGTATTTTTCAGACTATTATTTGAAGTATATCTGAGCTGCGAAATGTCAGTGTTCCTCTTTCTTAATGTTAGTTGCCAAATTTTTTTCTGGGGACAAATTAAAATTTATCTATGTACAGTATGTATGTCTGTCTGTCTATCATATTGGGTCATTTGCTACCCAACACAATCCAGACCAGGGTTGTGGGGATGGTGAAACCTATCAAAGCTAGCACAGGGCACAAGGCAGGAACAAATCCTGTACGGCAAACAAACACACACACCAGCCACATACTACAGGCAATTTAGCGTTGCCCATCCGCCTAACCTGCGTGTCTTTGGACTGTGGGATGAAATCCATGCAGACTCCACACAGGTAGTACCCTTGACGCAAACCCAGGCCTCCTTACTGCAAGGCAGCAGTACTAGCACTGTGCCACCGTGCTACCCTCTATCTATTATATAGTGCCTTACCCATCTGTCTGTCATATAGTGCCTGTTTGTCTGTCTGTCTATTATAGAGTGCCTTATCTATCTATCTATCTATCTATCTATCTATCTATCTATCTATCTATCTATCTATCTATCTATCTATTATATAGTGCCTTATCAGTCTGTCTGTCTAGTTGATGTGGTGTAAACAATCCACAATCAAGTACTTTCTGCACATTTTTTGCTCTCAGTTTTTTTTCTCCGTGCATATTCTTTCAAACTGTCCAGAAGTGTATATTTAGAAAGTTAAAAAGGTTTGTTTTTATTGTCTAAAATTGAGAAAGTTTTGGGATTAATAAAGTTTATCTAATCTAATTTAGCATGGCAAGAAGTTCCGCCAGGACTTTGCTGAAATTGAAGAGACGTTGTAGTGGACAATAGAAGGAGTTCATTTTAGTAGACTCCTGTTGGTCATGCCACCGCATAACACCATAAGAGTATTATAAGAGGAAAAAATAGTAAGTACTTTTTATAAGTAATAATTTTATTTAAAAAAAGCAATATGTGTAACCTTCATCTCTCTAAAACCGTACCTGATAGAACAATTCTGTTTCTGATGGGACCAGTTTAATAGGACGTAGAAATTTAATTGAGCCTCAGGCGCCATTGGATTGCTGTTGCCATGCAACTGAAAATAATAGGTGTGGCCAGAAGGGGTTCATGTTAATGGATTGGCTGAGGGCCTGCCAATGAAACTAGAAAATCAACATTAAGGGTTGGCTTTCAAACAACAAGACATGCCTTGTGAAAACAGCCAACACTCAACTTATCTAGAAAGAGTTGAGTTTGAAAAAAACACAAAATGGGCACTCCCTTTTGCAGATCAGACACAGATTCCAAAGAGTTATTTTAAAATGAGCACCTCATAACACGTCTACTGAATCTTATCTTTTAACTGTTGCTAAGTCATCAGAAACTGACTGTAACAAATTGCCTCATAAAGTAGACTGAAATTACAAACAAGCAAATAAAACCAAAGATGGTCTAAATCTCTGGCTAGAAAACACCACAATCCAATGATCTGAAGCAAATATGGGCAAGTCGCTGTTATTCAAGATGCTACCTCAGATTATGTGTTTCAACGTATTGATGCCAAGGCCTGGTTTTAGACCCTCCTGCAGCCTTCTCTGTGGAAGGCTAGTGAGGTTAAAATCCCTCACTATGTCAGAGTAGGACAGGCACTTTAGTCCCGGGATCCACTTGGTTACTTACTGTATCTCTTCACAGCTTTGAGTGCTGCTATGTCTTTTTAGCAGCCATGCACCATTTTGAGCTTACTCTACACAAAAAATGTATTTTTAATATGCTACTTACCCCATGTAGTTAGTAGTGGTGGCTTAGAAAAAGTTTTAAACTCATGCTTTCATGCACAACAAGAGAAAAGAGTTTATGATGTAACAGACCCTAATGGCAAACTGTGCTGCACAGTGCAAAACATCAGTGGAAAAAAGGAAAAACAAATCTCACGTTACTCACGTCACATAACCCAGATGCCTGTTATTGTGTTGTAGGCGCAAAATGTGCAAAACAGGATTTTTTTTGCTTCAATATTATTAATAGTTATCTGGAAAAAGCAGCATTTATAGTAAACAGGAAAGGTGCATTCCCATAATTCTGTGCTTTTGAATTGTTGACGGGTCTCTTGACCAATGAATGAGAGGGAGAGATTGGTTTTTCACGTCATTTGCCATTGTGCAGCACCGGTCACTTTTGGTTCAATTATATCATAAACTTTGTATTTCCATTCTGCATGAAAACATGAGAACTCTTTTTTCAACCGTTACAATAAACTACATGGGGTAAGCAACATATGTAAAAAAACTGGAATATTCTTTTAACATTCTTAATTTTACACTATTTTTAACAATATAATCTAACATTTTATTACCTGCTTCTGCATATCGTTAAGACAATGTGACTGTTGTCTTAATGTAACCCAAAATCTTCTTGGGATTTTCTTCCTGTAAGACTGCCTGTGTGTGTCACTTTGTACTTGCTGATATTTAATTGTATTTTTAAAGTTTCTGCCAAATGTAACATTTTTGCAGACAGTCCAGGTCTTGTTCCGGGTAGTTGTGCCATTCCTGCTACTATTATGTCGTTATTTAAGTGACTATCACAGTCCAAATGAAGTGAGCACCACACCACTCTCTTGTCAAAAAGGCTCACCAGTGTCTCTGCAGGGAATGTCACATTAGGTGACATTTTTTCCATCCTTTTTCAGGTGTAGGCTTCATTTAAATTATCATAGTGAGTCAGGGGCAGTCGGCAGTGCACTCCCATGAAGTCGTCTAGCCCGACATACCCAGCGACTAGAAGTCACGGAATGTGACGTCAGCTTTAGACGACTGAGAGCAGCTTACATTTCTTCATCAGTTCTCATTAACTTTTTGCATAAAATTCAATCCAAGAAATCATTTGAAAAACAGAAATATGATTTGCTTATTTTCCAGGTAAGATCTGGAATGTGCATTTCAGTGATGATCGCTGCATGTGAATGTTGCTTTGAAAGTTAATGCTTTCTTGTAGAGTATTGCAAAGTTGCCACTTTTTGTAAATATTTCACCATAATATCTGTTGCTGAAATGGATTGAT
Organism: Polypterus senegalus; assembly: GCF_016835505.1. Classification (NCBI taxonomy): domain Eukaryota; kingdom Metazoa; phylum Chordata; class Cladistia; order Polypteriformes; family Polypteridae; genus Polypterus; species Polypterus senegalus. The sequence goes on along the minus strand of NC_053168.1, from coordinate 32,459,099 downwards.
TTTATTACGAAATCAGAGAAGGCCAGGGCTCATTCTGGCTACAAAGCAGGAGGCAATTCTAGACAGGCCATACACACGCGCACACACACACACACACACAGTGTTAATTCAGAGTCCCCACTTAGCCTAACCTGCATACCCATGGGATGAGAGAGAGAAAAGTGGAGTATTGTGACGGGGAACTGCAAACAGCTGGGTGTCTAGCTGGGATCTTAGTGCAAGTGACTGGCATTGTGAGGGGGCATTAAGTGGGTCCATGACGTGCTGTCACAGTATTATTAAATTCCTATAAATCCAGCTACTACACCGTTGATGCCCATGCATGTTGTGGCCATTTAAGATCTCTCTCACTACTTCATGTGCACTACTGAAGATGCTGTAAGCCAGACATAACAAAATCCTTTTACCAGGTTAATCTCATCACTAATGTGAGACATGTCGCCTACCAAAATGCCCTAGAAAACACAAAAAAGATTAAACACAAACTGTAATCCAGTTTTCCTTTCTTTTACTCAATTCACAAGACTTTTGTAACTAAAACTCCAAATTATTTAACAAAAAAAATCTCTTTTTTCTGAGTATTGTGAATTTGTCTGTTCATTGTTAATCATTTTGCTACATAAACCATAGAGAATACAAACACTAATACCAAGTGAAAAGTGAAAAACTTTTTGTTAATTTGATAGTTCAGGTTGTATAATTTTGTCAATTTTGTTGCTGAGCTGTGGTTTTCTGTGTCTGATCGCCACTAACATGAAAATTACTGACGCTTAGATTTCAGACATGCAGTTTTATGAAAACTGAATCCATTTCAGCCCTGGAGTTATACTGGGTGTTACTGAAAGCTAAGGCTTCTGGGATATGCAGGTCCTGCCCAAACACTAGCATAAGAGGTGTGACTCCAGTGGACTCTTGGACGGTGAAGCGGTATAACCGCAACATGGTTGACTGCTGTAACCAGGAAGGTCAGTCCCTTTGTGTGGATTTGCAGGGGTAGTGGTCTCTTATTGCTGTCTTTCCCATTTTGTCAAAGCTGCAGGCCATGTTCTATGCCATAGATCTCAGCCTCAAGATGCTCCTCAGAAGAGGCCAGTAAGTTCATTGGACCACTGGTCTCCGCTTATCCCACTTCTAACAACAGTGTGGTAAAACATGGTTCTAGTCTGTGGTGACTCGATGGATATTTGCTTAATTTATTGCCCTTTTATTAGCTTGCCATCATAACAATGGATGTATGCTATGGCATTGTGGTGGCAGGTAGTCTTTCTGTAGTCTCTATCCATAGCTAGCACTATTGCTTTTCTGTTGAATAATATTTTATTCTTTATTTTTCCTGCCATGGTGCTGCTTGTGTTCACAATGTCTGCCTTTCCCTGCTGCTGCTACTAAGAGTCAGTGACATTACAATGTTTGTAACGTACTCTCTGACAATGCAACTACTCTTGTTCACTCACTTCAGAGCAGTCAATGTAACAAATTACAGTTAATATACTCAAACGAGAAGAGAGTATTTTGAAAGGAATGAACCAGAAAGTGAGAAGTACTCAAAATACACACAGTGTTTGAAAAAAAAAATAATCAAAGCACACTTTACCAAACCAAAAACAAAATCGAGAAATCAGAATTGGTGTTGTTGAATCTGTAAATCTTTATCCAACCTAAGTAGTGATGGGTGATTCATGAATGATTCATTCTTTTTGAACAACTCTTCTCACAAGTACGAACGGATCGATTCAGTGGAGCTTGACAGGAATGCTAAAGTGCCAGCATGTCCTGCATGATGTTATCATTATCTTTTCTTGCTTTAATGCTGGTAGATAATTAAAGGGCAGGCGCAAGAACCACCCGAACCATGAGTCTCGACTGACTTGGTTAGTGAGCAAGTCTCTACCCGGGAATTGTTCATTTGATTAGTGAACGAATGTGGCAGACGACCAGGGATCTTGCCCCACTGGGATGCCTGGAAGAGGGTCAGACCACGGGAGGGGCACTGTTTTACCCTGGGCGCAAGAGGGCAGCTCCCCTGGATTCTATCAGGGCCACGGAAATGGAGCTGGGAATTCAACCCTTTGGAGACTCGTGGCCACCACCAGAGAGTGCCTGGACAGTTCTAGAGCCTTGGAGGACAGCACTTCCACCACACCAGGAAGTGCTGCCGAACCAGGAACTGTGTCCACCACACTAGGAAGTACTGCTGGAAGACCATCACCGAACACCTGGAGCACATCCGGGGCGTGATAATAGGGGCCACCTCACTCCCTTCGAGGAGCCAGAGTCGGGAGGAGGAAGATGGAGCTTGCGAGAGAGGAGTGGAGGAGGCTGAAGAGAGGAAAGGATTGAGTTTAGTGTGGTGGTGATTGTGCACTGTAGTTGTGTGTTGTGTCACAAAATAAACGTGGGTGTTGTGGACATCAGGTGTCGTGTCTGTCTGTGGCCGGGCTATCTTTTACATGAATCGTAATAAGCTGCACAACTATCATTCATTTGTGATCGTGTAACAAACATCTTATTTTAATTATGTGTTATCATGCTTAGTTTTTGGAAACAATGGGATCTAATTCGTCATTTTAAATATATATTTAATGATATATACAATATTTATATATAATTAATTATACATATTGTGGAACGAGCCCCGGGCACAGACAGGCAGACATGGCATTAAGCACCACCACACATGTATTTAAACTACTATTTACGATTATAAGTGCACCACAAACCCCCAAGACTCCCCAAAGTCCAGGCCGCACACTACACAATGCCTCTTCAGGGCACCTCCACTCCTCTCCACCAAGCTCTGTCCTTCTCCTCACCCGACTCCAGCCTTGAATGAAGGGAAGCGGCCCCTTTTATAGTCACCCGGATGTGCTCCAGGTACTTCCCGGCAATCTTCCACCGGCCCTCCCTAGTGTGGCGGAAGTGCCGGCTGTATACCCGGAAGCACTCTGGGTGTCCCCGATCCTCTTCCCCCCAGCACTTCTGGGTGTGGCGGAAGTGCTTAGGTCCAGGGCTCTGTAGGCATTGGGGCGCCCCCTGGTGGTGACCACGTGCCCCTACAGGGTTGAGCTTCAATGCTCTGTACCCGTGGTTCCCTAAGCAGCCAGGGCAGTCGCCCCCTCGTGGTCTGAAGGAGTCGCAAGCCCTCCTCTGGTCCTCCTGGGCATCCCGGCCTGGGTACCACCCCCAACCGCATGCCACAATATATAATAAAGATATTACTTAAACACACACACACACATATTAAAATGATGTAGCAATTATTAAATTATGCCCCCCTGCCCCAGACTTCTCATATACACCAGACTCCAAATGAATAGAAAGAATCGAATCGAAACAGTTGTCTCAGTAAAGTGAAGTGAAACGTCTGTTACTACAACTAAAACTTTTGATGGGAGTAAAAACTAATTTTTCTACAGGCCAGTGTAACAGAGTGCTGACTTTGTGAACTCTGAATGGGCAGCCGGAAAGGGCATCTGGTCAATAGGACTCATGAAATGGTGGCGCCCACAACAAAATCAATATGGAGTCAGAAATGGCGCAAAATTATTTTTAAGGAAAATAACCTGTAACAATAATCTGTAACAACAGAACAGATATTTGAGCTCTTCATAGTCAGAAACCCCTAAAAGAAATAAAGATCAGAAAAATCTTTAAATGGAGGAAAAGAAAACTTTTAAATGAAACAGAATCATAGCAAAATTATTTTATTCTATTTTTTTTGTTTCAAAATGCTTTCATTTTTTATTAAATATTTATTACAGCTCTGCAAATATCTTTTTGAATTTTATAATGGGTATTGGGACCAAATTTGTAATTAAAAACCAAACCTGCCACTGCCTGTCTTAAAGTACATTGAAGATAATCATGTCAGAACAGTTGTGTTAGCTTGTATGTCTCTTTATTTCTTATTCTCGACGAGTGGCTGAAATAAAATAATTTTCTTTTCATACCATAGACAAATCTTACCAGATCGGCCTGTGAGGTAGAAGACGATGGTTTACTCTTTTTTTCATTGTGATAGTTCTGAAGCACAGTTCCATGGTCACAGTGGTTGATATTCTTTTCACCCTGCAGACACAGAAAACAACATAAATGTTTTACAAATAAAGTAAAACAGAGTTAAATTTACAGTATGACCTTTAGTTAAGGTAGCCTTTTATTTACAGAGTGTTGTGTCAGCAAGCTGAGGAGATTTCGAGAACAAACTTGGAGAAGAGTGAAAGAACAGAAACAGTTCAAAATTCAAAAAAAGTATGATTGACCATTTAAAAATGAGAGAAAAACTTCTTAGTGAAAAATGTGTTGCAAAAGGTCAAAACCAAAGTAAAAATCAAAATAAGAATCTAGCAAGAGGAATTTTGGAAAAAGAGTTTTCAGTCCACAGCTTGGATACGGATATGAACATTCATTCAACCTTTTAACCCATCACAGTGATTATTCTCCAGTCCCAAACTCAGAGGACCCACCCATAGAAACACGGGCAGCAGGGGGCCCAAAATAACAGTGACTGGTAAGAAAAGAAAATGGCTGCCAAAAATCAGCTACTGGCTTTTGGCTGCTACTGCTGAGCTGCGTGATCTGCATGTCACGCTGCGCGTTGATCACTTAAAAGCCTGTACAGCAGCTGTCCATTTGTCTCGTGGGATGTTAAAGTGTCTCTGAGAAATTGTTTGTAAGTAAGGCGTGACGTGCAAATAGTCTCACAGTACTTCAAAGTGTCTCCCCGAGATGATCACGTCTCAACCCAAATTTTTTTATATACTAGATAGTGTCACAGGTAGGTGGGGGGGGCGGGGGCACCCGGCTGGGACGCCCCGAAGGAGGGCTTACGCCTCTCCCAGACCACATGGGGGCAACCGCCCTCGTGGTTATGGGCACCACGGGTACAGAGCTTTGAAGCTCAACCCTGTAGGGGCCCATGGTCACTGCCAGGGAACGCTCCAATGCCTTGGGAGCCCTGGACCTCAGCACTTCCGGGGGAAGAGGATCAGGGACACCCAGAGTGCTTCCGGGTGTGCAGCCGGCACTTCTGCCACACTGGGGAGTGCTGGCGGAAGATTGTCGGAATGCACCTAGAGCACATCCGGGTGATTATAAAAGGGGCCACCTCTCTCCATACGATGGCTGGAGTCAGGAGAGAAGGAAGGACAAGGTCTTGGAGGAGGCAAGGAGGCGGCCTGAAGAAGGAAAAGGCATTTGAGTTGGCCTGGACTTTGGGGACTTTTGGGCTGCTTTGTACACTTAGGTAAAGATAGACACTGTAAATAAACATGTTGTGGGTGACTTAGACGTGTCTGCCTGTCTGTGTCAGGGTTGGCTACCACAATAGATATATGTATATATATATATATATATATATATATATATTTTACCTCAGAATGTTGATGAGGATGAATGATGATGGAGAACAATGTTTCCATTACAAAGAATAAATAAATTCCAACAAGCACCACCAAAAGCTTCCAGATGTATTCCTTGTTGTGTTCATCATGATTGCCCTCTTCTTCTCCAGAGTGCCCTCCATGGACACCAAGAAACTGGAAAATGCAACACCAAAATAAATAAATATATAACTTTGCTAATTTTCTTTGCAAGCCAAGAGAGGATGTGCAACATAATTTTTTTTTATTGTTTTCTTGAGATAATGGAATCATTTTCTCGAAATCTCAATGAAAAAAACAAATTTTTTTCTGAAACATAAAGCTTAGCTTGTTGGATACTGTATAATGACTGGATTGTGAGGTTTTCCATGCTTGTACGTCTGTGGATCGCTGTCCGGGCTCAGTTGAGGTATGTACTACCACCCCAGTGTGAGAGGGGGTGCTGCTGCTATTCTTGAGTTCTTTGTTTTTAGGCCTCATTAGAAATCAAATCTGTTTTTGAGTTCTAAACATGGGCATCCAGTACCGTATCTTGTAGGTTGGTGGGCATCACCTAACTAGTAAAGCATTCAGCATACAATAACATTTATTCCAGGGGACCACAGTGGCTGCAGGTTTTCATTCTAACCATCTTCTTAATTAGTGAGCCTTTTTTGCCACTGATTAGCTTGTTTTGCCTTAGTTTTAATTGACGTGACTCAGACCCCTTAGTTGCTTCTTTATCCTTAATGCAGCCAAACAATAATGAGACACAAAACAAGCCAACACATGACCAGCTAACCTGAAAATAAAGAAAGGTGAAGGTCTCGGTCATGTTGGTATGTTCAGGTCACCAAAACATTTTGACGGTGGTCTTAGAAAAAACAGAAAATCAACAGTCAGGCAGAATGAGAGCAGCAACAAGTCGTGATATTCAATAATGGCTTTAATTAACAGCAAGAATTGGCTTCTCATTGAGAAACTGGTTGGAGTGAAATTGGCTGGCGTTTAATGTTCCAATTTAGCTGGTCATCTGTTGGCTCGTTTCACATCTCATTTCTGTTTGGCTGCCATTTAATGAAGAAACAAATCAATTCAGAGGACTGGATCCTTAAAAACAGGGCTATGAAAATGAAGGGAAAATTAGTTCATTAGCAGTGAAAACTGATCAGGAAAAGGGTTAGAATGAAAACCTGCAGCCACTGCGGCCCACCAGGACCAGAATTGGACACCCCTGATTTAGTCTATGAAATTTAATGTTTTCTGTTAACACTCTACAACTGATGTATATATATATATTCATATTTTTGATTTATACATATCATATATGCATTACTACTCTTCTGTTTTATGTAAAATAGATTACAAATGACTTTTTGCTGGTGACAGAATACAATTACCTTAAAGCACATTTTCTACCCAGTGTTTTTTGTATACATTTTTTATTTCAAAGCACTTTGGATCCAAGTTGCAAATTAAATCCATGTATTACTCAAGTTCAAGCTGATTGCTTTGTTAGCACAGTAAATGAAATTATTATTTGCATGTCTCCCCCACAGACGTGTGGCAGTAGTACAATGCCAACAGACAAAAAAAGATGATAAACTTAATGTGAGGCGTTGTTTTGTAAAACTCGGATTTCAGCTTCTGCCAGAGATCTGACAAAACAGCTTGTTGCACAGTTTCCGTGTTTCTGGTTTCTGGCAGGATCTAAATGATCACATTACTGTCAGACATCAGAAAGTTGATTGTGGGTTTAATTACAATTATTGACTGTCAGGGTCTGCAGTAACTGCCATGAGTCTCTTACAGAAAGGTGCACTCGAGGAAGGAGACTCAAGAGCGCGTCAGCCCATGACACCCTGTTTGGCTCTACAGAAATGTTTTGCAAGGCAGTAGAGTTAATGAAAATGCGTAAGCACTGTATGCCAAGGTTGTTAATAAAATTCTGTGGGAACATCAGAGCCAGCTGTCATGGAATTGTGCCCTTTAAGAATAGAAAAAAAATAAAAAGTTTGTGTTGCAGTATGGTTTCATGCCAAGAAAGAGCACCACAGATGCAATGTTTGCTCTGAGGGTGTTGATGGAGAAGTTTAGAGAAGGCCAGAAGGAGTTGCATTGCATCTTTGTGGACCTGGAGAAAGCATATGACAGGGTGCCTCGAGAGGAGCTGTGGTATTGTATGAGGAAGTCGAGAGTGGCAGAGAAGTACGTAAGAGTTGTACAGGATATGTACGAGGGAAGTGTGACAGTGGTGAGGTCTGCGGTAGGAGTGACGGATGCATTCAAGTTGGAGGTGGGATTACATCAGGGATCGGCTCGGAGCCATTTCTTATTTGCAGTGGTGATGGCCAGACTGACAGACGAGATTAGACAGGAGTCCCCATGGACTATGATGTTTGCTGATGACATTGTGATCTGTAGCGATAGTAGGGAGCAGGTTGAGGTGACACTGGAGAGTTGGAGATATGCTCTAGAGAGGAAAGGAATGAAGGTCAGTAGGAACAAGACAGAATACATGTGTGTAAAAGACAGGGAGGTCAGTGAAATGGTGAGGATGCAGGGAGTAGAGTTGGTGAAGGTGAATGAGTTTAAATACTTGGGATCAACAGTACAGTAACAGGGATTGTGGAAGAGAAGTGAAAAGGAGAGTGCAGGCAGGGTGGAATGAGTGGAGAAGAGTGTCAGGAGCAATTTGTGACAGACGAGTATCAGCAAGAGTGAAAGCGAAGGTTTACAGGATGGTAGTGAGACCAGCTATGGTATATGGGTTGGAGACGGTGGCACTGATCAGAAATTAGGCAGAGTTAAAGATGTTAAGATTTGCATTGTGTGCGATGAGGATGGACAGGATTAGAAATGAGTACATTAGAGAGTCGGCACTGGTTGGACAGTTGGGAGACAAAGCCAAAGAGGCGAGATTGAGTTGGTTTGGACATGTGCAGAGGAGAGATGCTGGGTATATTGGGAAAAGAATGTTAAAAGATAGAGCTGCCAGGTAAGAGGAAAAGAGGAAGGCCTAAGCGAAGGTTTATGGATGTGGTGAGAGAGGACATGCAGGTGATGGTGAAACAGAACAAGATGCAAAGGACAGAAAGATATGGAAGAAGATGATCTGCTGTGGCAACCCCTAACAGGAGCAGCCGAAAGAAGAAGAAGAAGTGTTGCTTTTAGCTCCTCCAGTGCTGACAATTACAAATAAATATCAAAAAGAGAAGGCAAAGTATGAGTTGAGGCTACAGAACCTTTGTAAAAGAGAAAATTGAAAACGCATCTAGACAGAAATAGTTTCAGTATGAAAAATAAAATTAAAAAAAGAGATCTGACGTACAACCAAGTAAATAGTTAATGAATGGAGCTAGCTGAAATGAGATAAAAACTGTCTTTAGTTTAATTACTTTAATTTAGTTCCAGAGAGCCAAATATTATTGTAACTCAAAAGAAAATCAGTAATAAAAATTGAGTCATATAAATTCAAAATTTTTTAGAATTATGAATATGTCTTTATGCACTAAATCCACCAAGTCTGATTTCTTCACAGGAAGACCTGGTGAAATTTAGAACAAACTTCGCTGTGATGTTCTTCAAGTAGCCAACCTGGAATCTCTGTGCCTTGGTGCTTTTCAAGAAATGGTTGGACAATTGAAATAATAATTTAATTAAACCAGCTTGATGTCATGAGTAGTGATGAGTGAACCCCGCTGAACTTGCTTCATCTTGAGTTCAGTGAAAATGTGGAAAGGTTTCAGAACTTTAACGAACTTGGTGAAGTGCATTGAATTCAATATGGAAGGACGAACTGAACTAGTTTTGAGTGGATTATAATGGAGCAGTGGTCTTTGAAGTGTCCCTGAGGGCTAGTGAGGTATCTGCCAACTATCCTGGACTGATTACTGTGGCCTAAAATTCTAAACACTGCGCCACTGTGCATCCCTAAAGTAAAATTATACTCCATATTCACAACATGCAACTCACCTTGCATCTCCCAAACCCACCACTGGGGCTGTCTAACACCTTACAGAGTTTGTGATGCAAGGGATCAGCGTCATACACCCAGGGAGCTGCCCCTGTCACTACCCAATCTGCGCTACAAAGCAAGAAGCGTAACATACTTAATCCAGCAGTGAAGGCACACCGTATAATGAATCTCGACAGGCTTTATTATCCCAGAGAGAAATTTGCTTGCAGCAGAATAGTATAAAAACATAAGACATTGTTACACTGACAGAAGAAAATAAGCCATGGCACAACAGCGGACAACCAGTGTTACGATAAGGACACACACTTAAGATTAGTACAGAAATTAACAATTACCTTTAACTGTATGCAAAATAATAAGTCTGAATATTAACAAAACAATTCAAAATACTTATAGCTATGGAAATAAAAAAAAAAATAATAATCTTTACCCTTGAGAACCGAAATCTACAGCCTGAAATTTAGGAAAAAGTGGATGGCTACTGTCTGACTGAATTAAGATGGCCTTCTTTCTAACCTGTTTGCGATACAGCTCAGTGTCAGAGGTCTATCTATCTATCTATCTATCTATCTATCTATCTATCTATCTATCTATCTATCTATAAATATTGCATTTTCTAAGAATGAAAAGTCGTGTCTGCCCCTTCTTAAAGATTTGTGGTGTGTTTCACCTGTTAGCACTGATTGCCCCGATATATTTGTAGTGCTCTGCCATCTCCACTGTCTCCTCTTTAATTAATGTTGACACAATGGTAGGCGGGGAACCACTGAGATCTATGACCATATCCCTTATCTTAGAAATATTTAGCTTTATAATCTCCATTGAAATAACGTATTAATAACAAACCCATGGCTGTCCTCCTTGTCTTGTAGAAGACTAACAATGACCAAGTCATCTGCAAATTTCAGGATATGTCTGCCCTAAATAAGATCAACAAAAGAGGTGATGTGCAGCAGCCTTACAGAGTACCGACAGAGATATTTAAACTCAAAAACAGAGCCATTAATATTCCCTTTTAGTGTTCTATTAGTCCAAAGTCTTTAAAGAAAAATAGTATTTTCATATTTTCAAAGGAAAGTACTGCGAGCTGTGTGTGTGTCTGTATGCGCAGTTCAGATCGGCTGTACCATAAACTGTAATGTAGATTTTTATATTTTAAACACAGTCCAGCTGGCGTGCTGATTAAGTTGCAACATCAGACATCTGTCTGTATAAGCCATAAATTAGTGAAACACATGCCTGACACACAGACTAGACAGCACCATACAGTGTCAGGTGGAGTACACATACAGTACTCATGCAGACTGGACAGTTAGTACAGATCAGGGATCAGGTAGTGACATCCCCATCCAACATGGCTGCTGCAGCTCTGTGAAGTACCATGGACTTCGCAAAGCATCATGGGGCAATTCAGGGGAAAAACATTTGCCCAAGTCGGCTGCACAGTGAATGTTCACCTTGGAAATAGTAGGATAACTCAAGTATTAATTTAATCATTCCAACGTGATGCAGTGAGCGAACTCCTTCCGTTTATAAACCATGAAGCATATAGTGACAATGAACTAGAGCAAAAAAGTAAAAAAAAAATATATTTTGTATTCTATGAGCAGATTTTTTCACATTTCTATGACTTGCAAATGATAGTAGGTAGACCAAGGCTGGTGTTTCCACCTATGGTGTGCTCTAAAGGTTTACAAAAAGGGGTTTGATTCAGGCCTTGATTCAAAAGTTATGATTTGGTTTAATTTCATTATGCGGAGCGGTTACTCCCTCGTTGCTGTCATAAGTTGACTTTAGTAATTTCTTAGCCTCAAAAAATCATAAGGTGGGGTTTCTGAGATAAAGGAATGCAGTGCTTTCAATTTTTTGTTTTGATGCATATTTATGAACTTTTCTTTTTTGATTTTTTTTTCTCTCAAGCGGTTTATTGTTTTTGAATAAGCACCACCATCATTGATGTGCAGGTTTAATGCTTGGACAAGCGTGTCGTAAGAATTGTCTCAACTGTTGTCTTAGTTTGATCTCTTTGGTTTGACTCCTTTTGGTTCCTGACTTCACTTCTTGTCTCTTGTATTAGATAATAAATTGTACTTAACTCTATGGCTCCTAACATCTCACTGTGTCGTTTATGACTCTTGATTTCTGCTTTGCATCTTGGGCTGTGTTTTAAATGTTTATTTTCTAACTAACTAGCTGTGATATAGCAGATCCACAGCTCAAATTGAAATGGGCAGTTTTAAATAACTAAATAGAGTTTGGCCAGAGCGGTACTCGGATGCGACGTGCTGTGGGCATTTCATCGCTTAAGTGCACAGGTAAGGAGTCGTCCACATCTGTAATTGATGCCAGAAGCTGCTAATCGCCATACCGGATCCACGTCCCCATAATATATAATACGAGCATGAGTGCGGAGGGGGAAGAAGAAAGAAAAAGGCAACAGAGGTTAAGGAAGAAGGCAGCTGGAAGCGAGGGAGCCTGTGTGTGGAGAGACAGCAAGAGAGTGAGTGCTGACTCACAGATGTTTGCAGGCAGCTGGGAGAAGTGAGCCCTAGCAAGGTGTTTGGCCGACACCCGGGGCTGATGGTAGTTGGAGAGCAGGAATGAATGGGAGAAGGCTGGCTTGCCGCAGCAAAGGCAACTGGAGTTGGAGATTTGGAGTGGAACCCCAGTGTGAGCGTCCTGGCCGCTGGGGGAAGCCAAGTGTCGGTCTGGCGGATTGCTGAGCGAAGCCAGGGATTGGGAGGCCACCAGACCAGCCAAGTGGAGAAGGTCAGCTGCAGGTAGGGTGACACCCCTGGTGCATAGCCTGGATAAGAGAAGCAGGGGAGTCACACCGGGCTTTGCTTTTAATCTCATTTTTAAAGGATCTATTTATATGATTTTTAACCTCCACAATTTCACTTGCTTTTATTAGATTATTTATTTAATGACTTTGAGATGCATTGCAGTTGTATTTTGGTTGTGTAAATAAAAGCACTTTTGCACTTTTTGCACCATCCCCTTATTTCGTGATATCCTCACTGATCAGCTCATCCGGTTACATTACCGACGGTGTCGGGTTGAAGAGCTCCCGGAAACGAAACGGGAGCCTGGAGCAGAACTTGCATCGTCACACTGGCATCTACTTTAGGTTGCTCTTCTGGCTTCATTTCCTGAACTTTAATTTAAAACAATCTCTGATGGTTTCTTCCTGTGCAGTCATTACATTTGCAGAGTGAATAACCTGGAAGTGACTGACTGTGACATTACAGGGTCAGGAGTGTAAAGGTCACGATGAACACTTCCTGTTTTACTTGAGTTTACGGTGTTAAAACTAAGAAGCTGGTGTATTGTACATTTATGTTCTTGACAAATGAGTGTTTGCAAACAAAATATTGATTCCGATTGGCGACTGTGTGTTTGACTTCCCAGCTACAAATCTTTTCCTGTTTTCTGGTGTATGTCTTATCTTCTGGTCTTTCTAGGAGAACACAAACCAATCAATTTGTTACACAGCAGCTCCTTCATGTTGAGAGAAAAAACACCAATGTATTTACTGGTAATGATTGGGCATTTTATTAAGATCCTTTTAAAGTTTAATCAAATTGTTGTTACGTACTTTAGATTTATAGCCCTAATGCAAGTGTTCACTGCACGGCCTGCTGTCCATTCTGCGGTTAACGCCTTTCTTAAACCCACTCCTTTGGGAATGGGCTGAGACCTCGCACTACTGTGGTTTGGATCAGTCAACAAAAAAATGAAATAATGAAGGAGGGAGTTAATTTATTTCTTTATATATAGCCCAAAATCACACAAGAAGTGCTGCAATGGGCTTTAACAGGCCCTTCCTTTTGACAGCCCCCCAGCCTTGACTCTCTAAGATGACAAAGAAAAACTCCCCAAAAAAGTGGAAAGAAACCTTAAGAAAGGCAACATGTCGAAGCCCCGAAGTCTGGACTCACCTGAGGAATGAGGTGCAAGATGGCATCTCCCGTGAGAGAGCCTACGGCCAGGCTGATGCAGAACTGGATGAGGTACTGATAGACGGTACTGCATGAGCTGCAAGTCAGGACCATGATGCCAAAGAGGGCACAGAGACATATGATCAAGTTTGCGATTGACGCGTACACATATGCTGAAAAGAAACAGCAAAAAAAAGAGATGCAGCACAATTCAATAAACTGACCAAGTCACACTTGAAAATACATCAATAGTATAAATCTACAAAGCAATGTGTCACAAAGCATTTTGAAAACAGTTATTTAACAATATTCATTAAAATAAGTGTCATGCCCAGCATTTTTTACTCTCCAGAATCGCCGGTGGTTGTGATAAAGGCAAACAGCCAAAAATGTAAATACTAAACCAATAACCGATAACAACTTTAAATCTAATCTAATTACTTTGAAACACCTTAATAAAAGGACAAGTGTCTGTGCTTCTGTGTTTCCGTCAAGTTGCTTTGGCTCTGTTATATTTAATTTGGTGTGGGATTCATAAAAGCAGTGCTAATGTGTGTGACGTGCCATCTGTTGGAATGAAAAATGCAGGGAATTTCATTAGTACATGCACTAAAAAAATACATTAAAGTAGATGGTGCACTGCAAACATTAATGCTGAATACGGACGGACAGAAATCGGCTTCTTTGATTTTACCCCTCTTTGACAGGGAAGAGCTAGTCTAATACATAAAAGAATATGGCACGGTTACTGTAACTGGTATGTTTTTCTTGCAGAAAATCAAACTAACAATGAAAATCTGCTTATTTCTATATAACTTAGGTATCATAATTTTTTTAGACTTCGTTTTTAAGTAGGCTAAAATAAATGGGATTTGTGCATGTTTATTTCTTTTATGTTTTCTTTTTCATCACCCTAAGGAAAGATGAATGAAATTACAATGGATCAGGCACCTGTTGTCTGTTATTCATATTTTTGATTCAAATTATATTCAGACCCTTTTCTACACACTTGTGTTGTAGATATCATTCTTTTTTTGAAATTTGTGACTAAATTTGCAAACCTTTCTGAAAACATGTTTTCACTTTGTCAATTGTGGGTTATTGAGTTTAGGTTGATGGACAAAAATGACAAATGTACCAACTGAAAAGTAGAATCTGTAACACAATTAAGTGTACAGAAAGTGAAGTGGTCTGAAGACATTTCTGGATCCACTGTACAATTCTAAAGATACAAATTGTTACTGATCTTCTAATATGTAATATGTAAAAGGTAAGACCATTAAGAAGGCTGTGGCCTGCAGAGGGCGCTCCTGCCACCCAACCCCGACACAGACAGACGCAGGACACAAGTTCAGCACACAGGTTTTATTTTTTCCCCGCGTTTTCAAACCTTCACAGCACAGTTCTCCAGTCCCAGTAAACACCTGAGCACAGCTCACAGCACTTTCTTTTCTTTTTTCTCTTCTGTTTCTCTCTCTCTGTTTCTCCGTCCACCTCCAATCTTCCTGGCAAACTTCGTCTGGCTCCCGAAGTAGTGGCAGCTAGCTCCTTTTCTAGGTGTCCGGTGATCATCTTGCTGTCACACAGGGCTGAATGGTTCCTGCACCACCTCCTGGTGGCGTCCACGGAACCAAATAGGGCTGCACCAAACTCCGACTCCCATGGTGCCCTGTGGGAGTCCAAGACACCACTGCAACCCAACGGGGCTACCATCTATCATTCCAGGGGAGGTAATACTCCGAATATGTTCTCTCCCCCAGTCCTTCCAGTGTAGAGGCATCCTGGCCGGGTAAGGGGCCCCTGGCTGTCCTCCACAAGGCCCAAAGTGGCTCTTACTCTTAAAGACAGTGAGGAAATTGAAGAAAAAAACCAAAAGAATCCACCTGCTGTAATAAGAGGTAACATCTTATGGCCATCAAGTCCCCACATAAACCTCTGCTAACACGCTGTCTGGAAGTACCTACCCTGGCTATGGCATCCTTATCCCCACCTGTGGTGCCAGGCATCTTTCCAAGTGTGCCTAATGGACTAAATCGTCTTACTTGTGTTTGCAAAGTATTTTATATTCCTGTGTATTCTAGAAGAATGTCTTCACTTACAACAAGAAACAATTCAAAGATGCTGGAGTTTTCCAAATGTCTTTGGAGTTTTCATTAGAAATTCCTGCTATGGTGAAATAAGACCATTGGGCATCACGACACTGGCACCATCAGAACAGAAGGGTGATGCATGAAAAGAAAAATCCTTATACCCACTGGTGATGTGGGGCCCTTGGGGTCCTGTTGAAGGTCCTTGACATCATGAACTCACCTAAACTCAAAAAGCCTGATGTGTTTGCAAGAAAGCTGAGACTTGGTCATGGGTGGCCCTAAACTCACATCCAAAATCAACTGCGTCTTGACAATACAGTCAGCATTTTTGGATTGGCTGTGTCAGTGAAAGGTCTGAATTGAAGTGGGTCAGCCATACGTTTATATTGATGGAGATCACATGGAGATTGCACATAAATAAATCTGACAAATGAGAAGAGACCATTCAGTCCATCAGGGTCGTTTCTTTAGCTAATAACTAAGCTGTCCCAACATCTCATCCAGGTAATTTTCAAAGGGTTTTCAAGGTTTATGCTTCAACTACACATCTCAGTAATTTTTTTCAGACTCCTACAACTGTTTGCCTAAGGCAGTGCTTCCTCACTTCAGTCCTTAATACACTTCCGCTTAATTTCTACTGATGTCCTTGATTACGTGATTCACCGTTTAGTTGAAAGAAATATTGCTGGATCTACTTTATCAAAGTCTTTGAGAATTTTGAAGACCAGACTTCGGACACTGTGGTGGGCTGGTGCCCTGTGTTGGCTGGGATTGGCTCCAGCAGACTCCCGTGACCCTGTAGTTGGGATGTAGCGGGTTGGATAATGGATGGATGGAGGATTAGGACCCCACACAGTCTCCTCTGCTCGGAATCTGTCAGAGTAGGACACGTCTTCAAGCCCTGATATGTACTCGGTTGCTCTTCTCAGCCCAACTTTAAGTGCTGCTGTATCTTCCTGTATCATGGTGACCACAAACCCCAGATGTGTCATCATACTACTGCATTGTGTAGTCTGAGCATAACGTCCATTGACGTTTATTCAACATTTTTGATTTTCTTGTAGGACAGCGTTTCCCATCTTCTCTTTACAGCTGATTTTCCTTTTGCCCACGTGTACCATTTTGCACTTTCCTACATTAACTCACATTTTCCAAGTGTGTTCGCCCAGTTCTAAAGCTTGTCCAAGTCTTCTTGAATTGTTTCCTCAGTGTCTACCATTCCTGCAATTTTAGCATCATCTGTAAATTTAACAGTCTTACTAATTATTCTGAAATGTGTTGGCTAAGGACAGACCCTTGAGGGACTCCACTGACGAGCTCATTCCTCGTAACTCTTATCTGTACTCTTTGTCTCCTGACAACTTAAAATGCAGTTTTGTAGTTTACCGCTGATACCTACAGCTTTTAGATTTTAATCTGATTTGAGATCCTTCACAATGTGTCCTCTTGACATTATTATTATTATTATTATTATAAGGCTTTACTGGAAAAGGCTGTCATCCATATCAAAGTCCATACAGGTATCTGATACCTGCGACACCCAGGCTTTGAGTGAAAACATTAACATGAGTTTAAATACGTACGCCTAACAGTACTCTGCTGATGAGAGCTTCATTGTTCTCCTAAGACTTTCTGGCTTAAGTGAACCAAACATTTCCAAGGAAAAGCAAGGATGAGACTCCCAAACATGACGACCTGATCTTCATAAACATCAGACTGACATGGCATACTTGCCTTTCATTTCTTTTGTTCCTCATGCTGTGTTCTTCCGCCTAAGCTAAGAGTAAAGCTTACAATGCGGAGTAGACATTGTCTGACAAACTGAGAGCTTATTGTAGATAATTCTGTTTAAGTTCCCAGAGTCCATAACATACAGTAACATTCTTAAACTCATTCAATCTAATTAATGGTCATGGCTGGCCAGAGCGTACTCCAGAAGTATTGGCCCCTGTTGGTCAAGTCAGGGTTCATCCCCTGGCTCATGTTTAAAGTGCCTCTTTTTGTCTTATTTTTTTTTTAATATTGTTAAGTTCATTTATTATTTAATTAATGTATTGTCTGTCATTTTGTCCTGTTTGGTTATAAGTTGTGTTTTTTTGCATTTATCTTTATGTCCCTTGTGTTTTGCAGGTGGATCCCCAAGAGACAGGGCTGCCCGTCTGTCACTGTTAACAGACCACCCTCAGCCCTATAAAGGCAGGCTGGGATTTAAAGAGTTGGCAGGTCATGCTGCCTTAGGTGAGGCCTATTGTGAGCCAGATAGAGAGGGCACTGGCCTGTTATATGATTCTGTCAGAAGCCTCACGCCATTTTTCTATTTTGTGTGCCGTTCTACCGCCACTACAACACCTATGTCTTTAACTGTATACTTTATAAACTTCATTAACCCATCATTACATCAAGGAACAAATAAAAGTGACTGTTCAATCTGTCTGAGCAAGACTCTTAAGAGCAGGGGAGGTCACAAGAATGGATAACGAAGAAGAAGGGTAGGAGAATAAGAGAGACAGAGGTGTGAGGTGAAGGCGTACTATACAGTTTGTTGCTCTAAAAGTGAAGTTAATAGAATGTCACGTGGCAGTTTGAGAGCAGTAGGTCCTCAGACTTCCCTGCAAACTCCACAGTGTTGTGTCAGTTATTCACAATATCAGTTTCTGTATAATCAATATACTTTAAAATGCTAATTGTTGTCCTTTTATTCACTCAAAGACATGCAAACCTCTAGGCCTTGAACTTTGATCTTGGTTGTAATCGAGAGTTTTTGATGTGATATGCATAACACAACCCAAGAATTGAAGATTCAGGCTGCCTCACCCCAATAACTGAGCTTCGACTTCTTCTCACGGCAAGAGGCGGCCTTGTGTCCTAGCAGATTAGAAAAGATAAGCTAAGCGGGTATGTGGCATTACAGATAGGAAAAGGACCGTGGCGACCTCTGTTCACAGTGAACCACATTTTAGAGGTCAGCTGGTCATTTTCATTGCAAATGCGATTCATTCGCTCTGAGTGCAACAGACAGTCATACACGGTCAAGGAATTGGAGATGCGGGCTTCTTTGCACAGAAAGCGGTGGCATGGCCACATAACATGGCTGCCAAGAAAAGAATGGACATGCAAGCACGTGGGTTGTGTGTCAGGAAAAAGTGCTGCTGTGACATTTCAGCAACCTTAATGTTGTGACTAGGGGTGCTGGGGTTCGTGAGTGGGGCTTCCAGACTTGGTGTTATGCTGACTGCATGAGGCAGAAGCAGATTTTAATCGAAATAGGAATCAGGAGATGAATCTTTCCCATGGGTCATGTAGAGGGGGCACCCATTCAAAAACCATGAAACACACACGTAACCAGAGTCAAAATGTTCATGTTAAATAGTAGATGTGAAAAGCAGCCATAATTAGCTTTTCATGCTGCTTGCACATCTCACTTATATACAAATTTCAAGTTGAAGGAAGCAACAAAAAGCAGTAAAATTGCCTGAAATGATGTAATTTATCATGTGAATCAGATCTTGTCTGATTATTGTTTGGCCAAGCTAAACCATCCAGTTCCTACACCTCACCCTTGTGAGTGTGTGTGCTGTAGATTGTAAATCTGATGACTTCAGGAGTTTTGGTCTCTCCAGGATGTGCTGCTATGTGGTTTCTCAAGGGCGGCCTGATTTATGAGTTTATGCTGCAGTACTGCTGAGGTGGGCCTGGTGAGCTCTCCATTCTACTTGCTTGCTTTAGCTCCCGCTTGATGATTAAGTAGCAGGTACTGATTTTGTGATTCTTACCTCAGTGTCGTCAATATGTTTTTCAGCTTATTTGCACTTTCCTCCTTCTTTACTCAATCATTAAATGTGTAGATGCAGTAGATAAAATATAAGACTCGTTCACACACACACACTCACACAGATTCAGAGCCGTCAAATAACCTAACAGGCATATCCTTGGGACTTTGGAGGAAAAAAGAACACTTGACACTTGAATCCATAAAGATGTAGGTAGAGCCTGTGAGCTCCACACATCCAGGGATCAGGGTGGGTTTCTGGCCCATGACACCCCACATTTAGCGTAGGGAGATTTTGAAAATGGATGGGTGAATAAAGTATAAAGGATGTGGTGGCAGCATTACCACTTCAGGGCACTTGTAAGCCCAATTCATTTATAGGTTAGGGACAGTAAAGTTCATGGACTTCTGACCACCACATCTATATGAGAACGTTGGACATCCCATTCAAAAACCATGGACATTAATTCGGAGTTGGCCTCCACTGTGCATGCTATAATAGTCTCCAGACTTCTAGGTGGGCTTTCTATAAAATCTGGAGTCTGTCTGTGGGACTTTATGACCATTCAGCCAAACAAGCATTTATGAGGTCAGGTACTGATGTGGGATGAAAAGGCCTGGCTCACTCCTGGTGTTCCTATTAATGCCAAAGGTGTTCAATGCTGTGGAGGCAAGGGCTTTGTGCAGGCCACTCAAGTCTCCCCTTGTCTTAAAGGAGCTCACTTTGTGCAGAGTGGCACCCTCAGAAAAGGGCCTTCCTTAAACTGTTGCCACAATGCTGGAGGCGTACAAGTGTCTGAAATGTCTTGATATGCTGTACACTTAATAATATTCTTTACAGCAGGCACTATGCCATAAAGAAGGTAGGGTTCTCCTGCAATCCATCAAGCCCATTTTCGTCCATTAGAGAGCAAGTTGGTGAAGAATGATTTTTCACTCCAGTGGGCACATTTCCATTTCTCCAGAGCTCAGTGGCAGCAAGCTTTACACCCTATCTTGCCAATACTTGCCATTGTGCAATACGATCTTAGGTTTGTGTGCAGCAGCTCGGCCATGGAAACCCATTTCATGGAGTTCCTGACAAACATCTGGGATTGGCCAATGCCAGGGGGACACTACCTTCCGGACTGCATTGTGCCTACTGTAAAGCTTGATGGAGGAGCAATAATGGTGTGGGGCTCCTTTTGAGGGTCCGGGTTAGGCCCCTTGGTCCCAGTGAATGATACTGGTAATGCTACAGCCTACCAATACATTTTAGACAAGTGTGAGCCTCCAACTTTGTGGCACCAGTTTGGGGAAGGCCTTTACTTTTCTTTCATGATTGTGCCACTGTGCACAAAGCCTGGGCCGTAAGGCCATGAAGGAACTCGAGTGGCCTTCACAGAGCTCAGACCTTCGGCCTGAATTACAAGCAGGAGGGAATACACGCAGACTCAACTTGAGACTCTGCTATGTGGCACACATTGAAATGACACCGGAATGCCTTGAAAGTTTTGCTCATCTCTCTCTGTATAAAATCCAACGTCTGTCTGTATGTCTGTCCGCTTTTCACGAGAGAACTATTTAACGGATTTGCATCTTTTTTTTTTCTAGAAATTACTTGAACATTCGGGTTGATTTTGCGACTTCTCTCAGGAGTGATGCATTTGCGCTAATCCGAGACAGAGGCTGCAGGCCGAGGGGAAGGGGAAGCATGATGTCAAGAGTGGGGAGTCAGTCTACCTCTGGCCACATTTTGGAGCGCAACTTGCCTGTGCTTAGCTAGCAATACCTTTTTGTTTATTGATTTTTAAAGCTTGTCCTGTTTCACTACTACACAGGGGACGGCTAGTAATGTATTGTGATGGACGGCCGGCCGCTCAACACGGCCGACACATCCAGGACACTAGATGACGTCTTCCCTGCAGCATAGCGGTGCCCTGGATTCCCACAGGACACTGGGAGATGGAGTTCAGCTTCACAGCCCTGCTGGATACCATGGGTGCCGCCATGTGATGCTACAGGGAGATTTCTGCTCCCCATATAACCCGGAAGTACTCCAAAGTCATGGGCACGGAAGGACAGAAGTGCGTCCAGGCTGAAGAAAGGTATAACTCTCCATCTGACCCGGATCAACGACCATATAAAGGACTGGTGGAGACCCAGCTAGTGAGCTGGAGTTGGGAGGGAGTGTGACAGAGCTTGCTGGGAGGAGGGCAGGGAAAAGTATTGTGTCGACTAGTTAAGTGTGTATTGTGGATGTGGTGCTTTGGATCTACTATAGAGAAGAAGAAGATTAAAAATGTTCTTGGTGTTTTTAAACCTGTATCCAGAATATCTGCCTGTTGGGTTTCACAGGGTAACAGCGCCACCAAGTGTCCACAGTATATATTTAAACAAATGGCCTTACCTATTCCAGCATGCAAACAGTTAATTATGAATAAACAAAGTAATATGAAATATGCTGTAACTAAATGTTTAGTGTAGAGGAAAAAATCTGCTGAGCAGTACCTACAGTTCAGTACACGAATTATTTAATGCCTACCTATTGACAGTGGATTCATAAAAGTATTCAGAGCCCTTCACTTGCTGCACACTTTATTATGTTGACAATTTAGTTTTAAATGGATTTCATACACCATTTTTGCCCATCAGTCTACACTCAATAACCCATAATGACAAAATGAAAAACCTGCTTTGAGAAAGGCTTACAGATGTTTCGAAATCAAGCACTGAAATCTCCCTTTCCTATGCGTATTCAGAGCCTTTTGCTGTGGCCCTCCAAACTGTGCTCATCCTACTTGTTTTAATTCTCCCTGAGATGTGTCGAGAACTTGATTGGGGTCTACCGGTTTGCAAACTGAACTGACTGGACATCATTTAGAGATTGTGAAAGAAAATGTACAGTTAGGTCCATAAATATTTGGACAGAGACAACTTTTTTCTAATTTTGGTTCTGTACATTACCACAATGAATTTTAAATGAAACAACTCCGATGCAGTTGAAGTGCAGACTTTCAGCTTCAATTCAGTGGTGTGAACTAAACGATTGCATAAAAATGTGAGGCAACTAAAGCATTTTTTTAACACAATCCCTTCATTTCAGGGGCTCAAAAGTAATTGGACAATTGACTCAAGCCCGTCGTTATGTCATTATCAATTAAGCAGATAAAAGGCCTGGAGTTGATTTGAGGTGTGGTGCCTGCATGTGGAAGATTTTGCTGTGAACAGACAACATGCGGTCAAAGGAGCTCTCCATGCAGGTGAAAGAAGCCAACCTTAAGCTGCGAAAACAGAAGAAACCCATCCGAAAAATTACTACAATAATACAAGTGGCAAAATCTCAGTTTGGTACATCCTGAGAAAGAAAGCAAGCACTGGTGAACTCAGCAACGCAAAAAGACCAGGGGCCTCATGTATAACGCCGTGCATAGAACTCGCACTATAACATGGCGTAAGCACAAAAGCCGAAATGTGCTTACGCACAGAAAAATCCAGATGCAAGAATCTGTGCGTACTCCAACTTCCACGTCCTTCCGTTACATAAATCCCGATCAGCGTGAAAACTAACGCTCGTGCACGCGCATTATGTAACGCCCCAAATCCTCCCAGAATTACGCCTATTTGAATATGCAAATCAATATAAATCGCCCTTAAGCGCAGCCTTCTGTGAAAAGACAATGGGAAAAGCACAGGGGAAAATATAAGAATTTCATCGAATACCAAGTGGAGGCAAAGGAAAAACATACTATTTGTTCAAATAATCCGTGGTATAATCAACAAAAGGAAGTTGATCGAGTGACATAGCGTGTTGGAGAAACTTGAAAGCTCACATCCACAAAATCGCACAGTGCCGGAAATAAAAAAGAAATCACATATCAAAGTTGCCGTGAAAAGAAGAGTTGTAAGTCCACTGTCTGAGTGTCATGTGAAAGCTTATTAGGGTACAGAGAAAAAAGGCACACAGTGGGGAAAAAGCACGAAATGTCAACTTCAATCTCGACATTTCCACTTTAATCACGTAGTTTATTTTGTCATTTAGTAGAACATTATAAACTTCATCTTAAAATCGTTTAATCAACCAGTTCCTCAAATCACATCGTAATTAAAGTAGCACGTTAAATGCTTTGTTTTGTATTTGATCTTCTACTCGTATGTGATCTATGTGTGTGAATCACTACTTGCTTCTTAAACTGGCTCTCTTCCTCCAACTGGACACAGAATCCATGACATTCGTGATATTACAGCTCTCTGAATAACTAAAATACTGAGATGTATACGTGATGTCATTTTCATGATGATTGGAGCTAAAGCAGGTTATTAAACATGTGTTCCATGAGTCTCATGCTCATGACAAGCATTTATCTTTTGTCGAAATTTGTCGCTGCGTTTTTAGCTGTGTTGTTATTTCCTCTTTCTGTTTTATATTCAATATATATTACGTGCCCCAAGAGTCCTTGCTTTTCTTTCCCCAAGTAACCGATCGCCATAAAATCAGCTCTGTAATAGAAGTTAAGCCATCTGTAAGCTTAGCGCCGATTCTTCAAAACGTTTAAAGAACATTGAAATATCTTCGTAGTACATGTTTAATTATTCTATCCTTCACGACACTCCCAGTGAAGAATATAGATTATTTAAATGAAGTTAAAGTTTTATGTGTATAATTTAACAAACATATTTTGCTGCATTTCACCTTAAAAATTATATCGTCATCATATGTAAATACACGCTTTATAAAGTGGCTCAGGTTGTGAGATATTATAACTGTAGTGCAAGTTTACAGTGGGGTGATTGTACTGTATACCGATAATTCTCTTTCCGATCAGCTGCTGCTGTGATTCACGATACAGTGATATAAATACTCCGAGTGGTGCAGTGAGAGTAATATGGAAAAAGATGATCCGCTGTGGCAACTCCTAACGGGAGCAGCTGAAAGAAGAAGAAGAAGGTGCAGTTAGAGTAACAACGCTAAAGCAGTTATGGTATTTGGAATACTATGGCTGTTCCCTGGACCATTATATTGTTACAAGTTAATTACAATCAGATGCATTACACTAATAAACAATATGCGGTTAGTTTCTGTGTATTTATAAAGCCGCGTTATGAAAATAATGAGTAATCACACAAGAACAGTACCATTGCTTTGACGCTGGGTGCCGCCAGTTTGCAAAACCGAGCGGAGAACTTGCGTACGACAAGGCATGAGGTACCGTGGAAAAGTGCGTGGATTTACGCCAAGTGTAGGTTTTATACATCGCGATTTGAACGTGGAAAAGTTCTTACGCAACATTTCTGTGCGTACACACCGTTTATACATGAGGCCCCAGGACGTCCATGGAAGACAACAGTGGTGGATGATTGCAGAATCATTTCTATGGTGAAGAGAAACCCCTTCACAACAGCCAACTTAGTGAACAACACTCTCCAGGGGGTCGGCATATCGATATCCAAGTCTACCATAAAAAGAAGACCGCATGAAAGTAAATACAGAGGGTGCACTGCAAGGTGCAAGCCACTCATAAGCCTCAAGAATAGAAAGGCTAGATTGGACTTTGCTAAAGAACATCTAAAAAAGTCAGCACAGTTCTGGAAAAACATTCTTTGGACAGATGAAACCAAGATCAACCTCAACCAGAATGATGGCAAGAAAAAAGTATGGAGAAGGCATAGAACAGCTCATTATCCAAAGCATACATCATCTGTAAAACACGGTGGAGGCAGGCAGTGTGATGGCTTGGGCGTGCATGGCTGCCAGTGGCACTGGGACACAAGTGTTTATTGATGATGTGACACAGGACAGAAGCAGCCGAATGAATTCTGAGGTGTTCAGAGACATACTGTCTGCTCAAATCCAGCTAAATGGAATTGATTGAGCAGCGTGCGTTTCATGATACAGATGGACAATGACCCAAAACATACAGCCAAAGCAACCCAGGAGTTTATTAAAGCAAAGAAGTGGAAACTTCTTGAATGGCCAAGTCAGTCACCTGATCTTAACTCAATTGAGCAGGCATTTCACTTGTTGAAGACTAAACTTCGGACAGAAAGGCCCACAAACAAACAGCAACTGAAAGCCGCTGCAGTAAAGGCCTGGCAGAGCATTAAAAAGGAGGAAACCCAGCATCTGGTGATGTCCATGAGTTCAAGACTTCAGGCTGCCATTGCCAGCAAAGGGTTTTCAAGCAAGTATTAGAAATTAACATTTTGTCCAATTACTTTTGAGCCCCTGAAATGAAGGGATTGTGCTAAAAAAATGCTTTAGTTGCCTCACATTTTTATGTATTCGTTTTGTTCAACCCACTGAATTAAAGCTGAAAGTCTGCACTTCAACTGCATCTGAGTTGTTTCATTTAAAATTCATTGTGGTAATGTACAGGACCAAAATTAGAAAAAGTTGTCTCTGTCCAAATATTTATGGACCTAACTGTAACTGCTTGCAAGCTACTTAAGGTTAAAAACTGTTTAGTTATAACGGCAGGTTATTCATACATGCGTCTGTCATAAGATAAGGTGCAGTAAGCTGACCGAGGATAACATCCTTCTTTAGGAACGCTTCTGTTAAGACACAGGAAAGATGACTTTTTCATCTTTGGGCCCCCTCTTGACACGTACACAAAAAAGAAACGGTTGTCCGATTTACGTAATATAAGATGAAATTCTTAGATGCTGTTTCATAAGTAAGGGATAGGGAGGAAAATGAATATTAAAAGCCAATTGAAACAGGGAAACTTTGCTCTTCTGCCTTGCAACGTGGAATCCATGTACTCATCTGTGACTGAATAAAGACTGATTGATTGAACTATTCCTGTCTTCCTCAGGGATCTTTTTCCACAAGAGGCACATGTGGTCACTCTAAGAAAGCATCAGTGGACCACTGCTGAGATGGGAGAACATATCAGAATGTCAGACATCTCAGCAGCACTCCATTATTGACATTTATGGTGGAGTGGCTAGATGAAAACCACTCTTGAGATAAAGGAATATGACAGTTGAAAGGACTCTGAGAGCCTGAGGAAATGCTTCTCTGGCGCAATGAGACAAAAGTTGAACTCTTTAGACAGAACTCCAAGCACTATGTCTGGTGAACACCAGGCACTGCTCATCCCCTGCCTAATACCATCATTATGGTGAAGCATTGTGGTGGAAGCATTAGGCTATATGGGTGCTTCTCAGCGGCAGGGACAGTGAGACTGGTCAGAATTGAGGGAAGGCTGAGTGCAGTCAGATATAAAGTAGGCCTTGAAGGAATTCTGCTTCAGAGTGCATGCAACCTCAGACTGGGACAACTATTCACATTTCCAGCATGACAATGACTTGATGCATACAGTCACAACAACATTGGAGTGGCTTTGAGACAAGTCACTGACTGTCATTGAGCGGTCCAGCCAAAGCTCACACTTAAACCCCAAGAGAACATCTGTGGAGAGCCCTGAAGATGGCAGTTTACAGACACTTCCCATCCAAGCTAATGCAGTTTGGGAAAACCAGCCAAGAAGAATGGGATAAACTGTCTAAATCGAGGTGTGCAAGGCTTGTAAAGATTTAGCCAAGCCAGGTAGACTCAAAGCTGGAATTGCTGCCAAGGGGCTTCTACAAAGTACTGAATTAAGGGGCTGAATGCTTACATGAATGAGCGATTTAACTTTTTCATTTTAAATAAATTTTGAAACCTTTCTGAAAACTGCATTATTGAGTGTGGATTGATGGACAAAAATGGCAACTTTATCTTTTTTTATATTAAATCAACAACAAAATAAAGTATACAGAAAGTGAAGGAGTCTGAATACATTCTGAATCCACTGTAATACACATCTTTAAACAAATGCCTTACTTATGCCTGCATATGAACAGTGCACTGCGAATAAAGCTAGTAATGTCAAATATGCATTTAACTATTGTTGTGATGTGAAATTTTGCATACAAGGTGATAAATAAAAATGTCTTTATTTGTAACTTAGACAAAGCAAATGTAATATTAGTGTTACATTATAGATAATAACAGCAATGGTGTGATGGTTAAGAACCCCTTTCCCCCTTTTAGGACTGAGTCTCTTTGTAATTTTTACGACAGGGCTGGGGAAGGCGCCTCAAACAAGTCTGGCCAATGTTTGTCTGCAGGGCTCTCTCAATCAACCCCCAGAGGAAAGCCAGGCGGCCTAGCTGGAAAGCTTCACCTTAACACATGGTTTTGAAGGCAGGTGTGAAGGTATTCTATGCTCCATTGGTCTGAAGTATGGCTGTTTGGAATTGGCTTGTATCAAATGCCTTTAAGTACCATGACGCCCTATTGGCTGTAGGGGTTGGACAGAACATCTATAAATTTGCTTGTTTTACACCCCTCTCTCTCTTACCAAATGATGAAGGAGCATCTCACACACCATGAACTGAAAAGAACAACACCATGAAGAGCACAGCTCAGCAGCCATATTGAGACAGGCATGCGGCCTGTTCTGAAGAAAGCTGACCACAAATGAGGACTTAACTAGAGACATTTAAAGTAACTACAAGTCTGTGTGCCGCCTGAAACTACACATCAGCATTTATCAGGTTGTATGGTTGCCAATAGTCACTTGTACTTTGCATATTCTTGTTATTTTTGAATATTATCAATAAAACATTATTTAAAGTGTAACTTAACTCCTTAACTCTTAACAAAACAACTATATATTAATATAATGGAAAAAAATCTGTTGAGCAGCATTTACAGTACAATTCATCATTATTTAATGCTATCTATCTATCTATCTATCTATCTATCTATCTATCTATCTATCTATCTATCTATCTATCTTAACCCCTGCTTGTCTTTTACTACACCTAATTGCATGAGGTTATAAATGTAGAATGGAAGGTGGGGAGAGGTTATATGTACAATACCTTATAAACAGTGGTAAGTCTGTGAGATTTGAGGCATTCTGACAAAGGGTACATATTAATAATACAAAAGGGGAAAGTAGAGTAAAATATTACTCTTACAAGACAAAACAACTATATATTAATATGCTGGAAAAAATCTGTTGAGCAGCATTTACAGTAGAATGCATCATTATTTAATGTTATCTATCTATCTATCTATCTATCTATCTATCTATCTATCTATCTATCTATCTATCTATCTATCTATCTATCTATCTATCTATCTATCTATCTATCTATCTATCTATCATTTGAATCACAGAAGGGCTCACTTTCCCAGGATGTCACCAGTCCAGGGTCTTCTTGAGAGCTTGTCTGAAGTTCACACGACTTGCTCAGTATTTGCTGTATAAGTGCCGGGCTTAGATGTGCAAACTGCGATCTTGACACTCCTGTGCTGTTGTCAATATTGTAAATCATCAAGATCTCCTCTGGATTGAAACATTTCTGTAACGAAGCAAGCATGAGAATAAATAAATGGAGGGGCACATCCAAGTGAAACAGTTACAGTATAATCTGGAACAAGGCTGCAGTCCTTTAGGAAACGGGGCCTGTAAGTTTAAAGATACCATTTAAGGTGGAATTTATAGTCAGTTTCTATAACAGATTTGCAACGTTGTATCTCTCCATGTTAAACACATGCTTTTTATTCCAACCAAAATATATGTTTATCCAGCTGAGAAATTCACTCAGGGTGGTACCAGCCAACACTTAAAGCAGTTAGTCCTCCCTGAGACAGCAATAATGGCCTGTAAATTTAGGACCGTGAGGTTTACAAGCAGCCAGTTCTAGTGCCGCGCTCACTCAAGATGGACATGTGGCTGAGAGACAAAGGGGACAAGTTCCCTAGCAGAGACAGCTCCTTAACTTAAAGAGGAAAAATTAAACCTAGTTAACAGTTGTGTCATTTTTGCTGTGATGTGAATTGCTATCTTAAAGTAATTAATGATAGTGCTTAATATGAAAAAAATCATATATGAATGATAATTTGACTTTTGTTCCTGTTTTCATTACATTCATCCATCCATCCATCCATCCATCCATCCATCTATTGATCTATCCATTGTCTAAACCTGCTTTATTTAGGGTTGGGCCATGGGAAGCTGGAGCCTTTTCCAGCAAGCATTGAGTGAAAGGCAGGGACAATCCCTGGGCAGGATGCCAGTTCATCACAGGGTAAACACACACACACAGACATTAGGACCACTTTACGAGCATTGCCAGTCCGCCTAACCTTCATGTGTCTTGACTGTTGGAGGAAACTGGAGCACTTGGGGAGAACATGCAAACTCCAGACAGGCAGCACCATTTCCATAACATATATATGACTAGGGAGCTCTGCCCCCTGCTCACTTCGCTCGCCAACTCCCTACATGCTAGTCATTTCCTGGATCAGCCGCTTGCGACAAATCGTGCTGTGCTTTTGGACAAACATGAATATCAACTCTGTCTTTGATATCTCCATCTTTTGAAACTATTATCGCTGACAATTCGTCACCTGTTGGTTTATTATATATGCAAGCATGATCTTTCGGATTCATATAGAAATCCAAGAAAACTTCTTTGTCCGTGTTTTTCAGATAAATCTTGTATAAGTGTGATACTTTTGGATGTATGGATTTGTATCCATTATTGGCTGTAGAGTTTCTAATATGTCCAATCGTTTAACTCTTTCGATTCTATGTTGCATCACTTCTCCGTGAACATAAATATAAACCTGACCGAATTGTGGTTTCTTTCAAATTAAACTTATAGTAGCTTTGTCATATAACCTATGTCCATGTATTCGATCTCTTTTCGCTGTTCCGTTATTTCACTGAATAATAATTTCCATTTGTAAATGCGAATGCGATCTTTATTATCAGTTTTCTGAGACTTTCGATTTTAGTATTTTCATACTCTCTAACCTGCTCTGCATGTGCATCACGCCAACGTTTTTGAACCTCTTTACGATGTTCTACTTTGTGTTCTACTCTTTGTCTTATCTTCTTCTACTGTTTGTCTTTTGTTTCTGCCCCTGCTTGGACCTGTTAGGTTTTCAATTCATCTCTTGGCACAAAGTCTCGTCTCGCGGGACTTGAAATTATCTCTCTGAAAATGTCTTGTCTTCTTCCTCTGAAAAGGTCTTGTCTTGTCCCAAGATTTTTTTTATATAATAGAGAGATAAGTTTTGATGGTTTAGTGATAATAATAGCTTCCCAAACCTGTTTAATTCAGAGAACACAAAATCACCAGTCCGTCTAATGTGTGTTGTTGGAATGTGGAGGGAATACTTGAGTGCATGAAGAATACAATATGCTGTCATTTGGTTCAAATATTAGAAAGTTTTTCTTCACAAAAAGAACCCATGGTGTGGTGACAGCAATGCTTCCTGAACCTTCAGATCTCTGCTTGATGTTATTTTAAAGAGATTTGTGGGACAGGATTGGGCCGAATGACCTGCGCTCATCACAAGTGTTCCTAATGTTCTAGAATTTGCCAGCTCCATGCTACTATTATTGCTACTCATATTATAATTATTATTTTGGGTTTCTCTCTAGTTCTTAACAGATTTACTTTTTTGTATGACTTCACATTGTGTTGAGGGTTAGCTTATTGTCAGTTTTTTGCTGTTATTTGTTGCTGGCTTATTGATAGTTCTTTTCCTATTTTTACTGTAATTACTGCGCTGTTTGGCCGTTTCCTCTGTGTCGTCGTTGGCACCTTTTTGTGTCCGCACTGTAATGTTGCTTATTCTCCGGGTGACTTTATTCAGTCCTTGAGCAAAGGGTGAAATGTTAGCATAAGACAGTGCACAATCCTGAGAAGCAGAAATGCTTTTTTTTATTTTACTAACCAGCATATTGTAAATGGAAAATGGAATTATTCATTTAGAGTAAGGTTTTTTTTTTGATAAATTATGAAATCGTTGTTTTAAGTGTAGAGTTACCTGAGAGCAAAATAGCTTTTTGCTTAGAAATGAAGACATTTGTAATTCAGGGTTTTCATTTTCAGCTTTCCATATCATATTTCAGATGTATCGGTTTTGTAAAGACAAGTCCATTATAAACGCAGTCTAACAAATACTAAACAGTTCCAGTCTTTATTCTAAAGTTTACAGAACTAGAGCACGTTTAGACTGTATCAAATAACTAATGACACTAAATGAGAATGTTTCAACAGGCCATGTCTACAAGATCTTCCAAAGGTGAACCGTTCATATGGCTGCTTCTTCATCAGAAGAGAGCTTTAACTAAAACTGGCACCAGTCACATGGTGAAGATTAAAACTGTGTGTGTTTACAGCTTACTGAAAGTGTACTTCTTAAGGGCTTTACACAAAGAGTAATAATCAGGTATAAAATCGTGGTGACCAGCTGCCAAGGTGCTATAGACTGTAATGACCCTTTCTGTAGCCAGAAAAGACACTGCAATTCTTAATTTGTTATCAAACCATGAGCTATTTTAGAAAAATGGAAAGTCCAGGCCAGATCAGTAAACTGGTGGTCTGCCTCTCACAAGTACTCTCCCTGTCTGTCATTGCTCCTTGATTCCTTTTACAGCTTTCTGACTGTTCAAATAACGAATCAATCTTAAATGAAAAACTCGTATTGTTCTGAAAATATTAGTCAATGGTGTGTAGGTATAATCTATAAAGAAAAGTTGCAAAACAAATGGAGCGATGAGCTGAGTAGCTGGAACTAAAGGGTAAGCAGAGAGATCATATCTACAAGACAGGAGCAATTTAGAAATAAGGCTAATGTAGCTTGAGAACTCCTTATGTACAGTAATTTGTGTAAAATATCTGTTGATTCATTTGTTATCTATTTTGTGCATGATATACCGTTAAAGCTTCCCAAAGTGCTGCTGTCTACTATAGCTGATCAGCAAAATTCTCCAAATAGTTTTTTTACAGGGCTTGCCAGCAGCCATTTCTGTAAAAATTGTTTCCCATGCGGCTGATCTTTTTGTTCCCTGCTAGCCCATGATGTTTTGCAATTTCCAATGTGATATCAGAGAGTTGTAGCAGCCAATGCTGGATGGAGATATCACTACCTGATCTGTGCTGCAGTACATACCCGATTTGCGTCATGCACTTTCAGAACTTTCATGCATGCATTCAGCTCACACTTCGCTCATCACTTCTGTCTACCCCACTACCCTGTAAATTATTTTAAGCATTTAGTTCTTTATGGGATGAAATGCTTCCTAAAATTTGAGCAAAATTTACTCCTAATCATAAGTGCCCTCATATTATAATTCAAGAATATCCACCCTGCCAAGCAACTTGATAATTTTACAGATCTTACATTTTAATCTTTCTCTTCTAATCTTTAAAGATCCAGCATCATCTGCTCATCCTTATAACTCATACACTGGACTCCATTAGAGATCTAAAGGTGTCCTGTGGATTCTGGGACCAAGATATTATCAGCATATCCATCCATTAAGTCCTGTAAGTTGTAAGATGGAACCTCCTCAGATCATACTTGATTTTCCGGCACATCCCACAGATGCTCAGTTGAATTGAGATCTAAAGAATTTGAAAGCCAAGTCAACATACTGACTCTTTGCCATGTTCCTCAAACTATTCCTGACAGTGTGACAGGGCGTGATATGCTGCTAATTAAGGCCACTGCCATCAGGCAATACCGTTGCCACAAAGGGGTGTATGTGGCCTGCAATAGCGTATATATCGGTGGTACATGTCAAAGTCACATCCACATGAATGCCAGGACTCAAGGTTTAACAGCAGAACATTACGAAGAGCATCACACTGCCTCTGCCTGCTTCTCATGGAGCATCCTCTGCCATCTTCTTATGGTAAACAATACACATGCAAAAGACTGTCCACATGATCTTAAAGAAAACATTTAGTAGACCAGGCCACCTTCTTCCAACACTCCATGGTCCAGTTCTGAAGCTTGCATACCTGTTTTAGATATTTTCAGGTATGGCCATTGATTGGAATGGGAACTGTGATCAGTCTGTAGTTATGCAGCCACATATGCATCATGCTGTGATGGACTGTGTGTTCTGTCACCTTTCTCTCATGGCCAGCATCAATTTTCTTACCAATTGGTGCTACAGTATCTCTTCTGTGGGAACCAACCAGACAGGTCAGCCTTCCCTCCCCAAGCTCATGAATGAGCCTTGGATGCCCATGACCATGTTGCCAGTTCATTGGTTATCCATCTTTGGACCACTTTTGGTGCTAAGTGAAGCTTTCCTTCTTTTACCTCATATCTGTAGTAAACTGTGAGTTTTCTGGGGCTTCATTTACCAAGAATTGTAACATTCATTAAAACAAATTTCTATAGTGCACATAAAATGCGTACATAAATGCAAATATACAAATCAGTTCATAAGCCATTTAAACTTTCAGATTACAAACAAAATGTTATACAGGTAATATTGTAGCAATAGGCAAAGTAGCAATAATTGTACATTTATGAAACTCTCGCAGTATGCCATTGACAGGGACACACGATTGGTCAGGGGGCACCATTTACAGTTTCACTTTGGGCAGCAAATAAAATGTTTGTGCGGACCCTGAGCACAGTGCAGTGTAAGCAATGATCGTCACCAACGAGGCAGCTCATTTACTAACGTGACCTAGCCACAGATTAAGAGGCAGGACTTTGCTTCCCTGTCCTTACTTGAGGTGGTTGTCACAATGATCTCAGTAATTGGCGTATCATCTGTCTGGAGACATTTTTCAGTCTTCAGTCTGCAACACATCATCTTATTTCACATTCTTGAATAAAATGTCCACCTCTGCAAACCCTTTTTAGTAATAATAAATAATAAATAATAATAATAGATAATAGTTTATTCAATTTATAATCTTCAACCCCAACCTTCACCTCCCCAAGTCTATTTTTCCTCTGTTCTTTCATTTGGTAAATTTAGATAAACCACTGACAGTAGAATCTGACCCCCCTGGCATCCACCACTTCATTGTTCATTCTGCTTCTCATCTGAGAGCCATTCCCTCTACACTTTCCCAAATTGGGAGAATTTTCACTAAGATTTGTAATTAAATACAAGCCGTGCATATCTATCACATGTGTGGATGGGCACAATGGTGGCTCACTTCTTCCCAGTGGTTCAGCCTTTGGGATCTTTGCTGCCTCAGTGTGTTTGTGTAGAAGTTTTGCCAACAGAGTGGATGTCTTGATAAATCCTAAGCCTGACTTTCACCAACGTACTGTAATTGTCTTTCTTTGATAATCAGGGAGAGCAGAAAGAGCCAGCGGCCAAATCTCTAGAGAACTCCAGATTATGTAAAAACTCTCCTCTGTGCTGCCTTGAGCTTGAAGCTCAGATTTAAACTGGCAGAAAATTATACTGTGAGATGTAAAGAACATTTGTATTCTGATCATTTACCCTAAACGCCTTTCCTCAATTCTGAAGCAAAAAAGTTAACAATTCACCAATTCAAACCAATAAATGGTGACTTTTACCTCCATGGAGAATTTATTTTGCTATTTGCCATTTGTGTTGTCTCATGAAGTGATGACTGTGGAAGTTCACATTCTGAAGTTTACAGTGAAATTCTTACTCGCTTGTGTGCTAATCGACATGCCACACATCACCATGATCAGTGCTTATGATTACCTTACCTCAAAGTTTCTGTGTTGTTTACCTGGAAAATCCCAGAAAACATTAGTAGATAGTACCCATCTCGACTAGAACATACAGCAAATGACATTTTTCACAACAGGAAATATTGACTTATAACACAAAATAAATCATTTTAATGTCACTAGATCACAAAGAGTTATAATATACATTAACTGATATAATAAGTGAAACATCCCATTACCTCACTGGTGTTAGTGAATGAAAATGAAGATTTTATAGTGGTGGGTGGAAATTTAAACAGAATAGAGTTTTGAACCACAATAGACAAGGAGAAGATCTCCTTATGTGTGCCTGCAGGCCTTGAGCTAAAAGATAACAATTTGGATTTCCCTGAAATTGTTCACTTCTATGCGATAGCTTGAGACCGTGTGACGTTAATTCGTTGGGATTTGCTGAGACTCAGCTCCTCGTTTGATGTCATAAAGTAGCATAAATGTCCCCCTTGTAGCTCGGCTTTACTCAACCTCCTCCATAGAATTCTAATTTGAGAAATGTTGCTTACCGTATCCCAGCTTCCATTGTGAAGAGCCCTGTTGTTTTGGTCGTGATTTGTTTCATGATCATCATGATCCTCGGCATGTCCATCTTCCCTTTGAGTCTCACCGCCCAGCTTCAAGTCAGACATAAGTTCAGAAAGACCTGACAACAAGGAATATCATTGTTTAGGCAATGGCACCCTGACTAATCTGACGAATTTGAGTGTGCCATGGTACTGTGATGTAGCAGATACATAGTTGAGCTACCTTACTGTGCTTCATCACAGTTCAGCCTCTGCATGTGTAATTTCTGCATGAAGTTTACACCTGTTCTCCATTTTGTTTTCCTGTGAACTTGAATTTCCTCTCACAGTGTGAATTTAGGTTGATTGGTAATTCTCAAAAGAATCAAAATGAGCTAATGTGTCCTGTTATAGACGTGGGTATCAGCACCCAATGCAGCGGAGATCATTGCAGGACACATTTATGCACATGGCCACACTCAGTCACACCAGGCAGCTTAAAGTCGCCAGTCAGTCAACTGTTGGGCACAAAAATCACAGAACCGTCAAGTCACCCAAGAAAAGGCATATTGTATATTTAGCAAGTGATTGTACTATTTTCTGTTCAATTTGTCCTCATCATCTTTTTCATTCTTTTCCTGTTGTGGTTGTAGGTAGGAACAGGCTGAGCTGGAATGACCAGGCCTCACTTTCACCAAAAAATTCCTCTAGCCCTTCAACGGGAATACCTAGAAGTTTCCAGTTGAGAGATGCAACAGAATTTTAGATTAGGGAGAGGAGCATGAAACAAAAGTCAGAAAACAAGCAGGTATCAAACACCTGGGGGCTCATGTAAAAATGGTGCGTATGAACATTTCCACGCTCAAATCGCAATGTATAAAACATAAACTTGGCGTAAAGCCATGCATATTTCCACGGTACCTCATACCCTGGCGTACGCAAGTTCTGCGCTCAGTTTTTCAGACTGGCGGTACCCAGCGTCAAAGCAGTGCTACTGTTCTTGTTTGGTTATCCTTTCTTTTTCAGATCCACATCCCTGACGCGGCTTTATAAATACTCTGAAATTAACCACATATTGTTTATTAGTTTAATGCATCTGATTGTAATTAACCAGTAACAATATAATGGTCCACGGAATGGTCAAACTATTCTAAATGCAATAGCTGCTGTAGCGTTGTTACTCTCACTGCACCTTCTTCTTCTTCTTTCAGCTACTCCCGTTAGGGGTTGCCACAGTGCATCATCTTTTTCCATATTACTCTCACTGCACCACTCAGAGTATTTATATCACTGTATCTGAGTGGGGAATCAATGTACAGACCTCACGGTTCAGAAACAGTTTCATCCCAAGAACTATAAACGCACTCAATCAGTCCATCAAGTGCTCCTTGTAGAACTGTTTCCACTTATAAATACAATTACCTCACTGTAAACTTGCACTGCAGTTATAATATTGCACAATCTGAACCACTTTATAAAGCGCGTATTTACATATGATGACGATATAATTTTTAAGATGAAATGCAGCAAAATATGTTTATTAAATTATACAGATAAAACATTAACTTCATTTAAATAATCTATATTGTTTATAATTAAACATGTCAGGACATGGACTTGCAGCGCTAGCTAGGAGCTGGCGCTCCGTTCACAGATTGTTCCTGCCTCGCGCTGTGTTCTTGATTGTGCTGGCGTGACACTGGATAGATAGATGGATAGAATAATTAAACACGTACTACGAAGATATTTCAATGTTTCTTAAAAGTTTTGAAGAATCGGTGTTCTAAGCATACAGATGGCTTAACGCCTATTACAGAGCTGATTGTGTGGCGATTGGGTATTTAGGGAAAGAAAAGTAAGGACAGGAATTAGAGGTTAGTACATTTGAAAGAGACAGTACTGCTACAATAAAGTATTTCATCGAAGGTCGTGCATGGCGCAGCAAGCATCTTGCGTAAGACATGAACAATCACTGCGCCACCATGTTCTACCACATGATTTACTGTAAATCCTAACAACGTGAAAACGATATCAAGTATACATCTCAGTATTTTAATTATTCAGAGAGCTGTAATATCATGAATGTAATGGATTCTGTATCCTGTCGGAGGAACGTAGCATGTAGTGATTCACACACACAGAGCACATAGAAGATCAAATACAAATAAAAAGAATTTAACGTGCTACTTTAGTTATGATGGTATTTGAGAAACTAGTAAATTAAACGATTTTAAGATGAAGTTTATGATGTTCAACTTTAAATGACAAAATAAACTATGTGATTAAAGTGGAAATTTCAAGATTAAAATTGAAATTTTGTGCTTTTTTCCCCACTGTGTGCCTATTTTTTTTGTCTGTACCCTAATAAGCTTTCATATGACACTCAGATGGTGGGCTATGACTCACCTTTTCACGGTGACTTTGATATCTGACAACTTCTTTTTTATGTCAGGCACAGTGCAACTTTGTGAACTTGAGCTTTTTGAGTTTCTCCGACACTCTGTCACTTGATCAACTTCCGTTTGTTGATTATATCACTGTTTTAAACCAACAAATAGTAAATTTTTCCTTGCCTCCACTTGGTATTCGCTAAAATTCTTCTATTTTCCCCCGTGCTTTTGCCATTGTCTTTTCACATGAGGCTGAGCTTAAGGGCTATTTATATTGATTTGCATATTCAAAGAGACGTATTTCTGGGAGGAGTTGGGGCGGGACAGCAGGTGCTTGCACATGCATTACTTTTCATGCTGACTGGGATTTATGTAGTGGAAGGAGATGGAAGTTTGCGTTTGCACAGATTCCTGCATGTGGATTTTTCTGTGCGTACGCACATCCCCACATGTATTTATACCAGCACCCTACTGGCGTCACATGCATCGACCTCTACAAGTCACATAATATCAGGCATCGTTGCTACCAACAAACTGCACACAATGATGACACCCCTTACAAAAATAAAGACTACAAAATGGTGTTACAGCAAATAATCAAATAACATGAAAAATGAACACCGCCTCTAAAATAAAAAACAAATCCCAAATTAAGAAATATAATCTGGGGGTCAGCCCCAGGTCTTCTCCCTGTGGGTTATGTATCGTGACTCTGTGACCAAACCTGCCAAACCACCTCACTGGAGCCTTCTTGATCCAGGGAAGCAGCAGTTCCACTCCCAGGTCATTCCCTTTAATAGGGATCTCCTAACCCTGTCATCATCCTGTGCAGTAGCCTCGTGTCGCCTACTTATATTGGAAATCTCAATTTCACAGGCGAGGATGGGGATGTGGGCTGACTGGTAAGTCCATGGCACTTCTTGTAGCTTTAAAGCAGCTGTTGCTTTGTCATCACTGTATGGCACAGTGCTTGTAAGAATTGTTGCACCAATTTGTCAGTAAATCCCATTGTCACCTCTACCGTTACCTTACGCAAGACCCTGCAGTACTTGAACGTCTCTGCTGGTCACATCCTATCATTAGGGAACGAGCCACTCCTCTCAAGAGGGCCATGACCACCTACTTCCACCCAGTTATGAATATTTTCCACTAGGAATCATAACCTAATGAAACAAACAGCTTTAGGCTCTCAAACTCCATCTTGATATCCTGCCAATATAAAATTATGAAAAGGAGATGAAATAAGATGCAGCCTTCCAGAGTCCATCACCCCATTAAATGGTCGCCACTGATACCCTGTATATGAACACAGATTTTAATGGGGCTGAACGGTAACTACAGGAACAGGTAAGTCATCATTAGTTAATTGCTAAATGATTATTATAAGTAACAAATATTATTTTGCCTACCTGTCAAAGTCATGTTTTCAGATTCATTTTTATAATGATCAAAGATATAGTCCAGAAAATAAACGGGTCCTGGCAGCTTATGTACATGGATGCAGTCTCCTCTGAGAACATAGAAAATGATATTCCCAAAAAGCAGAAGAATGTCTGCTGATGTGCTGCCGGAAGATGACGAGCTTTCATGAAGGAGGTCAGCTGCACTAACACAGGACTGAAAGAAAATCAAATTATAAATTTCTTAAAAATAAAGGACAGACTGATAGTTAAACAGTTAACAAATGAGCAGTAAAAGAAGGTAAAATGTTTAAATGCTGGAATTCAAAAATAATAATTACACTTGAGGACTGCTGCCCTGCCTGGGATTTGTTCCTGCCTTGCGCCATGTGTTAGCTGGGATTGACTCCAGCAGACCCCTGCGACCCTGTGTTAGGATATAGTGGGTTGGAAAATGACTGACTGACTTACTAATTACACTTGAATCTCTAAGATTTAAAAATAACTTGTCTTCTTTGGACACCATTTTGTTTTCTGCTGCTACCTCCATATTGAGGACAATTGTCGATGGTTACCACCAAAAGTGTGCAGGCCCTCATGTAATGGGCACAATGGGATAAATATTGTGTCTTAAAGGTGGCAAGGCACAAAATTTATTTAAACAGGAATCAGGAAATGAAGCATAGTCAGAGACCGAGCAAAAGTTCATTACCAGGAATCAGATGTAATTGTTTGTCAAATCCTAAATCAAAAAATAAAAGTTGTCATTGAAAGATAATCAAAGCGAGAAGTGTTTATGCCGGAGGTCAAAAATAAAGCAAAGTAAACTACACAATGAAATAATTCAGCTCAGTCTCAGATGACCTGGGTAGGGGAGTGCATGATGGGACATGGTGGTGACCTTCTAAACCATCACGCAAAAAACAATGCTGGTCGGTAACCATGGCAACAAAAGAAGCCAGAACCACAACATGGCGAAGCTAAACACAAAACAGATAAGTGTAAAAAAAAAGACGTGAAAATATGCAAAGTTGGTTATTTCATATTCAGGGTGCAGCATTGGATTCAGTGCATGGTGCATAAAAAGACAAGGAAAAATGTGAAAAGAGGCAAAATTATATCAATAAAGGTTAGCATTGGCTACATATTTGCTCATGTGCTTCAAAACGATATTTGTGAAATCTTAAGTTAATGTACTGTTGTCTTTAGGGTTAACGATATCTCTGCTTCAAATTTGGGACGATGAGTTAGCTTTGT
This sequence comes from Polypterus senegalus, assembly GCF_016835505.1. Taxonomy (NCBI): domain Eukaryota; kingdom Metazoa; phylum Chordata; class Cladistia; order Polypteriformes; family Polypteridae; genus Polypterus; species Polypterus senegalus. The sequence goes on along the minus strand of NC_053168.1, from coordinate 32,418,893 downwards.
GTATTGGCATCACGACAGGTAACATGGCTCTCGGTTGTGGCTTTTGACTGCACCCTTTTCTCCTGGTCCCTTCACAAAGCAAAAACTGCCATTTTTATCATTGGAAGAATACATGGTGCTCAGTAATTCTCAGTTGGTTTCAAAAACCAACGTAATAATAATAAAATTTATATAATAATTACCTAGTTATTATGTAACTATTCACGATTATGTAACTGGATAATCTGTTAAAAGTAAGCCAGGACTACCATATTACTGATCATCAGAGTTCTGTTGTTATTTTTAAAATTTTTGAAGCTGTGGAGAAACCTATGGGATGTGGTCAGGCCCAGATTAAGCCCCCCACCGGCCCTTGGGTGACTTAACTCTTTAAGAGTTGATCGTACTTCTAATAGTGCAGCATGCGGACACCCCACAATCGTTTAATGCACTGCCCACTTGTGATTTTGGCACCCGGATACTCAGTGGCCTCCACGAGCAGAAGGTGAGGGTCCCTTCTTGATCATTTCACCGAACAAGGTATGGGGATTGGTGAAAAGGCCCCTTGCTGGCACAGACCCCCTGGGTGCGTCCAGGACAACCTGATTGTAGATCTGCCTCTGGATGTGTTAGGCTTTTATGACAGAGACCTATACTATAAATGTTTTAAAATCATTTATAATGAAGTATAATTGTTGGGTACCCCCTAGCTGACTAGCAAAGAATGTCTCGCCTGTGACCACCCTGGCCCAGAACTTGCCCCGTGTGACCCTGAGCCCCAGAAAGCAGACCGTGAAGACATATTTGTCTCATGTCAGAATGTCGCTGCCTCTCCTCCCTGAGACAGCACTGCTGAGACACAAACTCCTGGGCCTTAAACTTCTAAGCAGCAACTTCTACCCCCCAAACTAAGGGGGAGCTCCAGATGGTAGAGTGGGAATAAAACCTGCAGCTTGTAGTGGCAGCAAACCCATTACAGCAGTGGCATCTCATGGAGGCTAGCAACACCCTGAACACAGACATCCTGATAGAATAAGTGATCCTAATAGTAATGGTGTAACATTACTGACAGGAGATTCAACTAATAATTAATACATGCTGGCACTGTTCATTTCTATTTTAATTCCGTATTTTTCTCTGTGTTAACTCTTTTAAGGATTATGTTTTTTCGGTGAAATGTTTTCAGACAAACTCCTTTTTTGTCAGAATGTCAAATTCCTGCTTTTCCTAGTGACCGACCTTGGCTTTTGCCAAAATACAATCTCAATAGTAACTCTGTAGTGCTTTCAATTGGAACAGGTAATTAGTATCAGTAAAGTGGAACTTTGGGTTTAAATGTACTTTCACCCTGTTAGCCATTCTGTAAAAGTGGGAGCTTCAGACAGATTTGAATGTGACGCTTTGATCTGTAATCTTATACTGTGACAAAGTTTTGGAGGATGTAGATCAAATGCAATATAAACTCAATTATGGTTTATTTTCATGTATTATGTACAGCACTGACATTTACAGGCTGCACATTTACAGTATGTGGCCCTTGAAATGAACTGAATGTTTGAATCATTGTACAAAAAGGAACAGGTGAAAAGAAGCAATCTGCTGAACTATGTACAATGGCCGCCTCCTCTACATACTGTCTGTGGGGGGCTTCTTTGCTGATTTGTGCAAACGTTTCAACTGACTGAGGTCCGCCGTCACTCACGGCCTTGTGTTGTACCCAGAGCCTGAAGTGGGCCTATAAGCGTATCAGTATTTCACTTCTTGTACTTTACAAACCAAAACGTAGCGGCATATCATGGTCTGACCTCCAAGGGGGCACCCAAGTTCTCTGCAATATTTCATTTATTTTATCACCACCCCCAACCCCATTCTTTGAAGTTTATATAAGTACGCTCGACAAACTGGCTTCAATTTGAATTATTTTATACAGGATTGTGAGGCATAAGAAGCAGCCAACAGAACAGGGAGTACCCAAGGAGGCCACGTCTTCTTTTCTTCTTTTTCTTTGTCCACTTCACATTTCATTTTCCATGCAGTTCGCCCCCTCGTCTCTGCTGGCAGCCCCGATTACAACTACCGCTTGGTCAGTGGCGCTCTTCTGCTTGTCATGTTCATTAGTGTGAACTGCAGGCCCCATTTCTCCGTGTGATCTCTTATCAATGCCAAGACCAGAAAAGCGCGCACTGTATTACTACCCTCAAATATCAGGAAAATAAAAACATGTGTTTATGAGATTTTGGATAGTTAGTTTTTCTATTGTTGGGGGACTTACCTGTAAATACTGACATATCAAAATGGCCTTTCTTAGTGGACACCTACTGACTTCCATCCTGCCAAATTCCAGTTTTGTCCTTGAGTGGCCCACCCAAAGCCCAGACTTAAACCCCATAGAACAACTGTAGACAGACCTGAGGATGGCAGTTTACAGACGCTGCCCATCCAATCAAACGACGCTTGAGAGGATCTGCCTGAAAGAATGGAATAAACTGGTCAAACCCAGGTGTGCAAAGCTTGTTGAGACGTACCCAATGAGCTGTAATTACTGCTAAAGGGGCTTCTACAATTTACTGAATTCAAGGTCTGAATGCTGTTTTGGTGCAATGGGGGGGTTCTACAAGGTATTAGGCCGTCATCATTAATGTTGTGGCTGATTGGTGCACATACAGAATATCCACCCTTCCGTGCATTTCCTGACTCCATGATCGTACAATGACCATTAAAGAAGGTGTAAGGAGGTGCCAGTTATTTACATCTGTATAAATGTGGTGCTGCCCATTATGGTGATCAATAGAGCCTAGCAAATCTTTATTTTAATTATTTTTGCATGTTGTTTTCATATTTTGTATTTTTATATTAATGCAGCATTAGCATTATGTTTGTATTGTGTATAGTAAAACTGTGAAACATTTCTAATGTATAAATATGAAAATTAAGAGTCATTCGCAGTGTGTGAATGCAGCGGCTGCTATTCACATTTTGTACTACTTAGCAACATTTTTAGTGCCATCCACAGCTCAAGGTGTTCAGAAGGCGACCCTTTGCCCAGCACGGAGATGCCAGTGTCAGCAGGAGCAGCTACTCCTTTCCTTACCTTATTTGTGTCCACTGGTAGATAATTCTTTTCTATTGCAAGCAGCAAATCCTCCAGTTTATTTGGAGGCAGAATGAAGTGGTCTTCTTCTCCCACCAGACTTTGCACAAAAGCTGTTGTTTTATAGTTCCACTCTTTATTCTTTATAGCAAGACATGCTTGAGAAGGGTCGCTCAGGTAAAACACCAGGCCCGCAGTGAGATTGAAGAAATCTTCTGACTCGATTCTGCTTGCTTCTGATAAGTTGTGCCTCTTAAGCTGAGTGAAATCATCAAAAGTGAGACACTAGGGAAAACAAAAATAAGATACTTTTTTACTGTGAAGTTTACTAGATGTAAACGTCCTGTTAACTTCTGGAGAAAGCAAAATAATACAATCTGACTAAACATTCTCGGACCCGCTTAATCCAAAATAAGGTTTAGGGGTGGCCCATGTCCTATCCTGGCAAATTGGGTGTAAGGCAGGAATCAGCCTTCGACAAAGCACCACTCCATCACAGGAAAAATAATGAAAGGTTAGAAACAACAGCATTATAAGCAGACAGCAAGAAAATGTAACCCTAAGATGTAAAGTGCTGGCTGTGATGACACTCGGCCTCCTTACCTTCATTTTTCACTTACTGTATATACTCACATATAAGTCGGGTCTTGAAGCCCAAAAAATCGATCATAAAATCAAACCCTGACTTATATGCGAGACTTAAATTTTTTTTTTCAACTTCTTGCCTCCTCTAATCTTGCATCAGTTTCTCAGACACATCGATGTTTTGTTACAGCAGCGCAGTTACCAGTTTCTTTCGCTACTTCAATGACTTTTATTTTAAAACCAGCTTCATATTTTCTTTTGATCGATGCTCCATCATAGATAAGGGATACTCTTACGATAAAGGTGTATGAGGGTGTGAGATACAAGAAACACTAAACAATGTAAACGTCGCTTCGAAATAGTTTGGCTATTACTGTGTGGTCATGTAGGCACAATACATAGAAAAAAGGTCGTGTACTCTGTGGTTACTCTCTCAGGTGAGCGTTAGCATATCGTAATCTCTTGGACCAATAGCGAGAGTTTTCTGCATTCAACCTATACGACCAACATTATAAAATACTGGAAATTATATGGTAAAATCAAACCCCGACTTATCCGTGGGAGAACTTATCCACAAGTATATATGGTAGTTCATTTTTCCTGTTAATATATTAAGTATGCATTTTTATATAAAACATGGAAATTCAATCATAGTTAGAAACTACTGTACATTACAACTGCCAAGGGAAACTCTATACAGGGTTTTGTTTGCTTGAGTCTCCTCCAGTGGCCAAACATATGCCGTTATGTCAAATGGTGAGACTAAACTGGCCTGATATGACTGTGGCTACATCCACACTACCACTTATTTGTTTAAAAACACAGACATTATTTGCCTTCCATCTACACTACCCAAATGCTTTTAACCTCTGAAAACGAACACTTTTGGAATCGTTCCCCAGAGCCGTCAACTTTTGAAATACAAGCATGGGTAAAAATGGAAACTTTTGAAAATGCAGACTCGAGTCACGCTCTGATTGTTCCCGCTAATATCTATCTATCTATCTATCTATCTATCTATCTATCTATCTATCTATCTATCTATCTATCTATCTATCTATCTATCTATCTATCTATCTATCTATCTATCTATCTATCTAATTACATGCCCCTTCCCTGATTGGATCTTGCTCGTTGCAATATCTCATTCCCCGATTGGTCACCCTTCACAGAAGGAAACCATATTCCAATACAGCCAGCACAGAAGAGCTGCACCTGACAGTGCTTGTTGTCTTGCTCACCCGTGTGCATCTAAATTGTCTCAGTTGGAATGCCGCACACATGCACAAACAGAAAATAATTTGCATTTGCTACAGTTTTGCGACAGAGCTCTTTGTCGGCGGCATCACCATCCCTTTCATGGATTTTTCCACCCAGTGAGGGCAAATATCTGCGCCACATGTGTCTTCTGTCATTTGAGTGTGGAGTTCACTTTCATAAATGACGTGAAAACACTAGCATGGATGGAAATTGTTTTCTTTTAAAAATGCAGTTTTTAAACTTCCCCGTCTCGCTAACTGCACACCACATCTTGTGTTAACCTAAGTCAGAGCAGCTCACTTCTCTTAAATTATACTGCACAAATGATACGGTGTTAATGTATATAAAAGTACAAAATAAAAGCAGCTTAACTTATTTAGTAGTACATGAAAGATGGCCTGATGACCCATCATGCTACTGTGACTGAACGTGTAAGTGGAATTTCTGTTAAATTAAGAACAACCTTACGGCTGCATCATTGAAAGATTTTATTAATTCAATATTTCTTCCACACTGTAATTTATCGACAAAGGACCACAATGATGCACCCTCGGTCATATTTGGATGCAGCCAATAAATTTTATCTTGAGACTTCAGCACAGATTTTTAAATCTCCATTGGACACTTTTAAAAATTTGATGTTTAAGAAAAGTGAACACAGGTGCACCACATCCAGCAGGTAACAGCAGCACATGAATCTTCTCATCACTTGAGCAGGAATCGGCCGTCTGTGAAGGCAACTACAGCCATATGATACTGTAAAATGATGATCAAAAACACATTTTATGTATGCTACTAGTACATGTTGTCACATTTTTATTATTAGTGATAACAAAAATAAGTAATAAACAAAATTGGGACAACAAACTCGCTGAAGACGTGACTAGAAAATCAAGAAACAGTCCTACTTTCGAACCAGCTATCCACCTGCACGTTACGGCAAGCGCACATTTTCTTACTTATGGTGAGGCAACTCCTGGTGAGACTTTCAAACTTTCCCCCCCCCCCCCGTTGCCTGCAGCTGTTGACCTTGATGTCAGATTGTGGGTAAGTACCTAGGCTGCTGCTCGATGAAAAACAGAGTACTGTTGTTTGATCGGTTTGTGACAGGCGAAGTGAGATTCACACCCATTTACACGCTCACAATGGGGAACTTGCTTTACATCGTTGAATTGCCTGCTTTTCTTGTATAACAGTGTGCTGCAATGGCTGCCCATACTATGAACGCTCTTCATAAAATGAAATGGGAAGTTCTGGCCTACGATCCAGATGTGTTGCCTTGTAATTTTTATCTGTCCAAACGCCTCAAGGATTCGCTTTGAGGTTGTCAGGTGAAAGAAGACGTGCACAGCTGACCGCTAGAATCAAAGTACTGTGAAGCAGGGAAGCTACCTTGAAAAATTATGAATTTGATGTTTCTCTAACATAAGTAGAATATATTTATAAAAATCCGAGCAGAGAAACTTTTTCATGAATACTAATATTCATCTCCTGTCTTCCTTATTTACTGTCGGAGCTCAGTCGTTGATGGGTGTTGTGGCCGCTTCCTCTTGAACTTTGGACCTTACTGCTCGATGTGTCATTTACTTTGGCGTTTCTCTTTGTCAAAATTGCATCAAGTTTCAGTAAAATCTTCTCACTGTCCATCCTCAGCTTTGCTGCTTTTTCTCTTTTATTTTTAACATTGACATTCTCATTTCTTCGGTGCAGTTAAATGGATGTAAGTGTCCAGGTCGTTCTAGTCTGAATATCAGAGGCCAAATGCTGCAGAAGCACAAATCCTTTTTTATTAGAGGGGTATGATTTGGAAGGTACATACAAGGGCATCAGATAAGTGACTCATCCTCATTTATGGTTATCTAGTTTCGATAGCTGGACTCCGATACTGAATTGAACCACAAGATGAAAAGAACATGTCACCTTGTCCCACCGTGACCCAAACTGGTCATTTCCTGGAAACATTCTGCTCTCAGTCAGTACAGTCCATGCATTTAACAAAATAACTGCTCTGCAACCATTTTAAACCTTGAGACTTGAGACTTTAATGACTCTTGCATACTTGTGTATTCTTGTTGCTGTGCTTATATTTGTTATCACTTCTGGCTTTTATGAGAGCCCTCGTGATCAAGAATTTCAATGCACTTGCTGCAAGTGGCAATAAAGTTTAATTATAACTTGGAGGAGCAGCACTTCACCCTGTCACTAAGGGCCCTGCCCAAAAGTCACGACAAGAACTTCAAGAACGAGCACCCAGAAAGTGGTGGAGAGACCACTGAATAGACTTACACACACCAGCTATCGGGCCAGGCCAAGAATATGGGGGCACAGAAAGCATTAGATGTTTGGTCTGTGTTCAAGGATCAGAAGTGCAACGCTCCCCCAGGGCTGTGCAGAGCGGCAGAATCTCTTTGTCCTTAAGCTTTGGTTTGCTCTGAGTACTTCGATTTACCATACGGTGCCTACAAAAAGTGTTCATTCTTGCTGTGTCTTAGGGGTCCGTGGCTGTGCAGGGTTTTAAATTAAGAACAACTTGGCTCAGGCTTGTGGGTGTCGATGTGCCGATGTGCTGCCATGGGGTGTACCATGGAGTAATGTGCCGATTGCTTATTAATGTGGGAGCCTGATCACTGGCTCATTGGCCATCCGCAGGTCATTAAGCAAATCATCTGCACCCACCAAGGTATAAAAGGAGTCTGAGTAGACAAGAGGGGAGCATGGAATGCAAGAAAAGAATCAGGAGTGAAAGCCAGCTCAGAGCAAAGGAGGCAGGCTGTGAGGGAGCGAGAGGAATGGCATTCCAGGTGTGGCTCACTGCCGCTGAACAGTATGGAGGAGTGGGAGAAAGTGAGTGCTCCAGGGGTCCTGCTAGACCAAAGTCGAAGAACTCTGAGTAGACAAGGGGGAGGATGGAAAACAAGTGAGTCAGCACCATGGAAAGAAGGCAGGGCAGACTGAGAGGGAGCGAGATGAACAGCACTCCAGCGAAGGACCTCTCCTGTCGAACAATATTGAGGTGCAGGAAAAATCAAGTGCTGTATGGGTATTGCTGCACTGAAGTGAAAGAAGTCGGAGTAGACAAGATGGGAGGATTGAAAACAAGGAAAGAATTGGGATAGTGAGCCAGCACAGTGGAAAGGAGGAAGGGCAGTCGATGACCACATGAGGGAGTGAGAAGAACACCACTGCAGGGGTGGGTTGCTCCAATATAATCAGAGACTCCAAGGGTCCTGCTGGACCGATGGACAGTAGCAGGATGATGGAGGTCTGGCTCCAAGCATCTTAGCGGTGACCAACAGAGGAAAAGGGACCATAGCATCTCAGTCCTTCTGAGAAGACCTGAAGAGTGAGCAGTGGAGACGAGGGAGAAAAATGTCCTGGGCTTGTAAGGGAGAATAAGAAACGGGAATTCAGTGTCTGACTTTTATTTGTGCATTTAATTTGGCCGTTCCGACACTGATCAAAAGAAGAAGGCTTTAATGTCAAAGTGAAGGCAGATCTCTGAAAAGTACAGTATACAGTAAGTGGCAAAGTGGGCATCAGACTACGGAAACAACCACAATGCACGGCTGATGACTCAACAACACGTCTACATGTGACAGGGAATGAGGCCGGTGATTTTTTTCACTAGAGATTCTTCTGTAATTATAAAAACCAGACAGACAGGCCGAAGTGAAATTAATGGATGAAAATACACCTGGACAGCAAACTGAACGCCATTCTTCTTTTGTCACTGGCATGGATTTCACTGGAAGCAGAACATTTGGTGCAAATTGTTTTGCTCATCATTAGTAAGTGTGCTCACCTCATTAAGGTGCTCAGGGTATTTGCTCTCAAGCCCCCTTTTATATTGATTTTACTTTACAACTTGTGATGTTGTCATTGACGCTCTTCTAAAGAGCCCAACGATGTCAGGTTGTCATTACAAGTCTATTAACAACTGATGGACTGCTTAACATTCTGAGTGTTGCGTAACGCACATTGCCCTTGATATCAGGTGTACTGTTTATTGTCTAAATAATCCACACTTCATCATTTTGTTCTTTCATAAAAAACTTTTAAAACCAATTAAGGTAAAATAATTAACGGACGAGCTGATCCTGTTATGGTGAAGATGACCAGGACGCGTTATATGCACTAGACTGCATGCCTAAATAGTAGAAGTTGGCTGTTCCTGTATTCTTTATTATGCTTTTTAAACAATTTTCACTGTCCATATTATGTTGTTTTTCTTTCCTTACATCACTTTGGCTCCTGCCACATGTGCAGATACCAGAGTGATAATGGTGGCTTGTAAAAACGATGGTGATTGCTGTCCCAATCATACTTAGATTAGCCACCTTTGCACGTCTTCTTGATCTTGGACTTGTCTGATCCCATGTGACTCAGCTGTAAATAGCATTAAAATTATTATAACATTTTCACATCAGAGATACATTGGAGATAAGATATGTTGAGTTTTTTCTTTTGCATGTGCCTATGGTTTTAAAAATAGAAAAATTTCCATGGTACCTTTATTACTTTCAAACTCTTATAGTGCAGTAGCGGTGCAAAAATGGAGGTATTTACTGTGTAACACCTTAAGTTCCTCCCTAATTCTTTAAAACGCAATTCTAGGAAAGAGGAATGCTTTTTAGGTAGCACTTTAGAAAAGAGACTTTAATGACTTGCTTAATAATAAAATAATAATAATTATTATTTACATTTATATATGTAGCACTTCTCCCAGGCGGCATGGTGGCGCAGTGGTAGCGCTGCTGCCTTGCAGTAAGGAGACCCGGGTTCGCTTCCTGGGTCCTCCCCGCGTGGCATTTGCATGTTCTCTCCATGTCTGCGTGGGGTGCCCTGTGATGGGCTGGCACCCTGCCCAGGGATTTTCTACTGCCTTGCACCCTGTGTTGGCTGGGATTGGGCCCAGCAGACCCCCGTGACCCTGTATTAGGATATAGCGGGTTGGATGAATGGATAGCACTTTTCCCACTACTCAAAGCTCTTCAGTGAGTGGGGAGCCACTTCAGCTGTCACTAATACAACAACATTTATTTACTGTATATAGCACATTTTCATACAAAAAAATGTAGCTCAAAGTGCTTTACACAATGACGAATAGAAAAATAAAAGACACAGTAAGAAAAGAAAAGTAAATAAGTGAACTTAATTAACATAGAATAAGAGGATGGTCCGATGGCCAGGGTGGACAGAAAAAAGGGATTCCAGACCATGAGACCGCCCAGTCCCATCTGGGCAGCATGTGTAGCATCCATGTCCATGAGGGACAGCAGCCATTTTTTTGCCAATACGCTCACCATATATAAGCTGTTAGGTGGTGAAGTGGTGAGAGAGATAGCCAATTAGAGGTAGAGGATGACAAGGGGGCCAGAATGACTAGGCCATGGTGGGCATTTTAGCCAGGACACCGGGATACACCCTGCTCTTTACAAAGGATGCCCAGGGATCTTCTATGACCACAGAGAGTCAGGACCTCAGTTTTATGTCTCATCTAAAGGACAGTGCCATTTTTGCTGCACAGAGTCCCCGTCATTGCACTGGGGCATTGGGATCCACATTCAGACCGCCAGGTAAGCGCCCCCTGCCAGCCACACCAACAGGTCTTCCAGCAGCACCACAAGCTTTTCGTGGCTGGCCTGTTAGTCACTAATTGCTATGTGCTGTAACACCAAGTCTGACTTGGGGTCTCGTTACTCAACAGTTAGTGATAAGTGACCCACACATGCACTGTAAGGGTCTGCTCTCCTAGCATGCTGTGCCAGTCTAGGTCTTGTTCCAGAACAGTGAGTGACTAATAATCGCTCTTATGTAATCCCTGTTCTGAAGTGTTAACACTTTTTTGTTTCTATCTTATTAGCAGTCGTGGGGTGCTGTGGTGGGGTAGAAAGATGAGATATTAATGAGCCAAAAATAAAGTGACTAGTGATGAGCAAACAGGAAAGTTTGCATACAGTTTTGCGAAACTGACAGTAAAAGTTGTTTTATAGGCATTGATTTTGCAATTGTGAAACTCACAGCTCACTAAAAGAGATTTTTGAGATGGAAAGGGAGGAAAACTGCAGCCTAAAGCCTTGTTCGCACCTCCATGTTTATCTGCACACATTTCTGCAGCTGCCTCTTGGTCACTTCACCCCGGGAAATGGCAGTACTTTTTGTAAAAATGTGCTTCCACATGAAGGAGAGGAGAGGAACACACGCACCCACCACGTGACAAACCAACACAGGATCCCAGATTAGGACCCGAGTGCAGCCATGCAATGGGTGACACCTCAGCACCTCACTAGCTCAGATGGAGTGGAACAGTGTGAGGTTTTTATGGTGGCTGGAGTGCCAGCTCTGCCACCAACCCCCAGGTTTTTCTCTGTAGGTTGGAGGACCTTCATGCAGGGATGGATGGAGATTAACGGAGCAATTGCAGGTTAAGGACCTTGCTCAAGAGCCCAGTGAAGGAGAGTCACTTTTGGTGTTTATGGGATTTGAACCGGCAACCTTTCGATTGCCAGTGGAGATCCCTACCTCAGAGCCACCACTCCGCTTATTCCACCAGAAGACACACAGAAATTCGCCAATGTCCACATTATTGTGTTTTCCACATGGGAGAATTTCACTATACAGAAAGCCGCTCTCCCGCCATGTCCCTTCCTGTGTTGTGATATCCACACTTCATACATGTTGCAGCGTCAAGCTTTTCTGTCTCAGATTGTTCTTTAGGATTGCAGTTGCTAAGATTTTCAATTTGATTGACAAAGTGGACATTGTAAAATGAGAAGAAGCACAACACACAGCCAAGTCAACAACATTTCTACGCATGAAGTGGAACTGGAACTTGTTTCTTTTGCTAGAGATCTTTATAAAAGATAGACAAGTTTGAAATTAACGAATGAAAATGCATCCATGTGGCAATGAAAAGCCCTTCTTCTTGTGTCAGTGGCAGAATTTCACTGGAATCAAAACACCATTTTTTATTTTATTTTTTATTTGAAGTTTCATACAAATGAATTCGCTAATCACTCGTAACTACTGAAGATTGACTGCTCCTCTCTAAAGGGTATTTGCTTTCAAATTTAGAATTGTTTACTAGAAGTGAGAGTTTATTATGGCAGCAATGGGTGCACAGCCCATCACAGCACACATTCACACATGTGTTGCCATTCTCAAAGTCCGAAACCAATTCACAACTGCACCCAGGTGCCACGGTTTGACCCATTTTGAAAATCATGTGAATTTGTAAATGAGCAGGTCCATCCCACGACATCCACACTCAGACAGATTTAGATTTTGTATCGTGACGGCCGGGACGTCCCGAGAATGGCTACCATTTAATGAAAGAACAAATCAACTCAGAGGACTGAATCCTTAAAAACAGGGCTATAAAATGGAGGTAAAAGGAGTTAATTAGCAGTGAAAACTACTTACTGATTAGGAAAAGGGTTAGAATGAAAACCTGCGGCCACTGCGGCCCACCGGGACCAGAGCTGGACACCCCTGTTTTACTGCTTTCCAGGGACGTTGCATGTCTTCTCCATGGTCTGACTTCTCTGTTTCTCTGGTGGCCTTTCCTATCACCCTTTTGGATATTTTATACACAGTGCCACCCTCAAGAGTTGCCCTTTTCCCACAATGGCATATACATTTTCTCATATGTTGATTTTCTCTCTCTTTTTCTCCAAGGGCCCCATCCCTAACTTGTATCACTTTTTACAGCCGGGGTCATTCTTTGGATCTTCTATGAACAAACTCCATAAAGTCAGTAACTTGCTAGCAATAGAACCCATGTGCCACTGTTCTGGCCATTTTGAAAATCATGGTAACAATCAGATAACTGCCATGTTGGAATTACTGTATGCATGCAACTCTCAAAGCCAACCAACCTATTGTGATCAGCACTGTACAATTCTAGACTTATGGACACCTGGGAATTAAGGAGAAGGTGTATCATCTCTAATTAGTAACGTTAATAAATGAGAATTGGTGAATTAGTGAAAATCCTCCAATTATTTACAATGTAGAGGACCAAAGCTATGACTGCCCTCTGTCCAACAGTGCTGCCAAAAGCCCAAGCAGTCAGAGTTAGAGATTAACTGTACCTTTGGGTGTTGACGACATAAATGTTATAATGTGGGGACAAAGGACATCGATAAAACAGCATTACAGTAGTTATATGATATCTTGGGGATAGATAATATAAACTCATAATCCATCCATTTTTCCATGCATCCTTGATCCCACTTCAGAGTTCAGTGTCACGGGGCATGGAGCCTAGTCCAATGCATGGCACACTCACACACTTTTACTTGGGCACTTTTAACGTCAACAGCTGGCCTAACACGGACATCTTTGAGGTGTGTGAATAAAAATAAAAGCCTGCCATTGAAGTCCCCACATGGAGAGGGGGGAACATTGAAAAGATACACACTGAGTGAGCAGGCTGGGAAGACCCCTGGAGTTGTGAGGGTGCACTGCTGTGCCACTCAATGAACTAATACTGTTACTCACAAAAATGAAATACGTGTAAAATATATTTTAAATATATACAGTACATTACTACCTATGTTAAACTTCAAGAATAAATATATTTCAATATAGTGCAGAATACTGAAAAGTTATTGTAAAATATATAAAATATTGCCATTTTTGTATTTTGCAATATATTTACCAAAATGTACAAATACATTTCTTAAAATATACTAAAATGCTAGAAATAATATACTGCAAGAAACCTTGCAAGATGCTGTTACATTCCGTGTCCAGGGTTTGTCCCTGCCTCGCACCCTATGCTAGCTGGGATGGGCTTCAGCAGACCCCCGTGACCCTGGTCTGCATTGAGCGGGTTAGAAAATGACCACGCATTGCATTACATTTTTTAATATACTCTAAATTTTAATTATAATATACTGTGCAATATATTTTTCAGTTTACATTTCAAGCTACCCGTCATTATAGTATATTGTAGTATATTATATATATTAACCTTGAATTGAAAATATCATCCAATAGACATCTCATAGGAGTTATTTATATTGAGATCTTTGAATTTAATTAATTTTGTAATCTTTAAGTTTTTCCACCTAACTGAGCTGACTACTTGCAACTTAAAAATTACATATTGTGTTTACTAAATATGCTAAATTTATATTAACTTGATGAAATTCATTAATTCTCATTACGATGATTTTAGTCATTCCTGTCACACATGGAAGATCTCCTCGTGGGCTCAATGGAGCCTGTAATGACCCAGCGGGACAAGAGGAGGTGCTGTCCAGGTAAAAGGGGAAAGTAGAGTAAAATATGACTCTAACAAGACAAAACAACTATATATTAATATGCTGGAAAAAATCTGTTGAGCAGCATTTACAGTAGAATGCATCATTATTTAATGTTATCTATCTATCTATCTATCTATCTATCTATCTATCTATCTATCTATCTATCTATCTATCTATCATATAGTGCCTTTCCTATCTATCTATCTATCTATCTATCTATCTATCTATCTATCTATCTATCTATCTATCTATCTATCTATCTATCTATCTATCTATCTATCTATTGTCTTCTAGTTCTCTCCGTGCAGCACCAACAGACGGCCCAGCGAGGACACTAACCTCTGTCCCTTCCACTTCCCCAGCTATAAGAAGCCCAGCTGCCTGGAAGGAGGCTTCTGTTGTGATCAGAGCGACCCACCGCACACAGCCCCTCTCAGACAGATCCTGACTCTGTGCCGAGCCCTTTTGTTTAGTTAAGCATGAGGGTGAGAAGCGTAGACACCAAGAGGTGTAATTTTTTTTGATGACTTTCAGTTATTTAAATGGGCCGACCTGGTTGGCTTCTCAGCTTTTATTTTTTTATGAGCTATTATTCCCGCACCACATTAAAAAAAAAAAAAAAAAAAGTTTTCTCTTAAAGCAGTTCACTCAGGTTATTTAAAGCTAGGCAGGTGCCCTGAGTGTAGTTATTATTTAAAAAGATTTTATTCAGAAACACCATTTAGTGTATACTGCACTGTATGAGCATGAGTGCCCTGTCCAGGGTTTGTTCCTGCCTTGCACCCTATGCTAGCTGGGACAGGCTCCAGCAGACCCCCGTGACCCTCTCAGGACTCTGCGGGTTAGACCATGATTGTACCAACACAATCGACAAAGAGCATGATTTTATTTAGGACTGTGCAGTTGTTTTATACCTTGCTTTATACTTTTTTGCATTTTTTTGGACCGTATTGGCCCGAATTTAACGCGACCCCGATTTTTTTCATGAAGATTTTAGAAAAAAAAATCCGAATTTAACGCGATCCATTAATTTTTCATAAAAGAATTTAAAGAATTCCGCCGTCGTAGTGATAAACCGTTCCGTTTCATCATTCTTTTACACCAACTCTTGCTTTAAAGTCCGTTTTAGGGATGTTTAAATTAGCAGCCTCTTCTAACGCTTTGAATTTTTTAACTTCACGGGATATGTCAATACGATTTTGGGTCCACTAAAAGATTTTCTTGAGGAATTTGCATTCATATACTGTATTTCGTTAAATCTTTTCTCCAGAGACGGACGTTTACTTCTGGAACTCCATATTTCCTTGAAGCTCTCATGTTGTTCGTTCTCTTTGCCTCGTTTGCAACAATAATCTTAAAATTCATATCGTAGGTTCTCCTGGTACCTTTATTTATTTGTCTCTTTGATGAGCCTTTTTTCTCAACGCTGCTATTATAACTCGCGCTCATTTTTTATGGGCAATAAAGAACCCGCCGCTAGAGCAAACATGCCAATTACTACTATAACAGTTGCGAGAGACGTGGACTACACTTACCTGTGAATCACAGACACAATAGCCACTTGCTGGCGTACGCCGGACGCGCGCCAGAATCGAAATGCTCGAAACCAGCGATTCCACCGGAGCTAGAAACTCTCATGCAGTCTCGTGTACTCGAACCGATCCGAACTATACCGAACGCGGCACGCGCGACTCGCGCGACCAACACGCAGGGTGGTCGGAGGCATAGGTGTACTAATAAGAAGAGTTAGTTACATTGAATTGCCTAGTCCTCGAATTTAACGCGGGTCCACTTTTGAACGGGAAATATTTAGCCAAAAAAGGTTGCGTTGTATTCGGGCCAATACGGTAATTGCACGGCACAAAAATACTGTACATAAAAGGTACATTTAAGCCCTTTGTCATTCTCATCTTAAACATTTAAGCCCTTTGTCATTCTCATCTTCAAAATAAAAACAGCATGTATTTGATATCATACAATGGGCTTTGGCCTCCACAATTTGGGGAGGAGTATATGTGTGTGTATGGATCACAAAAGAGAATATGGAATGAGACTTGATTTGGGAATGAAAGATTGCCTTTAGTGTATATTGCAGTGGACTCTAATATGATATCCAATGTACTTTAAGGATTATTTTTTTTTTGTTAATACATGTTATTTGCACAGTGCCAAGTACAAACTGCGGTGGGCTTGTGCCCTGCCCGGGGATTTGTTCCTGCCTTGCGCCCTGTGTTGGCTGGGATTGGCTCCAGCAGACCCCTGTGACCCTGTAGTTAGGATATAGCAAGTTGGATAATGGATGGATGGATGTTACAGAAATTCCAAAAATCTTTTTGGCTTGGCCATTTTGTTCTATTCAGTGTGGCTTGACGAGGGCAGAAATTATCTTTAAATCACTTTATCACCAGGCTGCAAAGTAACGAAATGTATAAAAAGTGAAAGGGCTGAAGACTTTGTGGCGGCCCTGTGCCTGTCCTATTCCAACAAATACACTGTAAAACACGGTGGAGGTTACCTGTATACTGAATGAAATGTATATGAGTTACATTAGTAAAACAATAGTTTCTGTCACTCCTTCTCAGTATTCACAGCAGGGTTTTGGTTTCCAACAGAGAAAGAAAGACAAAAAGTGCCCCGAAAACCCAAATCAGGTGGCTGCTCTAAAGTTTCAGTTCTGGACAGATGCTTTTACCTTACAGTGTTACTAATATTTATGAAACAATACAGTTTGAAAGGCCCTTTACAATTGCTGAAAGGCTAATATTTCATCCTTGTTTATGACAGTAATCAAATCCTTACAGTGAGAAAGAGACAATAAGACACCTTTGGGCAAGAAGGGTTGCCATCCTACTTTTAGGCATGGTCTTCATGGACTGTTTCCAGGTCTCTTCCTCCAGTCTCTTCCTTTGCATTCCTGGATACTGAAAGGAGTTCTGTTTAAAGAATTAATACGAGAGAGAGGCATTGCCACCTAACCCCAATTCAGTGACCCTATAATTGGAGTTGGCATGTCTTTGACTGGCACATCAAACGGGTTGACTGCAAGTGCATCTTAAGCTTTGTTTCTGCATGGACGCCGTGTTAGACAGGTGCCTTGAAAATTAATGAATGGATAATTAAAGTGCAGCAGAACTTCCATGGATATTATTTGTGTGTAATTATTTCTTGATTTATTTTTCTGGGAAAGATATGAAATCATCTGCCCTCTTAAGATAGTCTTCAAAGTTTCCCAGAGTATTCCTGCAGAGACCTCTGAGGATAAGTTTGTCTTTAAAAAAAATTGATTTGCTTGGTTATAAATTCTGCACAGTTCTAGTCTGCTAATAACAGTTTTTAAGACGCCATCTGTGAGATGAGTATATGGGGCATAGTGATTTAAACTCCATGATCAGAAGAGCGTGGTCAGAAATAACAATAGTGTCATACTTACAACATTTAATTGTAGGCAAGAAATTGCTATCTATAAAGAAATAATCACTTCTTCAGTGGCAGTGATGTATTGGTGAGAAGAAGGAATATGCTCTTGAGTTTGGGTTTAGAGATCTTCAGGGGTCTGATAAGTTGCGGTCAGTTACAAACTGTGTAATTGTCTTTGCAGTGTTAGATGTCATCACCCCTGTGGCAGGAGACCTATCTAAGAGTGGATTTAAAACACAATTAAAGTCAACAGCCATTATAATTTTGTGAGTAGATTGGCTGGTAAATTGAGAGCTTTGCCTTACGGCTCAGCTCCTTTTTCACCACGACAGACCGGTGCAGAGCCCGCATCACTGTGGATACCGCACCGATCCGCCTGTTGATCTCCCGCTCCATTCTTCCCTCACTCGTGAACAAGACCCCAAGATACTTGAACTCCTCCACTTGGGGCAGGATCTCGCTCCCAACCCTGAGACGGCACTCAACCCTTTTCCGGCTGAGGACCATGGTCTTGGATTTTCTACCTGGCCTCCCCAAAATCCTCCCATGTCCAAGTTTTTGCCTCAGCAACCACCGAAGCCACATTCCACTTGGCCTGCCAGTACCTATTAGCCGCCTGCAGAGTCCCACAGGAGAATAGGGTCCAGTAGGACTCTTTCTTCAGCTTGACGGCATCCCTCACCGCTGGTGTCCACCAACGGGTTCGGGGATTGCCACCATGACAGGCACCGACCACCTTACGGCCACAGCTCCGGTCAGCTGCCTCAACAATAGAGGCATGTAACATGGCACATTCGGACTCAATGTCCCCGACCTCCCTCAGGACGTGGTCGAAGTTCTGCTGGAGGTTGGAGTTGAAGCTGCTTCTGACAGGGGACTCTGCCAGATGTTCCCAGCAGACCCTAAAACATATTTAGGCCTACCAGGCTTGACTGGCATCCTTCCCCACCATCGAAGCCAACTCACCACCAGGTGGTGATCAGTTGACAGCTCCGCCCCTCTCTTCACCTGAGTGTTCAAGACATATGGCCGCAAGTCCGACAACATGACCACAAAGTCAATCATTGAACTGAGGCCTAGGGTGTCCTGGTGCCAAGTGCACATATGAACACCCCTATGCTTGAACATGGTGTTCGTTATGGCCAATCTGTGATGAGCACAGAAGTCCAATAACAAAACACCACTCGGGTTCAGATTGGGGGGCATTCCTCCCAATCACACCCTTTCAGGTCTCACTGTCATTGCCCACGTGAGCATTGAAGTCTCCCAACAGAACAAGGGAGTCCCCAGAAGGTATGCCCTCTAGCAACCCCTCCAGGGACTCCAAAAATGGTGGGTGCTCCAAACTGCTGTTCAGCGCATACACACAAACCACACTTAGGACCCGTTCCCCCACTCGAAGGCAGAGGGAGGCTACCCTCTCGTCCACTGGGGTAAACCCCAATGAACAGGCTCCAAGTAGGGGGTGCAATAAGTATGCCCACACCTGCTCGCCGCCTGTCACTGGGGGCAACTCCAGAGTGGTAGAGTGTCCAGCCCCTTTCAAGGAGATTGGTTCCAGAGTCCAAGCTGTGCGTCGAGGTGAACCCGACTATATCTAGCTGGAACCTCTGCACTAGCTCAGGCTCCTTCACCTTCAGAGAGGTGACATTCCACGTCACAAGAGCCAGCTTCTGTAGCCAAGGATCAGCCCGCCAAGGTCCCCGCCTTCGGCCACCACCCGACTCACACTGCACCCAACCTTCTTGGCCCCTCCCATAGGTGGTGAGCCCATGGGGAGGAGGACCCACATTACCTCTTCGGGCTGTGCCCGGCCGAACTCCATGGGTGCAGGCCCGACCACCAGGTGCTCGCCATCGAGCCCCACCTCCAGGCCTGGCTCCAGAGGGGGACCCCAATGACCCATGTCCAGGCAAGGGAAAAAGGCATCCAAAGTTTTTGTTCTTCATAGGAGGTTTGCCTTTTTATATTAGTTTTTATTTCTATATTTTTTCTGACCTTACTTGGAAATTCAGTTTAGTTTTAGTTTTCCTTCATCGTATATTTTTAGTTTTAGTTTAGTTTTTATTTCACAAAGACATTTCTATTTTATTTTTATATCATTAGTTTCAGTTTTAGTTTTAGTAATTATGGCATGGAGCTTCTACGGAGTTTAGTTTTGTGTCACAATCAGACAGAACTGTACACTTAACAGATTTGGATACGAGTTTAATGTTAGTGGAAGCTTACTACACTACATGGTTTACTATCTGGTTTTGTTCTTGTCTGATAAAAACAAGCATAATCAAAACTAGATACTGAATATGAACAATTTTACACAATTTTATAATTTTAAAAATATTTTCTCATGAAAATCACAGGGGCTTAGGAAGAACAGGGCTCTAAGACTTGAATCAGTGTGCAGACCCCACCTAGCTGTATTGAGGGAAACAAAAGAAAAACAAGCATGTAGTGTGAAGGTTAGGGGCAGAGGGGCTTGAATAGCCCAACATAAAGGACAGTAAACCCATAATGAGCAGAGCAAGAGCAGGTAATAGGAGTACGGACAGGCATAAAACAACAGAGACAGCATCTGAGATTAAGAACAATATATACATTATCTAAACCTGTTTATCCAGAGCAGGATTGCAGGAAACCTGGTGCAGGATTGGATGTAAGGCAAGAAAAATCCCTGGTATGCAATATGTATGACAAGGCTGATGTTAAGAACAGAAAGAATAAATTTCAACTATCTATTTTGAGAGAAAGAGAAAAATATTGAAAAAAGGGAGACATATTTTAAAATATAATTCTGCTAATTGGATTACTTTCACAATATCAGGTATTTTAAGTTGTGAATATGAACTAAAAAAGCTGAATTAATAAATTTAGAATAAATACAAAACCCATTAGTATGTTTAGTTTTTCATCACTTGGCAGACTCTCTTCACCTAACTACCTTTTAACTGACACTTTGATTTTTTTGTGCAATTTCTCTAAATGAATGGCCTTCACTTCAAAGGTTAATAATACTGTGTCTTGTTTCATTTGTTAATTGCTGTTTTCTTGCCATTATCCCTGGATTTTACAACTTTTTAGGGTGTAGAGGGTGTAGTAACACAGTCTGTTCCATCTCTGCTTTAAGACAGATTAATGGTTTTAAGTAATCAACAGAAGCTGGGACACCTGTGCAAATTGTTTGCTTCAAGTTATAAGGTTTAATTTGCTTTAATTGCTGCAGAACATCTGATGTAGGATGTAACCTATTTGTTGTTTCTTGAAGAAGACCCATTTGTAATTTTCTGGAATGTCCTTTTTTTACTTTTTGCTAACCTAAACTTTAGATTTAAACCTCTGGCAGTTTACAGCTTACCTTTTCACCATTTTAAGTCATTCATTGCATATCAACTGATTAAATTTGAACAAAAACTGAGGTGTTCTAAAACTTTTGACCAATAGTGTACGTAAGAGCTAACATAGAAAGTAATGCTTTAAGTTAAGTTACATTCATATTAGTGTTTGCTTAGCCATAACCAAAGACAATGGTATAGTCTTTCACCCCCTGTAAGTTAATAAGAGATGGAACCTTCTTGCTATAATTACAATACAGTGTGATCACTGAGTCAGTTGTTGTTTAGAACAGGCAGGCAGGTCTCAGTGCACAGGGACTTAAAAGACCCATTTTCAGCTTAGCAATGGGATAGGCATGCGCTTTCTTTATCGTTCTTAACTGGTTCAGAAACGTTTAGAAGTGACTTTGTAATGATTAGACATGAAACAAGATTTTAGCTTGGAACAGAACTTCTCTTAAATAAAAACTTTTTTAATTTTTGCTATTTTCATTTTTTTTTTTTGTGTGTGAACTGCTTTACTTTGAATTTTAACTAAAACCTTTAAAAACGAAGATATTTTGCCTGTGGAATCTTTTCGATGTGTCAGGCTTTTGTTGAATCCCATTTTTTATGTTAGAGCTTCTGAACTTTGGTAATTTTGGGAAAAGGCAGCTACAGTGTGATCTTAGATTGTGTGCACTGATGATGCAGTCCTCCCATCAGCCCCAGCGCTCCTGATGCCTGATTGAATTATAGTCCCCGTGCAGGTGCATTCCAACCCCACTCTCATATACGCCGTATCGCCAATATTTGAAGGTGGGCTAGTGTAATCATTCTTGCAAAATCTTTATGAAAATTGATTGCCATTTTTGTTTGACTGGCAATGAAACAGACAGACAAACAAACAGCTTACAATTGTATTTGTTTTTAAAGTCATTTAATATCCTTTTCTTGCTTACACACCTATATGAAGCTTAATTTTTGTCCAGTGTCTTAGACAATTTCAACATGGGAGCTGCTAGTGTCCATCATGCTCATGGCTATGTTCAATCAGCTTGTCACTTTTGTGTAGACTAGCGATTTTATCTCACATTATCTGGAGCTTCATGGTGCTCTAAAAATTGGAAAAACCCAAGTAAGATTAGAATGTCCATTACCTTGAATGTGCAGTCGAGAGGAACAACGATGTTCTGCAGACTCGACGCTTGCCAGTGGCCTCGGTGCTTGTAACTTATCTGACTGCTACTGCTCCACTTGAGGAAAATGACTCCTTGTTTTAAGGCCATTTTGTGGTTTCTTGTTATGTGTCTTTAACTTTATTGATGGTTCTCATTATGTGTGACAGGCAAGTGTTGCATGTTGTGTGAGTAAACCAAGACAACAGCAAACATGCCAGCAGGTAAACCGCCTGTAATTAATGAAGCAAAACTATTACAACAGAGTTCATATTCGAGTCATCAGAGCCTAATTATTGTCTGCTTCCTTTTCATGAATTTTGTGTTATTTTGAACAAACATGGGGCCAGGGAACACTTAAACGTTTTTTTTTTTTTTTATTTCAGTAATAAGGTATTCCAAACATTTATCTAAGGAAGGGAATTTTCAGGAATAAATTAGCTTTGCCACATGGAGGAAGACTGTATACACCATATACCAGCATATTATTTATATAGTAAAGTGCTGGAAGTAATAAGTGAGAGTGGAAAAATCAATGAAGAAACTAGAAGCAAAATAAGCAAAGCAAATCAAGAATACTATGAATTTAACAACACCATAACAGGGAAGAAAAAATGAAGTATAGAAGAAAAGATGCATCTATTGTATATAAAGCCAAATACGTAACAACAATATTACCTGCTGCAGGATCTTGGGCAAAACTGAATTAGCAAAGATCTAAAATGACAGCAGTTGAAATGAAGTAGCTAAGGTCAGTGGTAGATAAAACAAAAAGGGACGGGCAAGAAAGAAAAGGATCTGGAAGAACTGGAAATGCAGACAACCATGGAAACTATAAAAACGAAACAGCTACAACAGTATGGACATGAAATAAGAAAAAAGAAATGAAACAAGGAGACCAAAAATGTGTTGGAAATGAAGTGCATCGAAAAAAGAGCAAAGGGGAAGAAAACATGAAAGAAGAAGTCAGAAAAATGGGTAAAATCGTGGAATAAATGAAGATCCTGGCAAAAGACAGAATTAAATATAATCGATGGCTCAACACCCCAACACTGCAATGTAGAGTATATGTGATGGCCAGCCACAGCCATGGTGACCTCCCTTTATTTGGGGACTCAATAGTCATGACCTGACCAGGCTGAATGAAAAGATACTGTAAGCTATACTTACTTGCCAAAAGTGTAACAGAGTTAGCATATTAAAAGTTTTAAAGTGCTTCCAAACATGCAAAAGAGTGCATAAAAATCAATAAATAGTTACATAAATAAATCTTGTACCATAAAAATCAGTTCACTCAGGTGACTTAAAATCTATCTATCTATCTATCTATCTATCTATCTATCTATCTATCTATCTATCTATCTATCTATCTATCTATCTATCATATAGTACCTTTCCTATCTATCTATCTATCTATCTATCTATCTATCTATCTATCTATCTATCTATCTATCTATCTATCTATCTATCTATCTATCTATCTATCTATCTATCTATCTATCTATCTATCTATGTCATTCCTTTTTTCAGATCACTACATTGGCTCACTATAGCGGCCCATATTAAGTTCAAATACTTGATTCTTGTCTACAAAGTATTCAATACATCAATGCATATATATATATATATAAGTGGAATGTGGAAAACTCACACTATCGGTCCAAGAGATTATGATATGCTAATGCCCACCTGAGAGAGTAAACACAGAGCACATTGCCTTTTTTTTCTATGTATTGTGGCTACGCGACCACACGGTAATACCCAAACTATTCCAAAGTGACGTTTGCACTGTTTTGTGTTTTTTGTATCTCACACCCTCATACACCTTTAACGTAAGAACATTCCTTATTTACGATGGAGCGCTGTTTGGTTTGTCTGAGAAACTGGTGTGAGATTGGAGGAAGCAAGAAGATGGTAAAAAAAATAAAATAATTAAGTGTTGTATTCTTGAACGGATATATAAGTCGGGGTCTGATTTAATGATCGATTTTTTGTGGTTCAAGACACGACTTATATTTTGGTAAATGTAAATTAAAATCTATCTATCTATCTAT
The DNA here is from genome assembly GCF_016835505.1 of Polypterus senegalus. NCBI lineage: Eukaryota > Metazoa > Chordata > Cladistia > Polypteriformes > Polypteridae > Polypterus > Polypterus senegalus. Next base: position 32,394,749 of record NC_053168.1, on the reverse strand, counting down.
CTATCTATCTATCTATCTATCTATCTATCTATCTATCTATCTATCTATCTATCTATCTATCTATCTATCTATCTATCACGATGCGTGTTTCACCCTTATTGGGGCTCATCAGGTGTACACACTTTTGCTTCCCCAATAAGGGCAAAACATGATGTGTGTACTCTTTATATTATTTGGCAGGTACAGTATCACATTTCTATGATCTGGTGGATGTTTGTCGACTAGCCGATCAACCGCAAGTGTTACCAGGTGGGTCACCACCTAAATAATCAGATTGTGATTCAGATTTAAGAATGTAATACTGCACTCCAATCTACACCTTGTCAAATAAGCAAATCAGCCACTGTGACACAATGTCAGTGGCTTTGCGTCAGATGCTGATGTCTGAGCTTCAATCCCTGTAAGGGGAAGCAAAAGTGCCCAATAAGGGTGAAACACATGTCTCTTTGTATTATTTGGCAGATGTTGTATCTTTGATATAAAGTATATATATTTGGACCTATACCCTTTAAATAATGGTTCTTGAATGGCATTTTTTTGTTCTTTACTGGGTTGTGTGGTTCCTTGTTGACCCATTGCTAGACAAAGCATCATTTTGTGCCAGGAAGGGTTCCCTGCTTGTGAAATTGGTTCCTTGTGCTTTGACAAACTTTCTAATATGTAGAAAAACAAACTGAAATCTTGTAATGTTTGGTAGGCTACCTAGCAGGACACAAAGAGATTAAGAAAACCCAGACTTAGCTTGTGTGATTGTATGCAGCGAGAGTCTTTTTAAAATCAGGAGCCTTTGGTATTTCACAAATCTATTACAATCTAATTAGGATTATTTACTCAATGGAGTCTTTTAAAGATCCATATAAAGATTTATTTCTGTAACTTTCCTTGTGGATGGGGCTTTTGGGAGCCAAAAAATGTTCCCCCTATGGAATCGCTCTGAAGAACCACTCTGGCCCCTTTATCTTTAAGAGTGTTGTGGGTATGTCTGTGTTTCCACCCTGCAATGGGCTGGCGTTCTGCCCCAGGGTTATTCCTGCCCTGCTCATTGCTTGTCAGGTTAGGCTCCAGCTGCTCCATGACCTTGCTCAGAATAAGTGGGCTTAGAGAATGGATGGATGGTTGGATGGATGGACTGCACTCACAAATATGTAATATTTGATCATTTTCCTCAATAAATAAATGACCATGTATAATATTTTTGTCTCATTTGTTTAACTGGTTTCTCTTTATCTACTTTTAGGACTTGAATGAAAATCTGATGATGTTTAAGGTCATATTTATGCAGAAATATAGAAAGATTTGAAAGGGTTGAAAAACGTTCAAGCACAACTGTAGGTGATATGACAGAAGTGAGCTGAGCATAATGCAGATCACACAGCACGGCAGCAGCAGCAGCAGCAGCAAACCAGCAGCAAAGAGGAGGTAAAAAAAACAACTGTAAGTGTTTCCCATTGTATCACCGTTTAAGAGGGGGCGTCGGAGGAGTAACCGCGTCCCCTTGGGGTGCATTCAGCCCCCCTGTTCACAATGTGAGCGGCAGAGATGCGAAGTAGTTGGCACGTATCGCTGGCTCGCGGGCGAGCGAAACCCCTAGTATATATGTATATTTTTGTTTTATTCCAGGTCATTTGAATTTTGGTTTAATTATGATACATTTGTAAACATTGCCAGCAGTGCTTGTAAATAGAAAATCACTTCATAATACATAGACAATTTTATTTTGAAAAATTTGAATATGTTCAGAATGTAGTAGTAGGGTGTTGTACCGTGTTAGCCATTATGGATGTAGTAAGAAGTCAAGCAAAATGCCACCATTTATTGGCAAACTAAAAAGATTAAAATATGGAAGATTTCGAGGCAACTCAGGCCCCTTCTTCAGGCAAGATGTCCTTGACTTCTCAGTATATTCAGAATGTATAATATTCTGTATTACGTCTTTTGTGAACCCTCTTTTCCTTTACTGCAGCGAGCCCAAATCCACAAGGCATGCGGCGTGGTGCACTGGGCCACTTTAGATCTTTTCATTAATTCAACTTGAACATCTTTAGGAACTGGAATTTGTGCAGAAATCCCACCCGAGTGGGGAGACGAGACTGAGCACAATTCACATTGAGTGAAATCGCACCAGCAACTTAATGTGGGTACTTGACATGGGTGAGGTGCAAATCCTTAAGCACTGTGCCACCAAGCTGTCTAATATAATTTTACAATTCTATTTCAGAGTTTTTGACGCCTACCGCCTTAATCTGCTTTACTTTGAAGCACTGAGAGGCCTAAATTTTACAAGACACACAACCTGAATGTAACATTTATTTGTGTTATCAAAGCAGTGTTCCCCCAAATTGAACACTTGTTACAAATGGCTACTTACTTCAAAACAAGCCATTTCTGCATACTTTTAATAATTTGCAGGTTTCTTTTTTTCTTTATAAAAGACTTCCTTGTGTGACTTAACATGGAGTTTAAGAATCATAAAAGCATCCAAAGTACAGCATAGCCTAGCATAGCACAAGTAAAAGCTGGTAGACTTTGCCCCGCTTTGTAAAGTGTGCAGAACTGCTGGCCGCAAGCGAGGAAGAGCCGAGAGCAAAAAAAAAAAAAAAATGTGTGCCTACCTTTCCACACGACACTCCAAAGCAGTGCACACGTTTCTCCAAGATGCTTAAAAAGGTGTTCATGGCATCATGGCTCAGAAAGTCTTCTTCTGTAGACAACAGCCTCAGCACGTTTTTGAAAATCTCTTCTTTGGAAATGATCTCATTGTGGCAAAACATAAACCCTTGGCAAAGGAAGACAATTTGCCACAAAAAGCTGAAAAGGTGCATATTGGAAAGAAGCAGGAAAACACACCAATGTTAGAACCAGAGAGCCTGGATGTAGGGCTGCTGATCTCTGTAGGTCTTCTGAGCCCAAGGAAGAACCTGGTGGCTTTGGCGTGCTATGCTAAGACTGCTGTAAATCTAATCTTGAACAGACTCTAGCTTTTGATTGGTCCAAGAGAAGTGTCTGCCTCTTCCCCATTCGATGAAGAAGCTTAGCAGCCCTTATGCAGATTGTGACTGTGAACTCCAGGATTGTTACTCCAAGTGACGAGCAGAAACTCCTCCGACACTTTCATTCCCTTTTTGATGTAAAATCAACACACACTGCCCTCCCTTGAGAGAAACTCCTCCTGGCTTCCTTACGGGAAGCTAAGTAACAATGGGAGCTCCACTTGTGTAGGATTAAATGGCAAACCAACACCTCCTCTGACATTTTCATTCTTTTCATGTAACATCAGCACACAGTGCCCTGCCTTCAGCTGACACTTTTATATCAATAGGAACACAACTAGCACGGACTTAACAGGACACTGACCCGTCAGACAAGTAAACACCATGGACGTGCCATGGGTGTAAACAGAAAAAGGGACAGACTATGGGGTGCAGGGAGTCCATTGTGCTGCTTGGAAAGAATGGGTAGAAGAAATACTTGTAGGCACTGATGGCCATAACTTATTAAATATGAATATAGTCCAAATGAGAGTCTCCTTTAGCCTTGAAAGACTGGAACATATTTGAGCTCACATTAAATTGGAAGGGTGACATGTTTTTGCAAGAAAAAGAAAAGGATGCCATCAGATTTCTGAACACCTTAGAGACGGCCTGTTTAGCAGAATTCCCCCTGAAGGGAAAGGAAATATGAAATTTGACAACAACAAGGAAGCAAATGGCAATTATTAAACAACACCATAACAGGGAAGAAAGAATGAAGTATAGAAACAAAGATGCATCTACTGTATATAAAACCAAATACGTAACAACAATATTACTTGCTGCAAGATCTGAATTAGCAAAGATCTAAAATGACAGCAGTTGAAATGAAGTAGCTAAGGTCAGTGGTAGATAAAACAAAAAGGGACGGGCAAGAAAGAAAAGGATCTGTGAAGAACTGGAAATGCAGACAACCATGGAAACTATAAAAACGAAACAGCTACAACAGTATGGACATGAAATAAGAAAAAAGAAATGAAACAAGGAGACCAAAAAACGTGTTGGAAATGAAGTGCATCGAAAAAAGACCAAAGGGGAAGAAAACATGAAAGATGAAATCAGAAAGAGGGGTAAAACCATGGAATAAATGAAGATCCTGGCAAAAGACAGAATTAAATATAATCGATGGCTCAACACCCCAACACTGCAATGTATATGTGATGGCCAGCCACAGCCATGGTGACCTCCCTTTATTTGGAGTCTCAATAGTCATGACCTGAGGACTAACCAGGGTAAGTGAGAAGATAAGTGAGAATTACTTGCCAATAGTGCAGTTGAGCTTATTAGCATATTAAGAGTTTTAAAGTGCTTCCAAATATGTGCAAAAGAGTGCATAAAAGTTAATAAAAAGTTATGTAAATAAATCTTGTGCCATTAAAATCAGATCCCTCAGATGATTTAATATCTATCTATCTATCTATCTATCTATCTATCTATCTATCTATCTATCTATCTATCTATCTATCTATCTATCTATCTATTGTCGTGGCGAAAAATTCATCATCAGAAGGCTTTTTACCTAAAAATAAAGGCTATTAGGACTCGAGATAGACAGACAGAGTTTTAAGGCTTTATTGCAATAAAACAACACAAAAAAATAACAAGGACTCACCCCCTCGTGGTATTTCTATTTTTCTATGCTGTTCCCATTTTTCTCTAACTTGGCCAAGGCTTCAATTCCATATATGGGTTTCCTCTCATCATTTTCTTTCTTAAACCTTCCAAACTTTTTTATAATAGTGACCTGAAGCTTAAGCTTTAATTAAAAAGAAATATAGTATGAACTTTCATTTAATCATTGCTTGGCATGCTCGATTTGTCTTAATTTCTATACTAAAGGTAATTTCTAATATATTCTTCTAATATTTTTGCTAATGCCTGAATTCACTAAGATTTTCTCTTCATGCATTATGTCAGTGTGACCTTGCTTACAGCAAAAGCCTGTTGCTTCTTTCTGCTGATTAACCAATCCAGCCGATCTCGATACGCGCTTCCAGAGCCATTTTCTCTGTTATCGCTTCCTTAGCTTCCTAAGCCTTGAATCACAGGTGTTCTCAAACTCTTATCTTGTCCGAAGCTGGTTTCGATGTGTCAATTTCTGTTCTTAGCCAGACTAGATATTTCGCTGTAAGCTTAAAAAATAATGCAATATAACTGATTTTTAGTTATCTATTTGCTTGACCTATCGTATTTGCTTAACATTCTAATTTATGCTTAATCTAATGTTTTAGAAGCTTTTAATTACTTTTTATGGCTCTTTATATTAATTTGCTATTCTCTATGCTAATATAAAAATTTTTCCTTCTACCCTATCTATCTATCTATCTATCTATCTATCTATCTATCTATCTATCTATCTATCTATCTATCTATCAATTATATAGTGCCTTTCACATATCTATCTATCTATCTATCTATCTATCTATCTATCTATCTATCTATCTTTCACCTCTTTATTCACTGTGAATGGCTGAGGCCGTTGATCATGTTTTTAGAAGTTCTTCTTAGTGGTTTTGGAATTGAGTTCTCAAAAATTTGCTTAAATTTAAATATAATCAAAAAACCAGGAATAAATGTGTTATTGGGAATTTCCTCTTAGGACAGGCCAAAACGAGAAGAAATAAAAGCTCTTCTGCTCTTCAAAGTTTTAAGTAAAAGTCGACTGAAACTCAAATTCATGTACCACAAACTAACAAACAATTTAGAAATGTTCAGCGACATGTGGGGGGCAGAACAGGTATTGTGTGCTGTGGAGGGGGGCGAACTGGTTCTCAGCTGGGAATGAAAAGTATTGGGGAGCATCAACAACATGTTCATATTATTGTGTGGAGTATGAGGAGGGTAAAGGGGGAATAGTGGTGGTAGTCTGATATATGCCTTTTTATTTTATCCTGAAGATTGGGCTTGTTTGTCATTTGACTGTGTATATTGTTAATATTTTTATGTTCATAATTAAGGTAATTTTAAAAATAAAAAAATCTATCTATCATAATAGTTTATTTATCTGTTTGTCTATGATAAGCTTGTTATAGAAGGATGAAGAAATATTATATATATAGTACCATATATGTGCATCAGTGGATCATTTAACCATACATTAATATGTTGGAAAAAAATCTGTTGAGCTGTATTTACAGTAGAATACATCATTATTTAATTATCTATCTATCTATTATGTATTTATTTATTTAAAGAGCTCATGTAAAAAGCCAAATTCTCTATCTATCTATCTATCTATCTATCTATCTATCTATCTATCTATCTATCTATCTATCTATCATATGGTTTATTTTCTATTCATTTATCTGTCTGCCTGTGATAAGGCAGATTATACAAATGGCAATAATAAAAATGCTTGAGTCTAGCAGGAGAACTAGGCAACATCCAGGGTATGGTGGCTTAGAGAGCTGATCTTCCCTTTGTCCAGCTTTTGACAGAAAATATGGTATAAACAATTTTTTTTCAGTAGGCACTTTAGATATGTTGGAACAGCATGTTGTCATAAGCACACCTCAGGTGTCTGCTCAGAATTGTGTGGAAAGCAACATTCTGCACATTCAAAATAAGTAAACCATTAACGGTGTGTTGACAAAGGACTACTGGGGAAAAGAATTCATTTGTTTGTATAATGCTCAGTCCAAGGGTATTTCCTGGTTTTGTTACACATTCTTTAATTCCTTAAGTTTATACAAATTTACATAAATGATGTACTACCCTTTGAGCAAACCTTTAAACGTAACACATGCACATGAAGAATAAAAGGCAAGCAAACTAAAGGAGCAGGCCATCACACTAAATACTAAAACTATGGTAGCACCTCGATCATTATACACTAACTTTGTTAACTGATATGAGCCCCCCATTCCTGAACCTAATAACATACCATAGCAGGACATTCTCGGATACGTTTACAAGCAATTCAAGGCCACGATGAGACATACCCTGGCAGCCCAATCTGGGGGAACAGCCCTTGGCGGGACACGAGCCCACCACAGCATCCATTAACCCACACATACCCACAGGTAACTCAGCCTGCATGTCTTTGGGGATGTGAGAGGGAAATGCAACCTGAAGTAGGGAGAATGTTCAGTCTTCACATGGACGGCAATCAGGTTTCAGAGTATTATAAAAGAATGTGATGAAAACAGGCAGCTCAGCCCAATAAAGCTCGCCAGTCTTATTCACCTAATTTCTCCAAAATAACATCAAGTCAACTTCTGAAGGGCTTTTGAGGCCTGCTCTCCACTGCACTGCTTGATAATTTATTACTCTGTGTGCAGATCATCTTCTTAACCATTGTGCGAAATTTACCCTTAACAAGTGTCCAATTGTGTCCCCGTGTTCTTGATAAACTCATTTTTAAAATAACAGTCTCGATCCACTGGACTAATTCCCTTTGTAATTTTAAACACTTCAATCATGTCACCTCTTAATCTTCTTTTGCGTAAATTGTATATCCTTAGCTCTTATAATCTTTCCTCATAATTCAACCCCTGTAACCCTGGAATCAGCCTAGTCGCTCTTCTCTGGATCTTTTCTAGTGCTGTTATGTCCTTTTTGTAACCAGAAGAACAAAACTTCACCCAGTACTCCAGATGAGGCCTCACCAGTGAGTTATAAAGCTTGAGCTGAACCTCCTTGGACTTGTACTCTACACATCAGGGTGCTATATGACCTCACATCCTATTAGCCATCTTAATGGAGTTATGTACACTAATATTTTATGACCTGCTCCATCTAGATGTAGATAGTGCAGAGTAATATGATGGTGTATTTTCTTACTGCATGACACAATTATCCTTCAGCTTCAGTTCACTGACAGATAACTAGACATTCCCCTTAAGTATGTGAAGATACAGAGCAGCGTTGAAGGTTCCTTGTAGCATGGCTAATTAGCCATGCCCTAAGATATCCCAATAATTCCACACTATTCTGCCACCACAGCCATTATTTTTGCTTGATGGCGTGATGTCCTTACCCTGGAATTCCGTGTTTTCTTTACACCTGACACAATGGATCCCATGTCCATGTGCTATCTGTAATTAGGATATTCTCCCAAAATATTTGGGGTCATTCATGTCCTTCCAGATGAACAAGAGGTGAACATTAACGTTGTTTTTGGTTTGCAGTGGTGTCTGCCTTGGTTCTTTCCAAAGAAGCCCATTTTTGCCCAGCGTTTGTTCTGATTATGAAGCCATGAATGCTGAGTGTCAATGAAGCAAGAGAAACCTGAATGACTTTTGGATCGTTTGTGACTTCCTAGATGATTTTATGTTGCACCCTTAAAGTCATTTTGGTGGTCTGGCCACTTCTCAGAATATTCACTACTGTTTGCCATTTGGAGATTAAAGTTCTCTCTCTCATGGAGCCTTTCAAATGAGTTTGTTCTCAGAAATGATGGATATTTGCAGTTTTTTTCTGATCTCTTCAGTTGTGAGGTTATGTAATTTCTGCTGCTGCTTTGTGCTAATCGCAAGTGTCAAATAAAGTGAGGTTTTGTACTGAGCAGGGCTGGCTGTAATGACAACTAGTTGTATCTAATCACCTGACTTGAAATATGCCTTAACTTGATTAAATTAACATTGGGGCAGTTACATTTTAATATTATAAGTAACTTTATTCTTTGCATATATGAAATAAGTTCAAATTTGTTATTTGGTTACTTGGACACACCTTATATAATCCATCCATCCATTCTCTAACCCGCTGAATCCGAACAGGGTCACGGGGGTCTGCTGGAGCCAATCCCAGCCAACACAGGGCACAAGGCAGGAACCTTATATAATAAGAGAAAATATTCATTGTCAAAAATGTACATTAATAGGCGAAACCAGGAAGGGGTCACTTACTTTTTCACAAGTCTTTACTGTATGTACCACATCATATTCTGTGAGAGGAAGTATACAAATATGGAGGCTGCGGCTGCTGGACACGCTGGAGGATTTGTGGCTGGTGATAGGCTGACCTGGTCTGATTTATTAAGTTTATTGAATAATAAACCTCAACCCTTTTGATTGCCATTATTGCACTGGCACTGGTGCCCACAAATGGGTCCTAATATCACTACCATTGCTAGGGATTGTGGGAAAGCCTTTTCTTTTTGGGCTCTTTCACTAGGCAAATCTTTATAATGCATTTTTTTAAACTTACACTCCAAGCTCTGTCCTTCTGTGAACCTGATCATAAGCACATTTCAAAGCCATACATCTTCTTGCCGGAGTAACTCAATTTAATTGTGCTTTGTGGTTTAGGTTCTTGCTATGCTTGAATTGTGGATTGGAAGGTCATATGACAAAGTTTATTTGCTGATAGTTCTCTAATGTATTGGCCACCCACCCTGCATAATTTGGGTGTAGGAGGCAATATATTAAACTACCCTTGATGTAGAAACAATGGATCACAAATAGTAAATTATTACAAAGAGAAACTATACTACACTACAACTTGTCTGAAGATGGGTCCTGAGCTGCTTACATATTGTAATCCGTTCAGTTAGCCAATAAAAGGTGTCATTTTGCTTCACTTCTCATTACAAATAGAAACAAACGTAATTGTACAGATTTAGACTAAAAGCAATGAGCAAAAGTACGAGTCACGGGATGAGTGGGACCTCAGGTAAGGCTCTGCAGGCCTCATTGCTCCAGGACCCTTGTTCACAAATGAACACAAAATGCCTTCGGTGTCTGCTGCAGCATCTTTATATAGTGAAGACCTTTAAAGATAGAAATTTATTATTTGTACTCTGGGGATTCTTTAAATGAATACAAACATAAAAGATAGATAAATAAATAAATAAATATATATATATATATATATATATATATATATATATATATATATATATATATATATATATACATACACACTAGAATGACTAAAAATGAAGAAAATTTAAAAAGAACAAATTCGGCACTCCCTGTCCCATTGAGGCATTATGCAAGCATATAGTCGTTGGTATGAAGGAGCCCCTGTAGTGTTTCTTGACACACTTCTGGTGAATAATTTGTTGGCTGAAAGTCCTCAGTGTTTGTGATTCAAAGAGAGGATGTGCAGCTTTGTTCGTAATGGCTACCAGTTTTGTTTTAATTCTCTCCTTTGCAACTCCTTTCATGGGCGGAGTGGTGACTCTGTGGCTAGGGCCCAATCTGAATCCCGTAAACAGCAGAAGTGACACTACTCCATTAGGCCCTTGAGCAAGACCCTAAACCTGCAATGGCTTCATCCTGGGTATGACGTCAGTCTGCATCCAGCAGGTCCTCCAACTTACAGGAAAACTTGGGGGTTGGTGGCAGGACTGGCAATCCAGCCACTGTTCCATTGTGGTGCTGAGGTGTCATCCACTACCATTGGGTTCCAGTTCAGGTAGTTTGTCATGTGATGGGTGTGGCAACATGCTATCAGCGCATGCTTCCAACCTACCTACTCCCTCCAGGGGGTCCAGAGTGTTTCCTATGACTGATCCTGCCCTTTTAATTAGCTGGGCCTCTCTTGAAGTGATGTTACCAGCCCAGCAAACCACAGCATAGAAGATCGCACTGGCCATCGTAGATCAGTAGATGAATAGAAGGAGGTCAATCTTCCCACATTAAAGGAACGCAGATACTGTTGAATTTAAGTCAAGAATATAAAATGTACCAGTGAGACCGTATCTGGAGTACCGTGTGTGCTGTTCTGGTCAACATGGTACAAGAAAGACACTGCAGCACTTGAAGCTGTGCTGAGAAGAACAACCAAGTGCATCCCAGGACTGAAGGATGTGTCCTGCATAGGGACCTCATCCAGGTCTTCAGAAATGTCAGAGGCATTGATCAAGTAGATCCAGCAGAATTCTTTCAGCTTAACAAGAAATCCCATCCTAGAGAACACCAGTGGAGATTAAGAGAAGGAGCAATAGGGCTGAAGTCAGGAAGCACTTCTTTATGCATATGATGTGGGACTCTGGAACAAACTACTGAGACATGGAGTTGGAGCAGACACCTTGACAACCTTTAAGAAGAATCTTGATGAGACACTGGAACAGCTTAGCTATTAGCTAAATAAACTTTCTTATATAGTTCCTTGCAACTACTCCTGCAAAATCTTCCACAGGTGGTGCACCTTACCATCTCCAGGGCTTAACACAAAGTGCAGGTTGTCCTGCTTTACTATATGCACAGACATTCAGTCCTTCTTGTAGGACCTGCTCCTGTAACAAACCATGGACCTGTTATCAGACAGTCTGGAGATTCCAAGATAAACACATGTCAGATGAGAATTGCTGCCTTGGCAGCTCATGTTCAAGATGTCTGCGTGTTTATCTTCTTCACAATTACTCCTTTGTTACAAAGAAATTGTAGCAGACCTGTAAAGTTTATCTTCATATTTCACTTATTGTTATTTTCCTGATTATTTGATGACACAGGTGACAGAATAATCTGAGAGCTGAGACATTCTAGAAGGTGGTGTGACTAGTAGGGGGCACTTGTGAGGAAAGTGAACCTAAATAAATTCAAAGAGAAAAAGGTATATCAAGGAAAAAAGCTTAATAACAATATTAATAATAATCAACTCTTCCATCATCAGGCTCAACAACTACATCCAGCTGGACAAAGACCGGCTCACAACCATGGTGTGCAGCCATGAAGCCGAGAAAGCCAAGTACTTAATCTCCACAATTACAATGGAGGTCCGAGAACAATTCCAGTTGCAAGGGTCTACAAGTATGCCCTTGAATACCCACCTGAGAAATATCATGCAAAGGCAGAAGGAGGCAAGACTGAAAGAGACACCACTGCATGGTCAATTATTTAAGCTGCTAGAAGAACTGTATGTAGATAAAGATATATCTTGCACATGGCTTCGAAGCTCAGGACTCAAAGGAGAGATAGATAATTTGCCACACAAAACCAGACAGTCAAAATGGCCTCCTTAGATGAATGTCGATAGCAAGTGCAGGTTGTGCCATGCCTTTAACAAGCACATAAGTCACATGGCGGCTGACTGCCCAGTGTTAGCGCCTACAGAACACCTGCACAGGCATAACCAAGAGGTTAGCTGTCTGTGCTGGGTCTTGAAGTACCTGATCTCTGGTACGAGCATATGTCACCAGGTGGAACGAACATCAGTGATGTTACTGTCATGGGGTACATGGCTATCAATACTGATCAGGCAATGGCAGGCAGTCGACCAGGCAAAAAGACCTGTGTTCTCATTAATGTTGCCTTCCCAGGAGATGCTAATCTTCTAACAAAGGAAGCAGAGGGGATTAGCAAATACTAAGATCTGGAGATAGAAACCAAGCAAAAGTGAGATAAGTCCCAGTTGTTACGTATTTAAGTGCCAATACCCTTATAAAGATTTTCAACAACTTGGATCTGTTCCTAGGAAGACCAAGTCCCAGAGACATTCAGAAGATTACACTCCTATGCACAGCACACTGTCAATCTTGAGTCACAAAGTTGCACAGGACAGTACAGCCCCTTTTTTCATGGAGTAGAAACTTTATTGCTGTTCTGCCAGTTACAAACACAAGTCTCTTACAGAAGCAATCCATCATCACAAGGAACAGCTGTCAAACTTGATGCATCGACCCCAACTCCTGGTCAAAAGAACACAAAGTGTTCTTCATCAAGGAGATCCAGTGATCCACAATGGTTTTCCTCCAAGGTGAATCGAGTACGACCATCAGAGCAGGGGCTGGGGATCTCATTCAGGATCAGCTGTGATCCACCTGTGATAGTGTTGGGTGGGCTGTCAGGGATGGTGCTTTGTTCAGGGTTGGCCGTGGCCGACCTGAAAATACTGCCCTGGCCCACAGGCTGGGAAAGGCTGGTGGAGAAACATCTCAGGAATGAAAAACAGAATGGGATGCACTTGAGCCAAATATTCAAGAGATACAGCACATGGTCGGAATCCTTCTGTGAACGTGATATTTCCATTTTTATTTAAATTAAATTAACTTGAAAAAATTTCTCACCTCCTGTTTTTGTTTTGTCTTTCGGAGGTATTGAGTGTTTCTTAGCGTTAAAAGAAGAATTTTAATGATTTAGCTGAAGCATAAGAAATTGTCAAAAAAGTAAAAGGGTCTGAATACTTTCTGAATCCACTCTACTTTGTACTATCTACTTTGTGTTTTCAGTTGTGTGTTGTTAGTTAAATAAACCACATTTTGTTTAAAATACAAAAACAAGGAACATAACATATATAAATGATAGATAGATAGATAGATAGATAGATAGATGAAAGACACTATAAATGATAGATAGATAGATAGATAGATGAAAGACACTATAAATGATAGATAGATAGATGGATGAAAGGCACTATAAATGATAGATAGATAGATAGATAGATAGATAGATAGATGAAAGACACTATAAATGATAGATAGATAGATAGATAGATAGATAGATAGATAGATAGATAGATAGATAGCAGACCTTCAAATCAAGTCACACAATTCTTCTATTACATTTTTCACATTTTCAGTGTATTTTTCATGTTTGGATAAAACTAATGAGAAATCTTCAAACAATCCATCAGCATTTTAAGTGAAGTCACTTTGGTGTAGGAAATCATGTCTGATAATCAGTTTTTCTTTTTCTGTGCACATTTACATTTCCAGTGTCTCGCAAAGAGGTAAAGATTTTTGATAATGAACATCGGCATACATGTCAGTCTTTTCAGATCAGCTGAATTAATTTTTTTTTTTGTAATCTTTGGCTTGTTCTGTCATGTTGCCTCTAGCAGGGAAAGGTAGAAGGTCAAATAAACTTATGAAAAGAGTAGAGTAGTGATGCTTTGAATCATTCTGCAAGAAAAAACGTAATTATCTTCTCCCCCTGCGCTTTGCTAAAATTAGCCTTTTTCTGTAGAAATTTGCATTGCTTCTTCTGAGAAACCGCCAGTGGTGATGAATGTGTTTTTTCATGTTATGTTGGTTCCACAAGTGAATTTCCCACCCCTGCTTCACAAAATAGAAGGGGAAAAAAGAAAAAAAAACTTTCCTTTGATTTCCCTGTAGCGATATAAGAACTGTAAGGTAACAGAAACAGTGTGAAAAAAACTAAAAAAGAAAAAGAACCTTATGGCAAAAATGAAAACAAATCCTCTTCAGACAGAAATGTCTCATTGCAGTCTAGACAAGAGCAGCTTTGCACCACCATTTTGCTTGCCTCCATTCTGTCTGTAAAAGTTTTTTTAAATAATTCCCATAAATCACTTTAAAAATGTGGCAGTTCCAACAGTCCAAATATTACAGCGTGAAGCCAAGACTATTTGTTGTTGATTTAGGACCTTCTGCAAGACAAAATGTCTTCTCATGATAATTTAAAAATGGAATGAAGAACTTAATACATCATCATCCACTAACATCATATTTCTGTTATTGGTAATCATTTTGCCAATAACAACAAAAACAACATATTTTTATAGACTTTTGACCGAAATACAATAATCTGTGCATGTTCTACTTGGTTATGACACCATGTCTTTTCTAAAAAAGGACTGTAGCACCACTTGAATAATTCACATCACAAAACTCTTTCTTATAAAGTTGCATTGACTGTGAGATGATACTTATTTTTGTTGTTGTTCTTTTTCTTCCTCTTTATCTTTTCCCACTTCTATGTGGGGTCGATGTGCCTGATCATCCTTCTCCAAACAGCTTAGTCCTGCACCTCCTCAGCAGTCAGGCCCTTTTTCCTTCCATCCACCTCCATTTTGGCCTCCCCGCTTTCTCGTCCCCTGTTCTTCCATTCCCATCACTCTGTCACCCACATATTCATTGTCTCTCCTCATCACATGTCCATACCACTTCAGCTTACTTTTCTGTACTTTCTTATGTATCTCTCTCACATTTGTTGTACCTCCGATTGTCTTTTTTCTTATTTTGTCCTTTTTTTTGTAACATCTTAACATTCTCAATTCTGCCACATTTAATTTCTTCTCCTGCACTCCCTTTACTGCTCCTGTCTCAGCTCCACACATCATTGCTGGTCTTACCGCTGTGTTACCTTTAATGTTTGCCTTAATTCTTCAGTCACACAATACTCCAGTTGTTCCATCCACACACTGCACTGTATGAGTTGTCTCTGCAGTGGTTCAGATTTCCACAGAGGCTCATGGGAAGTGAAGTCCTTGTGGGAGCAGGAGTGATGCTGTCATTGCAAGTTAAGAGCAGCTTATGTGGTATGCTTGCTGATATCTGTATACAAATAATATCTCCCATTAACATATCACAGAAATACTTTGTTATGTAAAAATAAATGCAGCATTGTTTCATACAGGAATGATAATGAATTTTTCTGAGGAAAAAAAAAAGAATCACATCATCTCCATTCTTAAACTGAAGGTTCCCATGCAATTCTTCAGAGCGGTGCCATAGGGCAGTGATGGCGAACCTGTTGGGCTCAGCGTGTTAAAAATGCTGAAAACACCTAACATGACTCTGCTGGCATGTCACCCCCGCTAAATAAAACAACAGCAACATTTATTTATATAGCACATTTTCATACAAAAAAATGTAGCTCAAAGTACTTTACAAAATGAAGAATAGAAATATAAAAGACACAGTAAGAAAATAAAATAAGTCAAGAATAAGAGTAAGGTCCGATGGCCAGGGTGGACAGAAAAAACAAAAAAAAAACTCCAGACGACTGGAGAAAAAAATAAAATCTGCAGGGATTCCAGACCATGAGACCGCCCAGTCGCCTCTGGACATTCTACCTCACATAAAAGAAACAGTCCTCTTTGTATTTAGGGTTCTCACGGAAGGACCTGATGATGATGGTCACGTAGACTTCTGGCTTTCAGTCCATCAATGTTGGAGCATCATGATGCTTTGAGTAGGTGGTGGCGGCGCAGACCGCCACCACAAAGAAACCTGATAAAGAAACAGAAGAGAGAGTAGGGATCAGTATCGATTTTAGAGCCACCATGAATAGTTATTATGATGAATTGAACATACAGAGTATCAGGATTAAGTTAAAGTGAAGTTAGAAGAAGGCCATGTTAAAGTAATGTGTTTTTAGCAGTTTTTTAAAGTGTTCTACTGTATTAGCCTGGCAAATTCCTATTGGCAGACTATTCCAGATTTTTGGTGCATAAGTTACGATTTGGAATATAGGGTGTCAGACATTCCGATATATAAGATGGAGCGAGATTATTTAAGGCTTTATAAACAATAAGCAGAACTTTAAAGTCAATTCTGAAAGACACAGGTAACCAGTGTAGTGACATCAAAACTGGAGAAATGGCTGAAATGAGTTTTTCATATGCCTTGGGGACCTGTTACCTCAGCACTTCTGCCACACCCGGAAGTGCTGGGGGGAAGATTTAAAAGGACACCCGGTGAGCTGCCGGGAGAACAACCGGCACTTCCTCCACGCTGGGGCGTGGCCAATGGGGGAGTGTCAGGAACACCTGGAGCTCCTCCGGGATATGGATAAAAGGGGCCATCTCCCTTCATTCAAGGCTGGAGTCGGGTGGAAGAAGGATGAGGCACGAGAGGAGTGTGGAGGTGGCCCGAAGAAAGGCATTTAGTGTGGCCAGGACTGTGTGTTGGGGTTTGTGTTGTGCACGGACTGTGTCTGAGTGACAATTAACTTAATAGTTGTGAAAATAAACGTGTGGTGGTGATAAACAACATGTCCGCCTGTCTGTGTCCACACTATCTATCTATCTATCTATCTATTATATTGTGCCTTTCATCTATCTATCTATCTATCTATCTGTCTGTCTGTCTGTCTTTGTGTTTTTTACCATGTAAATTCAGTTTCTGAGGTTTATTCTTCAATTTGATTTAGTTTTGCAAAGTTTACTTCATTCACATTTTTCTTTGTTTACATAATGCAGAGTAGAAACTTCACATGATGGCCTTCATTACACAGTGATGCCATAAATTTGCGACAGTCACTTACATTATACATTATCCCTTGGTGGATACGTGATGTGCTGAAAGTTCTCTTAGTGTAGGTGGTTTCTTTTCTAAGTAGGTCCTGGTGTTACTTTAAATATTCTGTACTGCCTTCATTTTGTTGCTCGATTCTTTTTTTTTTTTTTACCTTGCCCTTGCCTGACTACAGCTCTGTCTTTGTTAAACATTTCCTGGTTAACCTCAAGTTTCTCACAATAATCCTCAGACACATAATGTGTTACAGTATAGCATGTTTCTTAACTTTGTGACTCAACTCCATACCTTCATCTGTACTTTGTGGCATATCTTTCAAAAAGGCCCAATATTAAATTTCAAGTACAATTCATCTAGAATACTCATCTAAAATATATATTTAAAATATTTTTGCAATTTCTTCCTGAAATGCGAAATAGGAGAAATACAATAATGTCAAGGAGTTTGATTGGATCCAACGCCCTTAAACATGAAGTGCCTGGGACCCACAATCGATAAATGGCCTTGTCATAACTTTGTATATTTGTCAAAATTATTTGTTCCATTAAGTGTGCCTTGATATTCCTCTCATTAGGTTATTTTTTTTTACATTTATTAATAGTAAAATTATTATGCACTCTCCACATTAATTTATGAGCAATATACAGTACATTGTTAAAAAATTTAACAGATTTAATTTCTTATTTCCACAGAAATATTATTAACATATGTTGGAAGTTCACTTTAAACAATTACGTTGATTTATCATTAGATAATTTAAAATCCCACTTTCTGCCCATTTATCACTTCCAGTTACTGCCTCTTGAAGTTTTCTGAATACAAGTTTAGCATTTCTTCCCATCTACTGTGCTGATATGTAACATTTATTAACATTTATTAAATAGCATTGGACTAATTACACCTTCTTGTGCAGTTCATGAATATTTGAATGTTCGGTCAATTAAGATATCTTCTATCTTTTTATATATGAAATCACCTATTCCTAAATGTTTAAGTTTAATTAATAAAACATCTTTCCTTATCATATCATGTGCATTTCTACAGTACATCCACGAATGCTGGAACTTCTATCTCATTATTGCCTAAAGCTTCCCTAATATCATCCTCTAAAGTTAAAATGTGATACGACGTGAATCTCTTCTTTGTTTCTAAATGGCATTACAATCGGCGCTCCAGTAATGTTAGAAGTTAACACAGTCGCCCTGTAAGATGAAGGTTTCGTCAAGTCTTTTCCCTCTTTGCCAATTGGAATTTTAATTGTGTGATTCCATTGCTTTGAAAGTTACCACATGAACAGATTCTATTGAATAGAAACATCAGTATCCCTAATGTTTTATTATTCATATGTTTTAAAAATTCATTATAATTTCCATCTTTACTGGAAGATGTATTTTAAGTTATTTAAATTCATTCAATTAATTCTTCCATCGTTTAGAGATTATTATGAGCTACTTGCTAACCTTCAAATCCCTCTTCAGTATTCTTAAATCCCTATAATAATATGTTGCTTGTCTTAATCATTACATTATCAAACTTTTCATTACTTCTAATTTCAAGAATGTCTGCTCCATCTTTGTCAGTTAAAACAGTCCTTCCTTCCTGTTATAAACCAGGAATACAAGATTATTATAATATTCATTCATTGTTGGCATTTTTTTCCAAATCTTAACAATCGCTTTGTTGGCTTTTATTCTCCTACAATTCTCTAGTAGTTACGTTCAACATTTTTTAATTATAGCAGTGCAGTGTAAAGACTTGTTTGTTAAGCTTGCATGTTCTCCCTCTGGCTGCCAGAGTTTTCTCCAGGGTTTTTCTCCCACATCATTAAAGAAGTGCAGGTTTAGTTAATTGGCAAATTGAAATCAGCCTGTGCTTGACAGGAAGAGAAAGTGAGGGAGAACAAAGTGCAGGTGGATGGATAAAATAAAAAAAAAAAGATTTAAAGGAAAAGGGTGTGAATGGGGAGAAGGTGCAGGACCAAGCTGTTTGGAGAAGGTTGATCAAACACATTGAATCCCCACAGAAGTGGAAAAAGGGATGAAGAAGATAGGAAATATGTGGTTGCAAGGGACAGAAACAATAAAAATGAACAGAATTCCCTTGGACCCTAACCCTAACCCTTACCCTAACCCAATAAGAGCTGTTAAGCAGCAACGAAGACAGTATGGTGGAAAGGGTATAAAATACTAATTTTAGATTAAAATAAACTGTAAATCAAAAGTACAAGAGACAGAAAAGGAGAGAGTTGAGGCTTTGGATACAGTAACTCCCATTAAAATAAAAGTGAACAAAAGTGCACAGAAACTCATTCTGGTTTATTGAGAATACTTGAGCTCCTAAATTACAATGTGAAAAACTGGAGCATAGATAGAGAGTAACAAAGAAGCAGATCTTCCAAATTAAATGGAGAGTCGTCTCCTTCTTTGCGCACAGTGCTGAGAAGCCAGCATTTGACCCAAAACCCTTCCAGCCCAGCCTCCATGAAACCCCCGGTGTCCTAGAATGAGCCATCATTACTGACTTGAGCATCCCGCCAGATGGAGCTCCGCTAAAAGCAGCTAAAGCACTCTAGGAGTTCATTTGCTTGGAATTCTGGCATACGGGGCATACACTGAACATCGTCTTTTTATTTTTCTTAATTTGTTTTGTCCTCTGACAATAAAAGAGATAACCTGGTTTGTGCACCTGGTTTAAGCACTTTCAGCTACATTATTTGTATGAAAATGTGCTATATAAATAAATGTTGTTGTTGTTGTTGTGCTCTGTCATTCCCGCATCCAGCCACACTGCAGGTTCCATTCCTGAGGATTTGCTTTTCCAGCTCTATAAATGAGCAACCCATTTCACAACACCTGCTGTCTACTCACGCCTATTGTTGGTAATGCACAGTACCAAAAAATTCTGAGGGTCTGTCACGCAGCAGCAACACAAGCTCTACTAAGGGAAGCTGTGGTTCTCGATGCTTCTATTTTGCTAACAAGTCTCAACATTCTGATAATATTCCTTTGTGTTTTCAGTATTTGACATTTTTGTTTAGATAACCTTATAAAACTTCAATAATGGCAGTAAAGAATTGCACTAATGAAAGTGTTTTGCCAAGTGGTCAGCGTAGTTGATATTCAATACATGTACCATATAAACTCGCGTACAAGTCAGGTCTTGAAACCCAAAAAATCGATCATAAAATCAGACCCTGACTTATACGCCCGTTCAAAAATATGGCACTTCCTTTTCTTCTTACTTCCTCCAATCTCGCACCAGTTTCTCAGAAACATTGAATTTTGTTGCAGCAGTCCAGTTGCCAATTTCTTTCGCTATTTCAATGACTTTTCATTTAAAACCAGTTTCATATTTTCTTCTGATCAAACACTCCATCGTAGATAAGACGCACTTTTACGATAAAGGTTTATGAGGGTGTGAGATACAGAAAACACAAAACAGTACAAATATTTCTTCGGAATAGTTTGGCTATTACCGTGTGGTCATGTAGGCACAATACATAGAAATAAAAGGCAGTGTGCTCCGTGGTTACTCTCTCAGGTGGGTGTTAGAATATCATAATCTCTTGGACCAATAGTGTGAGTTTTCCACATTTGACTTATATGGCCAACATTATAGAATACCAGAAATTATACGGTAAAATCAAGCCCCGACTTATCCGTGGGAGAACTTAAATGAGAGTATATACGATAATTATGCTTATGATAATGGGTAGCAAAAATGTGTTAGTGAATGGGGCCCACTGAAACCTAACCCACTTCCCCCATAGGGTCACAGCTTCAGTTTGCACAGTTTCTACTTAATGTAAATATATGAGAGAACTAATTAGGACTGTTGTAGAATAATCATTATAAAGAAGATTAAGGACACACGATAACAGGATATGCTTATACAGCCAATTCTCATTAACACCAGGGGATACATTCTTTACAATCAGTGTTTCCTTATCCTTCTACACAAAGATCACCCTCTGACAACACTAGTCAGTTCTCTGATATCCTTACAATAGGTACAATGCTCTGCTTAGGCAGCTTAAAATCAATGTTTTTGACATCCAGGTGCTAGGGGCTACAATGTTGGACCAATCAGTCAGTCATTTTCTAACCTGT
Source organism: Polypterus senegalus (assembly GCF_016835505.1). NCBI lineage: Eukaryota > Metazoa > Chordata > Cladistia > Polypteriformes > Polypteridae > Polypterus > Polypterus senegalus. Next base: position 32,373,723 of record NC_053168.1, on the reverse strand, counting down.
TTAGTCTTGAACTGATCTGCTGGAGCCTTCCCAGCAAGTACAGGGCACAAGGCAGGAACACAAGGCAGGAACAAACACTGGACAGGGCACCAAAACATTGCAAGGAAACACACACACACACATCCCAATCACACACACACCCAGGCCAATTAAGTATCACCAAGTCAGCTAACCTGCATGTCTTTGGGCTGTCAAAAGAAACTGGAGCACCCAGTAGGAAACCCACGCAGATAAGGGGAGAACGTTCAAAATCCATACAGGGAGGACCCGGAACACAAACCCTTGTCTCCTTACTGTTGGACCATACAAGTTAAATAAACAAATAAACTCATAAATGAATACAGGGCAATATCTAGTAGATCATGTTTGATGCACTCAAACAATTCCACAAATAAAGGGTTAATATTTTTCACCTGCAAAGACTGCTAACCTGTAAGCTTTTTAAAGGATATTCTGTATCTAATCTTCTATTAATATTTTAAACTTCTAATCAACACTTGGCAAAGAGACAGGCGAGTGAAAAGCTGCAGCGGGTGTTGTGTCACACTTAATGTTTTAAGATTCCAAAGAAGTCAATTCTTAAGCAATCCATACTAACAATCACATTCATGGTTTGAATGCATCACATCTTAAGATAAGAATAAATTATAAAATATGTAAGTATGTAGTACTTAACATGATTTTTTAAAACCCTTTCATATTTTTGTGTGCATAATTCATGTTAATTATTTAATCATAAATGCAATCCTGCCAACTCTTACAATGTTATTTGTGGATTCACATCTGCAGGCCTTAATTTGCTTCTGCCAGTCAAGCCTGAAAAAAAAAACACAGTTCATTTTAGGAACTGCATGAAAAAAATCACTGCCTGTTTATAACAGAAGTAGAAGGAAATAATATTATAAACATGAAACTAATTATTAGCTGCAAACTGGTAGAATGCGACAAGCAAGGAAAAAAGTAGAAAACAAAACAGAAATATACCATACATTGGCATGAAACAAGTGGAACTTTAGGTATAGAATTTAACCTGTGAATATACAACTGCTGCCCTGCGGTGGGCTGGCACCCTGCCCGGGGTTTGTTTCCTACCTTGCACCCTGTGTTGGCTGCAGCAGACCCCCATGACCCTGTCATTAGGATATAGCGGGTTGGATAATGGATGGATATACAATTGCTCTAAGTCGTCAAATGTAGCGATGCAAAGAAGCCATTAAAAAGGTAAAAATAACGTGAAGTTATATAATAAAAGCTGTTGAATATAAATCAAGAGACTAAATGACACACAAGTGAGAGCACAGCTGGAGTACTGTGTGCAGTTCTGGTCACTGCGCTAAACAAACGACAGAGCAGCACTCGAAGCTGGACTTAAGGACTTAAAGACGTGTCCTACCTCTGTAATCTCCTTGGAGTGTAGTGTGGAAGAAATTAAATTTAGATATATTAATAGAATCTTATCTTAAATTTGGAACCTTTTACTATTAGAAACCAGGCAGGAGAAGAACCGTTCTATATGTTTTTTCATGTCACTTCATGAAGAGGGAGCATTCTCACTAGCAGTCTATTACAGCATGGTCAAAATATTAAAGGGTAGAGGTCTGTTTTATAAGCAAACAAATTTACATAACAGTGTCCCATTTTCCCTGGTTGGTTCATCAGCTTATACCCAAATGACATATAAAATAAAAGTCAATCTTATTATTTTTCTGGTTTTTCTTATACCTTTGAGTTGAGCTACCACCCTTGAAATTTCTGTGCATATAACAACTGTCCATTCTGATTGTGTAAGACATCTGCTGACTTCTTAGTCATCTCTTAGTCATCCTTCAGTCCATTTTGAATATTTCATCAACCTTTCTTCTGGTACATTCTTTATTTACTTGGCCATCTCATTCTTATATCGTACACAATGTAAACCAAGCTACTTACTTTTACATCTAAATTATATTACGTTACATCTAGATTATTCTCTCACAGTAGATGTTCTGCTTTTTTAAACAATATTGGTTTATTCTTTCCTCCTCATTTATTCTGTAAGTATTTATTTTAAGTATTTCTTTTCCATCTGCTAACACAATAATGACTACCATTTGAAAGCCTCCCACTACACTGAATCCTGCACAACCTTGTGCATCATGGTTTTTAATAAAGCCAGTGAGAATAGCACGCTATTAAATTAAGTCATTTATGATTACCACTTAATTCAGTTTGATTTGGATGTGCCCTTACTGGTATACCTGCAGTTTAAAACAAGGACAGCGCGACATTTAGATTGTAATTGCATCAAATTTGTAGATATTTTGAGAAACTCAAGCATTATTGTAGAAAACAATTTGGACAGCTAACATCAAATTATAACGTGACTTTGAACATTAGAACACTCTAGACGAGAACAGGCCATTCAGCCCGTCCTATTCACTTGTTTCTTATTAACATCAAGTTGAGTTTAGAAAGTCCCTAACGTCTTACTGTCTACCACACTACTTGGTAGCTTATTCCAAGTGTCTATCGTTCTTTGTGTAAAAAAAAACTTCCTAATGTTTGTGCAAAATTTCCCCTTAACAAGTTTCCAACTGTGTCCCCGTGTTCTTGATGAACTCATTTTAAAATAACAGTCTCGATCCACTGGACTAATTCCCTTCATAATTTTAAATACTTCAATCATGTCACCTCTTAATCTTCTTTTGTTTTAAACTGTAAAGGCTCAGCTCTTTTAATCTTTCCTCATAATTCAATCCCTGTAGCCCTGGAATCAGCCTAGTCGCTCTGGATGTTGTCTAGTGCTGTTATGTCCTTTTTGTAGCCTGGAGACCAAAACTGTACACAGTACTCAAGATAAGGCCTCACCAGTGCATTATGAAGGTTCAGCATAACCTCCCTGGACTTGTACGCCACAGATCGTGCTATATAACCTAACATTCTGTTAGCCTTCTTAATGGCTTCTGAACACTGTTGGGAAGTCGATAGCTTAGAGTCCACTATGACTCCTAAATCCTTCTCATAAGATGTACTCTCGATTTTCTGACCATCCATTGTGTATTCAAACCTAACATTTTTACTTCCTATGTGTAATACTTTACTTTTACTGACATTAAATTTCATCTGTCACAAATCTGCTTAAGCCTGTATGCTATCCAAGTCCTTCTGTAATGATATAACGGATTCCAAATGATCTGCTAATCCACCTATCTTGGTATCATCTGCAAACTTAACCAGCTTGTTACTTCTATTTCTATCTAAATCATTTATATATATTTAAAATAGCATGCGGCCCTAGCACTGACCCCTGTGGAACACCACTCTTAACATCGGCCAGTTCTGATGAGGTTCCTCACACCATCACCTTCTGCTTCCTGTGTCTGAGCCAATTCTGCACCCATCTAAAAACATCACTCTGAACTCCCACTTCTTTTAACTTGATGCCCAACCTCTCATGTGGCACCTTATCAAATGCTTTCTGAAAGTCCAGATAAATAATATCATATGCTCCACTTTGATCATATCCTTTTGTTGCCTCCTCATAGAATTCCAGCAAGTTAGTAAAACACGACCTCCCTCTTCTGATCCCTTGCTGACTGTTCAGAATAACTCCTGTCCTTGCCATGTGTTGCTCAATCTTATCCTTAAAAATTCCTTCCATTAATTTTCCTGTGATGCATGTTAAGCTTAATGGCCTATAGTTGTTTGGACTTTGAAAGAGACTTTGGATACGGTAGCTTTCATTAAAACAAAAGTGATTAAAGCACATAGATACCCACTCTGGTTTAATGAGAATACTAAGGTTCTTAAATTAGAATGTGAAAAACTGGACTGTAGAAGGAGAGCAACAAAGCTGCAGGTCTTAAAGTGAATGAAAATGTTAAAATGTTAAAAAGTATTGTCACACAGCATAAGGGTTCTGGTGATGGTAATCACCCACCAAGTCAGGGGCTGGCACTGTGGACTAATGCCTTTTCTCTTTCTCCATCTGCAGAACGGAAGATTGACAGCCACTCCACCTCTGATATCATTTTTCACTTTCCGCTCTCCTGGACCCGCCCTTTTCTGCTAACTGAACATATATATCTGGAAAAGGCCTTCTCATTCCAGTTCACTTCTGAGCTCCCACCTGAAAATGACCTACACCACAGCTTGTTGCATGCTTTATTATTTTCAACTTTTTCAATTATACGAGATCACCTAGGAGGTGGCCCAGCTCTGTGAGTTCATTGTGACTCCTCTTTTACAGTATAAAAAAGCTAGGATTACTATTCTACATTAGTAGAGAACAATAATAATAATCCCAGTAAACTGTTTAGAACATTAGCTAATCTAACAAATGGGAATTCTGAATTAAGATGCAAAATACCAACTATCATTAGCAGTACAGATTTTAAGAACTTATCTAATGAGAAAATTGACAGTACAAGATCCCAGATGCAAGTGTCACCTCACAAACTTAAATTAGATTAGCAAACCGTGTCTTGTCTTGCATATTCAAGTAATTTAAATTTGGTAACAGAAGAGGAAGACATCATTTTAATTTCTAAAATCATACCTGCTAATTATTACTTAGACCCAGTGCACCCAAAACTAGGAAAAAGCTCAATGGATATTCCAGCAGCAGCCATTCTTAGTATTGTCAATAGTGTGTTCCACTATTCTTAATGCACTAAGAATGTCAGTTATCAGACTGTTACTTAACAAGCCAGAGCTAGACACACATATGCTTAATAATTTCAAATTTACCCATTCTCTCTATAATACTTGAAAAAATAGTCGCCACTCAGTTTCAGTCTCACCTTACACAGCACTATTTATTTGAGAAATTCCAGTCTGGCTTCTGCTCCGGTAACAGCATGGAAACAGCATTAACCCATGTTATAAATGACATTGATAAAGGAAATTCCACAGCAATTTTGTTGTTTTATCACACAGGGAGCTCACAGGCTTGCCTGGTTTAAACTAATTTATCAAACTGATTCCAGTACATACAGAAATGTCCGGACAGTACTCCATCATTATACTCATAAGTTAAATATGGTGTCTCGCAGAACACATAACTCCCATTCTCAAGTCTTTACACTGGCTTCCAGTTTAGTTTAGGGCTGATTTCAAAATCCTTTTAACATATAAAGCCTTAAATGTCAAGACCCTGCTTACTAATCTGAGCTTATCTTTACACACAAACCTGAGCACAAACTGAAATCTCAAGATGTCAGCCTACATAAGATTCCAAGGATTCATAAAATCACAGTGGGACGTTGAGCTTTTTAGTTACAGGGCCTCAAAGCTGTGGAATGATCTGCCTGCTACTATAAGAGATGCTTCAGTCTCAGCTTTTAAATTCGGGCTGAAGACTCGCTAGTTTAGTTGAGCAAACCCTGACTAGAGCTGCTGATTTGCTGTTCATACTGCATCTCTGATGCTAGTCATTAGTTCAGAAATAGAAGTGATACAATATTTATAAATTGTTACTAATTTGCATCCTCAATGCTGATTCTCTTTTCAGTATCCTGATGTGGCACTGCTGTACTGCCAAGCTGTTCCCCTGCCCATGAAAGTGTCACCCTAGATAAAGAAGCACTGGATTCATCATATGGAAAGACTCTCTCATTAGACTGGACGGCCGAGCACTGACTGCACTCTAGGAGTGGGTAGGCGGCCATTTGGCTGAGGTCTCTCCAGGGGCCTCATGTATAACGCCGTGCGTAGAACTCGCACTATAACATGGCGTAAGCACAAAAGCCGAAATGTGCTTACGCACAGAAAAATCCAGATGCAGGAATCTTTGCGTACTCCAACTTCCACGTTCTTCCGCTACATAAATCCCGATCAGCGTGGAAAGTAACGCTCGTGCACGCGCTTTATGTAACGCCCCAACTCCTCCCAGAATTACGCCTCTTTGAATATGCAAATCAATATAAATTGCCCTTAAACTCAGCCTTCTGTGAAAAGACAATGGGAAAAGCACGGGGGAAAATATAAGAATTTTAGCGAATACCATGTGGAGGCAAAGGAAAAACATACTATTTGTTCAAATAAACCGTGGTATAATCAACAAAAGGAAGTTGATCGAGTGACATAGCGTGTTGGAGAAACTTGAAAGCTCAAGTTCACAAAATCACACAGTGCCGGAAATAAAAAAGAAGTCACATATCAAAGTCGCCATGAAAAGACGAGTTGTAGCCCACTGTCTGAGTGTCATATGAAAGCTTATTAGGGTACAGAGAAAAAAAGGCACACAGTGGGGAAAAAGCACGAAATGTCAACTTCAATCTCGACATTTCCACTTTAATCACGTAGTTTATTTTGTCATTAAAGTAGAACATCATAAACTTAATCTTAAAATCGTTTAATTAACCAGTTTCTCAAATCACATCGTAATTAAAGTAGCACGTTAAATGCTTTGTTTTGTATTTGATCTTCTATGTGCCTATGTGTGTGAATCACTACTTGCTTCTTAAACCGGCTCTCTTCCTCCAACTGGACACAGAATCCATTACATTCGTGATATTACAGCTCTCTGAATAACTAAAATACTGAGATGTATACGTGATATCATTTTTATGATGATAGGAGTTAAAGCACGTTATTAAACATGTGTTTCACTTCGATGAAATAATTTATTGCAGCAGTAAGTCAGGGGGCTCTAGGCTTGTGGTGGCACTGGGCAGTGGAAGAATCGGTGGCTTCGTCCGCCAATGTCAGTAAGGTAGCTTATGCACGGTGGATGGCCACGTCCGTTGCAGACACTGCATAGCCACCTCGTGCTCATGACACAAGCATTTAACTTTTGCCGAAATTTGTCGCTGTGTTTTTAGCTGTGCTGTTATTTTCTCTTTCTGTGTTATATTCAATATATATTGGCGTAGCCGTCACTGCAGTCAGTGCTTTTCTTTCCCCAAGTAACCGATCGCCACACAATCAGCTCTGTAATAGAAGTTAACGTTTAAGGAGCATTGAAATATCTTCGTAGTACATGTTTAATTATTCTATCCTTAACGACACTCGCAGTGAAGAATATAGATTATTTAAATGAAGTTAAAGTTTTATCTGTATAATTTAATAAACATATTTTGCTGCATTTCACCTTAAAAATGATATCGTCAGCATATGTAAATACACGCTTTATAAAGTGGCTCAGGTTGTGCGATATTATAACTATAGTGCAAGTTTACAGTGGGGTGATTGTACTTATAAGTACTAACAGTTCTACAAGGAGCAATTGATTGAGTGCGTTTAGAGTTCTTGGGATGAAACTGTTTCTGAACCGCGAGGTCTGTACAGGAAAGGCTTTAAAACGTTTTGCAGTGGCTGAGACACTAATAAACAATATGCGGTTAGGTTCAGTGTATTTATAAAGCTGCGTCAGGAAAATAATGAGTAATCACACAGGAACAGTAGCACTGCTTTGACGCTGGGTGCCGCCAGTCTGCAAAACCGAGCGGAGAACTTGCGTACGACAAGGCATGAGGTACCGTGGAAAAGTGCGTGGCTTTACGCCAAGTGTAGGTTTTATACATCGCGATTTGAACGTGGAAAAGTTCTTATGCAACATTTCTGTGCGTACGCACCATTTATACATGAGGCCCCAGGACTGTGAACATGAGTCTTTGAAATCCTCTTTTACAATTTTATTCTCCTCTGTTGTCAACTGACCATAGTTCAAGGACATGTATTTTTGGTTTCCATTTACGTTAATCAGTTTCAACCTTGTTTTCTGTGTGCTTTAACAAATCTTTGTATGTACTGTGGACAGTAGGGGGCGCTCCAGCTCCCCAAACCCCACACTGAGAGACACAGGGCACAAGTTAAAAACACAAAGTGCCTTTATTGTGGGGAAACTCTTCTTATAACAAGCGTTTCCAACCACTGCCACAAGTACCACAATAAACACAGGTACAATTCTTTTTTTTCTTCTCTCTGTCTTTTGGTCACTGCCTCCTCCGCCCCTCTCAGTAAGCTTTGTCCACCTTCCACCCAACTCTGGCATCCTGAAGTGAGGCAGGCAGCTCATTTTATTTTAGCCACCCCGAAAGTGCTTCTGAACATCTGCCCATGTGGTCTGTCAATACTTCCGGCTCCGGTGGAAACCCTATGATGCAGGGCTCTTCAGTCTTCGCAGCAACCACAGCACCCAAAAGGGCTGAGTTAAAGAACTCCAAGTCCCATGATGCCCTGTGGGAATCCAGGGCACTGGCTGCAACCCAGACATCTAGCATTTCGGGGAAGGCAGTGACCTAAAGAAGGTGCCATCCCCCATCCTTCCCTCTCCTGGATATCCTGGCCAGGTAAGAATGCCGGCTGTCCGTCACATTACTAATTCTGTATTTAGTAATTAGTATATCCTATACTTTTATTTTACCTGTGAATTTCTTCACAATGCCCTGCACTTACAATAAATGAAAAGTGTTATACAAAATGTAATTATATTGTATTGTACTGTAGAGCCTCACAAGCTTTTCTGATCAGAATACGTCTCTTCTCAATGATGAAAAGCGTGCAAGGACCCTAATCCTGCAACTCAAGGAATTCCAATGTCAAAACAAGTTTTTTCTTCTTTTTCTTACCTCTGAGTATTAAACATATATTTATTTTTCCCTACATTTGATTTGTTCTTGTTACTTCTCACATTAGATGTTTTATTTTTTTTCTTTTGGAATCTGATTTCTGCATTCTTTCTCCTGTATATGCTATGCTTTCATGTATTATTCCATCTCCATAAAGGTACTTTTTTATTTCTACACCATAGGGTTTTTCTTCTTTCTCTTGCAACACGTTTGATATGCGTCTGAGAATAATGACGCCATAAATCCATAATCAATTAGTTCAAGAGAACTATGGTGTTTACTTGTGACAGCAGCAGGAATCAGCCTTTACTTAGGGAGAAGAAAGCATTTTGCTTTATTAGTCAATCTAATTCAAGGGTTTGGACTGAAAGTGCAGTAAGAGCCGAAGGACTAGGTGTACTAAGAAAGAAGCAATGCAAGGGAATGAATTAATATTGAATGTGTGAGACAGAAATGGCCTAAAAGGCTAGGCAGGATTAATTGTGGTGTGTTAGGTTTGTACGTATGGATTTTATGCTGGAGATGTCAATAAAGGTTTATGGCTGAGACAGCAGGGAAAGACAGAGAATGCAACTAGTAGAAGCAGGCCAAGATGAACTGTTTTATAACCCTCAGGGAAAAGAAAATCTGGGTCACTCTCACCATTGAATAAATTGTGTAAGAAAAATGTGTATATTAATTATTTGAAATAAGTGCTTGTACTTGGAGTAATGGCCCAGGGCAGAGCCCCATGTAGCTGCCACCTCGTGCTACCACTGAGTGCAAAAAATTCTCTGCAGAGCTCATGACAATCTGTCTTTTCAATTTATGGGCACCAGCTCAACAGGAAATAATTTCAAATTTGAAAAAGCAAGAAAAGATATCTACTATCAAATGAATACATGTGTCAAGAAACACTTCCATTTGAAGGTGGCGCTTGACAGTCATCAATTAAAGTTGAAATTAAAAATTCAAGTCAATAATAAATGATTTATTAGAAAACATAATAAAAGTGGTTTTCTTTTCAGCAGTGCATGCCGTACTAATTTTATAATGCCTTGGACTGTCACTTACACCTCTGATGCATGGCTTCTTTGCCTTTTACCGTTATTAGGTGTCCCTTGTACAGAATTCCATATGCTTGTTGTCTTGCCTTCTGGCTAATAATCAATGAAAATTAATTTTATATATTGGCTTTTATAATAAACCCAATCACAGCTGTCTTACAAGAGCACTGGGAGGATACGCCACATTCGAATGAAAAGCAGAATGCACACAGCAAACTCGCCAGAGCTAAATGACTGCTTTAAGTGGGCCGTATGTATGGACCCCCTTTTTTCACGCACTTTGAAGTCTTACTTTGACATCTGAAGAGTTCACTTAGAAATGACGATCTTACTGTGAGCTGAAAGTCAGCAGTCGCTGTATAGTTGGATGTGATGCAGATACACTTAGATACCTTAAAGTGCTATGAATTAGGCCCTGGCAATGATGACAATCTAATAGAAAAAATATCCATTTGAAGAAACTTGTTGCAGTTTTTGTAAGAATGTAAAACAACTAACTGCCCCAGTCCATGATAAATCGTTGATTGTTAGTGTAGTGTTTAATTTGGAAAGTTTGTAATCTCTCTATTATAATAAAAAAAAATCCTGTGACAAGACAAGACTTTTTGGAAGATTTTTTCGAAACCCGCGAGTCGAGACTTTGGCCATGAGATGTTTTTCACATCACGGCCTCCTCTCAACCATAGAAAACCACACACAGGGTACTCTTACCTCTCATTTGTGTGAATGCTTTTGACAGACACAGTTCTTGCTCCAACGAGATGAGGTATTTCATCAAGAAGAGTTATCAAAAGTAAAAATGAGAACACGGGCAATCCTAGAACCAAGAAACGATGAAGTCAAACAAATTAATGCCAAAAATGATGATCGGTTACACTGCGAATTGGTTAAATGCGTATCAATAGACTATGATGAAACAGATGGTGGTGATCATGCGGAAGATAAAAACATCAACTTACAATATTCCAAAGAATATCTACAACCATTAACACCGTCTGGTTTTCCTCCGCACAAATTACTGTAAAAAGAAGGATGTTTCCAAAAAAGGTGATGTAGTACATCTTCTGTGGATAAAATTAGATAACAAAGGAGATGCTGATATGCCATTTGTATTAAAACATTAACAGTTTCACGTTAGAATAGCTTTTGCAAACACAACTTACAAATCTCAGAGCCACACGTTCAAAAAAAGTTGTTTAATTTAATAGAGAGAAAGAAACGAAATTCAATCACGGGCTTATACGTTGCATTGTCACAATGAAAGTCCAAACACAGAATCACAATTCAGTGCACAAAAAATAGTTTTTTACTTGTTTTATAGTAAAAGTGTAAGTTTGAAAAGTTTTTGCGTGTTAATTTCAAAGCCAAACAGTACAAAATTGTATTTCGCAACGAATAACTCTTAACGCAGCATGAAACATTTACATTCAAATTATTACATTTTAATATATTTTAATATGGCTAATTACTCACTGTAATGTAAAATAGTTAGTAAATTGTACATACGCGAGTGGCATAACTGCAAAGAGGCTAGTGCACTTGCAAGCACGGGGCTGGCGGCGCGAGCGAGCAGGGCCTAGTTAATCTAAAAAATGCTTTTGATACAACATTAAAAATGTGCATAAGACAGTATGAATTTCCATCTATATATATATATATATATATATATATATATATATATACTGTATATATATAGTACTACAGCAAAATATACAAACTATTAGAGCAGGATTTTTAAATTTGGCATTTGCTCCTCTCAACAATTCTTTCATGTCTAGAAGATGTCATCAAGACAAGAAGAGAAGTAAGTGAAAAGCACATATATAAACTAACACTGCTGAAAGAGCATTGCTGAATACACATTATAAAAACACCAAAGAGCCGCCATCTTTTCATTTTACAGGGACCTAATCCAGGTTTTCAAAATTTTCAAAGGTATTTCCATTTCAATAGTGCAGTTCATGCTTGAGTGCACTTGTTGAAAATAATGAAACACTTCTTAACACAGAAACTAAGAGAAATCTAGAGGAAATGTCCCAGTCAAGTAGCTAAAGCATCACTTGGTGATGTTCATTTTCCATTTAAGTGCCATTCAAAAGCCAAAGGATAAAATATTCATGATAGCGCTTGGCTTTAACTACCGAAGATATAAGTGTTTGATTAATTGCCCCCCTAATAGTGCGTGTGTGCATGAGGGTGGTGGACTGGCACTCTGTCCAGGGTCGGCCCTCACTTGTTCTTAGTGTTGTCAGGGTAGGCTCTGGCCTCTGCAATCCTGAGCTGAGTTAAAGAAGTATCATGGGTGGATGACAAGACTGAGTAAGTTTACAAGCAAATAATTACATAAAATGGGCATCACAAAGCTCACCTGCCATTTATTGCAAGAAGATCCTCATGATTTCTTCATTTAGAAGAGATCAGTGTTTTTTAACATAGTGTTGAGCCCTGAGAGCTACCCAGGTGTGCCTTGCAAATTGTAGTGTAGCGTACCTGGGTTTGAATCTGAAAGGGACAAACTCCTCAGATGATCGAGACCTGTCTAAGGAGAACAGTGCTACCTAGAGAAGCTGGCATAAAAGCAGCTCTGAGATCGTTCTGATGCAAACACAGCACTTCGAACACTTTGCATGAGTCTGCAGGCTGCCTGGGCCGATGGATGGAGGGCATATGAGCTGCCTCTGAGGCAGAGAAAGGTGGGCAAAGGGATGAAGCACCTAAGATGCCACCAAAGTGCTCACTAAGCGCCGTATCTGTGAATGCGGACTCGAGCTGCTTCACCAGTGGTCCTGTCCTTTGGACAGTTGAGCAAGTGTATGACAAAAAATGTGTCTGTGGGTAGTAGAACAGTGGTGTCCCTTGTAATATTTTTGGTTACAAAAGGTGTGTCACCCCAGAAAAAAGGTTGGGAAACCGACGTCTAGATAATCAGTCTCTGATCCAAGTACTTGGTGTTGAACTCTTCAATGAAATTGTTAAGTTGAACCAAACTGCAGTCGTGAAGTGGGAAATGCTCTCCAACGTGAAGTCATGTAGTGCAGTGCTTGCCTAGGCAAGAGCTGGAAAACCTGGGAGAATGGAGAAACTTGTTTAGGAGATATTCCACACAAATGTTTGAAACTTTTTTGTCACATATATAATTAGAAAAAATTACTGAGTAGCATGGTAGGAAGAAGGACTAGAAAAATCTCGATTTGATGTTATTTTGGAGAATCTGGATGACTAGGATTGGTAAGCTTGTTGAGCTTAATGGCCCGTTCACATCCCAACTGTTCTAATGAATGGTTGGGTATCCCATCAGCATCAGGTGATACATTAAGAATAGGTCCAGAGATAAAACTTGTAGCTCCTTGCTTAAGCGTCTTTGAAATACAATTTAGTTTGTTAGGTGTAGCATATTCAAACAAGAGGTAGGCATTGATGCATTATTTGAAAGTTATAACACGTAGAACATGAACATTTAGTGATGGCACAGTAATGAAGTTTAAGAACAACTACAACAAAAGACTATGTCAAGCCTATGTCAATAAAGAATGCAATATTAAATAAATGTCATATACACTAGCTCAGGGTTAGGGTTCGAAGATGGTCCTGGGGACCCCCTGTGGCTGCAGGTTTTTGTTCCAACCAACTTCTGTTTTTAATTGGACTCCTGGGCTAATTACGCGATGTGTTATTTCCCCAAGTTCTGTGTTTTGGCAACAATATAGAAATTGGAAAACTAAGTTTGGTAAAAAATAATAATAATAATAATAATAAATTTTTTTTTCTTTTTAACAATATTTTCATCTTGATTTTCATTCTATTTTTCCAGGTGTTCAAATTGTTTAGTTAGTCCATTACTTACTAATTAGTGAATCTGACGCTAAAATAGTTTCAGCCTTTCATGATTCAGTGTTGTTTGCCCGGATGTCTGCTCGGCTCGTTTTTAATTGTCGTTATTAAAATACAATGAAGGGAGCAAACTGCACAGAGAAAGGACAAAGTATAATGAAATCAACAAAAGAGAGTTCAGCACTTAAATCTATAACAAAAATAGAAATATTTCTAAATGTCTTATAAATGTAAAAATCATGCTGCTGTGCTTTTTTATTGTAGAATGAGAGAAAAGAAAATAAAATGCCAGCCAATTAATTTAGATCAGTGTTACCAGTGTTTCAAAGTCAAAGCAAACTTTATTGTCATCTCAACCATATACAAGTATACAGATAGACAAAATGGCGAAGCTCAGGGTCCACAGTATAACAACATGAAGTGCAAATAATAAATTAAAAATGAAATTTAAATTTAACATTAAAACACAAACAAGACATTGTGCAAAGACAAGACAAAGAAGTAGCAGAAATATTGATGTGTAATCAATGAGTTGTTGTCACAGATTACGAATCTGGTTGAAGCAAAAACCTGAAGCCATGGTGGGCCCCCAGGACTGACTTTGAAAACCGCTGCACCAGCTTTATGACCTTGTTGGACAACAAACTTCAAAACCATAAGCATTAATATGGAGTTGGCCTCCTCTTTGTGGCTATAACAGGCTTAACTCTTCTGGTAAGGTTTTCTACAAGAATTTGGAGTGTGTCGTTGGGAATTTGTATTCATTCAGCCAAATGAGCATTTTGTGAGGTTAGGTACTGATGTTAGGGTGGAGTGGTGGCTCTGAGGTAGGGATCTGTACTGGTAATCAGATGGTTGCTGGTTCAAATCCCGAAAAGTGACTATTTTGTTGAGCCCTTGAGCAAGACCCTTAACCTGCAATTGGTCTGTCCTAAGTATGATGTTAATCTGCATCTAGTCCTGCATGTAGGCCCTCCAATCCAGAACATCCTTGGGGTCAGTTGCAGAGTTGGTGTATTACTAGACAGTTAGAATGCCATTTTCCTTGCCATCATTTACAGTAGTTTTGTTTCCTTCTGTGTGCATATTGTATATTCTCCGGGTGTATGTGGGGGCTTTTACTAGGGAATTCAGTTCTCTCTTCAGTTTAGAAATATGCTGAGATGTTGACTGATGACTGTCAACATGGCCAAAATGTGCCTTTTAATTCTGTCCTAGATTACTGCTAGCCATGTGCCTGATGATCTCAGGATAGCCTTCTGCACCAGTGGCTTTGTGCACAAAGAAAGTGGCTTCAGAAAACTGATGGATTTGATTTTTCAAGTAACACCTTTACACAATGCTGAGCTACATCATTACAAATACCTGCTTGCTAGAATAAATGCATTTTGAGCATTGAAATAATGTAGAGTATACAGAATATTGAAGCTGGGCTTTCATTATTGTTCTATTTTCTAGATAGATAGATAGATAGATAGATAGATAGATAGATATGCACTATATAATAGATAGATAGATAGATACGTGAAAGGCACTATATGATAGATAGATAGATAGATAGATATTTTTTTATTTTTAAAAACAACGTTTATTGATATAATTGTTAAAAAAACAGTATATAACACCACCCAACAGACAAAAAAAAACACATAAATACAGAAAAAATAAAAATTATCTTATTCAATATAACAAATGAAGAAAACATTTCCAAACCAAGCTGTCCTACCACACTCTAATTAAGCATATGTGTGGAGATATTATAACATCAAGTGTAACTCGTCGTCTTCACATTCACATAACACACTATTTACACACCATATATCTCTAAACCTTTCCAAATTCTTTGTACATTTATAAAAATTAAAATCAACTAAGATTCTACTTTTACATAACTGTTTGAAGAACCCAATGGTATCCTGAAGCCCAGCCCCACTGATCTTATTTTTGCGGGTTCTTCATATTGTTAGTTTTGCTTGCCCTATGATGAAGTTCACCAGGTTCACGTTATTCGCTGTTCGTTTTGTTGCCTTCCACCCAAATAAGAAGCCCACCTCGTTATAAACAAAACCCAATCTAACGGTCAGATTTCTGATGACAGTAAAAAGAGGCTGAAGCCTCATACAAAACATAAAACAATGAAACACAGTTTCTCTTTCATCACAAAAAGGACAAGTATCAGTAACCCCAGGACTAATTATTGCTAAAAAGGAGTTCACCGCTAAAATGCCATGCAACAGCCTCCACTGCAGATCTCCCAACCGATGAGCCAATGGTGGCCTGTACAGCGACCTCCAGGCCGGCTCTGCTCCCTCCAGAACAGTGAGTTTCTCTCTCCATGGTGTATCAGGATGCGTCTTCAGCTGAGTTTGATGGTTGACAGTCACACATATTCTGTAGAGTTGTTTTCCTGTCACACACTGCAGTGGTAAGTCCAGCAGGTTGCTTATGGACAGTGAGCCATTAGTTTTACTGTCAGTCCACTCACATGCCGGGGACACCACAAGTGCAGGAAAATCACAGTCACTGGAAGGGCAAATCTTTGTAACAAACAGGTCTTCTATTTGTGTTACATAGTTCCTGATCAATGATGTTCTCAGTCTATTCAAGAATTTTCCTAATAATCGCAGAGAGTGCACTCCTGTCTCCTCTGCTATTGTTGTTGTGTCCTTCCAACCAAATCTGTCCCAATCAATTAAGTGACGAAGTTTAGTAATATGGCACTGTGCAAAATTACGAGCAAAATGTTGTAAATCCAAAGAGCAGCTGACATGATGGTTAAATAGCAGCGGTTCCTCCAGTACCCAAAACAAAGAAGTACTTTCACAATCCCTTGTGACCTTTAGTAGAGACCAAGCACTTAATAAACTTTTATAAAAGGCCGGTAACTGTGAGGTGTTGATCTTGTCCACTTCACACAGCACTATGTTCTTCCCCAGTCTCATCTGTCCAACCTGGTCAAGAAAGAACCGAGCTAAAAAAGTCCATGGGTGCTGCTCCTGTGAATATAACAGTTTTTGTATTGTCTGTAGACGGAAAGCAGCCACTCGACTCCCAACATCCATAAGTCCTTGACCGCCTTCCTCCAGTGGTAAGTACAGCACACTCCGTCTCAGCCAGTGCATACCGTCCCAAAAGAAGTTCACAATAGCCTCCTGTACCTGCTTGATCAGCTGTGATGGGGGCTCCAAACAGATGCACTTGTGCCACAGGCTGGAGGTCACCAAGTTATTAACAACCAGCATCCTGCCCCTATAGGACATCTGGGGGAGGATCCCGCCATTTTGCCAGTCGATCTTGAACCTTTTGTAGTAATCCCTCCCAGTTCTTACTTACAAAGTGTCCATTGCCAAGGTAGACTCCCAGGTATAATAATCCTCCAGTGCTCCACTGCAGACGCCCCTCAAGCTGGGGTGGACTTATTCCGGCCCAGTCTCCCACTAGCAGAGCACTGCTTTTGGCCCAGTTTATTTTGCCGATGACATTTTCTCATAAGTCCTTTGACAAGCTGTCAGCTTATCCACATCCTCCTGATTCTTGATGAAACCACAATGTCATCCGCATAAGCCGTAACTTTAAATGGCTCCACTGTATATTCTGGGATTGACAATCCACTCAGCACTCTTCGCAACTCCTTTAAAAATGGCTCCAATGCCAGTGCGTACAGCATTCCAGAAAGAGAGCAGCCCTGACGAACTCCTCTTTGAACTGTGAAAGGCGCACAAGCCACCATTGACTTTCACTACACTAGAAATGTCACTATACAGTAACTGAATATTTTTAATAAATTTCTCCCCAAAACCAAAAGCCCTCATCACACCCCATAAGTAGGAATGACTGACCCGATCAAATGCTTTCTCTTGATCTAAGGAGAGCAAGCCAACTTTAAATTAAGAAACTCTGAGGAAGCCAAAATATCCCGAATTAAAAAAATATTATTAAAAATGGTTCTGTCAGGGACACAGTAGCTCTGATCTGGATGCACCATTTTAGTCAGGACAGTCCGGAGTCTGTTGGCCAGCTTTAGAAAATACCTTATAGTCTGCACAGCAGTGACACGCCGCCAGTTTCAATTTCACACAAATCTCCCTTTTAGGAAGGAGGGTTATCACTGCTCTCCGACAGCTCTGGGGTAAGACACCCGTCCTGATGCTCTCTGTGAACACTTCTAGTAAGTCTGGACCAATGAGATCCCAAAATTCTTTATAAAATTCAACTGGGATCCCATCAATACCCGGAACCTTGCCCACATTAAGCCCCCTCAAAGCATCAGAAAGTTCTGATAAAGTTATAGCTGCTTCCAGGTTTGTGACATCTCCTTTAGGAAGCTGAGGAAGATTCTGTAACAACTGATGGCAGTCCTTGTCATCTTGAGCCGTCTCTGCAGCATACAAAGTCTTATAGAATTCCCTCACCATCTCCCTGATCTCCACTGGCTGCTGTTTCTCTGTCCCATCTGCTGCCCGCAAACAATATAAAACTTTACTTTGTGAGTTTTTTCTTTCAAGATTAAAAAAATACTTTGTTGGTGCATCCATTTCATTTAGGCTCTGAAATCTTGATCTCACCAGAGCCCCTTTAACTCTGGTGTCCAACAGCTGGGCCAGACCCCTCTTTTTATCTTTGAGGCTCTCTGTAAGCTTTGTGGTTGGGCTCAAATCGAGAAGCCTCTGGATTTCTGTGACCTCAGCTTCTAATTCAGCCATCTCAGATTTTAAACATTTAGTGACATTTCTAGTGTATTGCTGACACAACCCTCGAATCTGCACCTTCCCTAAATCCCACCATTGTTGCAGGCTGATGAACTCCCTTTTTTTAAGTTTCCATGTGTTCCAAAAAAACCTGAATATTTCTTTGAAATTCTGATCTTGAAGTAAAGTAGAATTGAAGTGCCAATAAGCACTTTTAGGTGTGTAGGCTGTAAGCAGCACACTGCAGGTTAGTAAACTGTGATCTGACAGCCCAGTGGGTGTGATGGAGCTCGATTTGAACAGTCCAAGGTGATGTTTGAATGTGTAAAAGCGGTCCAGTCTGGCCAGTGACACCTCCCCACCACGTGTATTGCCTGCTCTCCCCATTCTTCCTCCTCCATACATCCACCATCTCCATTCCCCTCAGTATTCTCAGCAGTTCTTGGGCAGAGCGAGGATGAGGCTCAATCCCGTTATTCCTATCTAATGGCGAGTTGATGGTACAGTTAAAATCGCCTCCCAACACCACGAGTTCTTCGAAACTGCACTGCTCTAAAAGATCTTCAACTTTCTTAAAAAATTGTACTCTGTCATTTCCATCATTCGGAGTGTAGACATTTATGAAGTTAAAAACCTTCCCCTGGATCTGTGCCTTCACTCTCAATAATCTCCCCTCCAGTATGTTATCCACCCCACAGATGTCCGCATTGATATTATTTGTCAACAGCACAGCCACCCCGGCACTGACATTGGACCCATTACTATAAAATATCCCACCACTCCAGTCCCGGCTCCACTCCCACTGGTTTTCCTTATCAATGTGAGTTTCTTGTAAGAAAATGACATCCAGATTTTTCTGTTTTAAAAACTCAAAAAGAGCCCATCTCTTGCCAGTATTTCTACCCCCATTGATATTTATGCTCCCAATCTTTATACTGGCCATAATCAAGATGATATAAAATAACAATTCACGAGAAGACCCCAGTTCAGAAAGGGGTGAATCCTACAATTCTTATTCATTTTAACTATTCATTTTGGACTTTCTCTTCAGTTTACTTAGTATGTTCTTTAATCTCACCAGCTCTTGTGAGGTGAACATTGCGGACGAAGACGGACATTTTCTTAAACTGCGGACTGAAGAGACAAACAGATCAATGTCAGGAAAGAATTCGGACTCATCGACTCCTTTTCGCCCAGCGGTCTCTAATAGAAAGTTTTTTATACTCTGGGCACTGTAACCCCCCCTGTCTTTTAGGTCTTGTGCTTCAGACACCGTGGATGAATCAGAAATACTGCCTTCCTCTTCCTCACTTTCACTAGCTACCGCGGCGTCTTCCTCCGTCACAGCTGCTAAAACTGCAAAGCTGCTCTCAGCGACGGGAAAGGCGCCGCACTGCTCTCTCGGTCAGCAACAGGCGATTCCGCCGCGACGTTACTGCGCTTTTTCAGAGAACCTCCTTCAACTGTATTATAATGGCGCTTTTGAGCCGGTCGTTTAAAACCGTCATTGTTTTCAGGATCTTTAATTTCTTCCATTTCAATCGATCCCCAAACACTGTCATCCACACCAGCAGGTAGTTCTCCTGTAACCCCACTGCTCCCCTCCTCACTGTTCACAGTCTCATCAACACTCGCACCCGTCTCCCCCAACGCACTAACAGAAGCCCCCTCACTGGCTGATCTCACGGGCACTGAGGACACCCCCTGCGCTGCACTTTCTAGGGCTGATGAGGGTCCAGCCTGCTGTACACCTTGTTCGTCTTCTCCCCCTTTATGTGCCACTTTTCGATTCCCTTTTTCGGGGCACTGTTTAACTAAATGCCCTCCACTGCCACACGCTAAACATTTCATCTCGTCAGAAGTAACAAAAATAACGTAGTCGTGACCGTCAAGCCTAAACCGCATAGTAATGTTAAGATCCACATCCATCTGGTTTAGCACCATATACACCTGCCTTCGAAATGACAATACGTGTTTTATTGCAGGAGCTTTGCACCCAAGGGGAATATATCGGATCTTTGATACCAGGCGACCGTGACGCTCCAATTCTCTTTCAAGTACTTCATTTCTTAAAAATGGCGGTACATTCGACAAAATAACTTTACGGGCCGGAGCCGCCAGCGGATACACCTGTACAAAAACACCATCGACTACGACTCCTTTTTCGACAAGTGTCGATACCAAATCAACAGAACTTAAAAATAAAACTATGGATCCATTCATCCGAGACGCTGATTTAATGTTTGCACATCCTATAACTTCTCCTACGGCCAATACCCCACTTTCCAAAGGAATAAAATCCTCCGATACAAGTTTAACGCCATGCCGGCGAGTCAACATTTCCAAACCTGCAGCCATAGTGGCTGCCGTGGCCTAAAGCCACACAATAAGTACTTTTAAAAGTTTTCCACCAACACTTAGAAAGAAAAGTAAGAAAATTGGAAAAGAAAAGAATATTGATTTAAAGTTTAAACAAAACAACACATACCTCAGGATCCACTCTCACACCCCACAACCGCCATCCGCGCCAACACAAACTCCCAACAAGCACTGCGACAGCGAAACAGGAAGGAAGCAGAGAGAGAGAGAGAGAGAGATAGAGATAGATAGATAGATAGATAGATAGATACATGAAAGGCACTATATGATAGATAGATAGATAGATAGATAGATAGATAGATAGATAGATAGATAGATAGATAGATAGATAGATCTGTGAAAGGCCCTATATGATAGATAGATAGAACTTCTTTTTCCCAGATGGGTGTACGTATCAGATCTATTGACTTTAAGCATTTAAAGCGTGGCAATACATACAGCCTCACTATTTCAGTTTAGTCAATGTAATCTACTTCACTCTTGTTCTCCTTAAACAATGTCTTGAAATGATAGAGTTTATTTTCCTCGGTTCATTATCATACAGTTTAATGGATCGAAAAAAAACAGAACATGTGTTTTCCAAATTTTTTATAAATCTGCAATTTAAACTAAAAGCCTCCAGATGTCAATATTACTGTGCCTTATGCCATGTAATGTATAATAATTAAACAATTATTTCCCTGTTATTTTAATCATTTTATTTCCTTTCGTATGTTACTAAGTCTGCTAGTATTAAATGACTGCAAACTGTTGCCAGTATTTTTCATTTAATGTTCTTTTGATATAGTATTTTAATATTTATTTTTTCTTCAACTATCAAGCCCCTAAATGCTTCTAGATGTTTAATATCTTTGTAAAAATATTATACAGGTTTATAAAATTAAACTCATAAAAAATTGTTTTTACTGTGAAGTTATTTTTATTTGCATTCGTGAATTCAATAAAAAAATATCATTAAAACATTTCCACCAGGTCAGACTTAAGTACAAAATGTATTCTTATGTACACAATTGTTCTAAATCAATTTAACATGAAAGTATTTAGTCAGCATCATAATTTTAAACAAGAAGAAGACACATTCATTGACTTACTTAGTTAGTTTTTGTGATCCAGATCGTCATTTGTTCTCCTTTTTTGTATTTTCTGGTTTGTCCCTACGTATCATCATACGTTGCTCTCCATCACACTGATGTCCCAGAGCTCCTGTTACCTTCTCTCCATGTTTTTGATATTCTAATGGAATCTCTACTCTTCACTCATTTCATATTACAATCCCAAAAAGGTGAACCTTGTGACTCAGGTTGCAAAGCAGTATCTCACACTCAACCATTACATTTTTTGCAGTTCTCTATATATTTTATTGCTAACAGCATTGCAGCTTTTGCCTTTTCTTATGTCTTTTTGTTTAGAGATGTTAATTTCCATGCGGAGGCCAGTTTTTCCCTCTTCATTTGCACCTGAACCCTTCGCTATAAGATATCGGGGTCCAGATGAGGTGTATGTTGTTTCCAGGGGTCTTGCCCCTTTTTTGTGAGTTTTGCAGTTGCAAACTCATATGTTAAACTAAGTTTAGCATCAATTTTACAAAACTATACACAAAAGGAAACTCGTCCCCTTTGCTCATCTCTACCTTTTAGCTTGTGATGTTACAGTAATTTTCATAACCTATGCTGCAAAATTCCTGCTGCCGAACAAGGACAGTGGCAGCCTGGTGCATGTTGGTCAGGTGTGCAGTTAGGAATTTCATTGCACTCTATACTCGTGACAATAACTCCGAGTTGAAGTGATGACACTTTAAATCAAATCCTTACACCTTTGAAAAAGTCAGTACTACTGTACACCCGCATATTGTCCTTAAGTCCGACAGAGACTTAAAACAGAATGAAATACAATTTTTTTAAGACGTGCCAAGTTGCTGTTTCAGAGTATGGTAGAAAGACAGCGACAGAGGACAGCCTTAGGAACTTGTACTTTTTCTAGATGGTAGATATTTGTTCAAATTCATTTTATAATGTTGCAGATCTAATTTTAAGCCTTGGTGCCATTACAGCACCATGATCTTTAGAAGCCAACCTTGAATCTTCCGTATAACATTACTGAATGCCGCCACTGGTGCTGTCTCCTGTAATAGTGCAGACTCGCAGTGATGTCTGTCAACCCCAATCCCCCCAGCTCCCCCAACTGTAAATGCTTACCTTAACCCATTATACAAACATATCTGGGTAGTTCTGTTCTTAACAGGAGTCCTAATGAATTCATTATTGTCCTCAGAGAGATGGTATGCAGAAGCCATTGAACGGTGTCACACAAACACGACCAGGAGGGTGCTAAAGCGACCAAGTGAAGGTAATTCCATGCCAGGCCAGGGGGTGGCAGGGTACACTAAACCTAATTCTGTTATCTCTGTAGACTAAATACAGGAAATCCAGTCTGATTCCACATTGCTGGCGTCACTTCCGGTTCTGGCACAGAGATGACGCCACTTCTGGTCCAGACTCTTTAAAGACGCTATGTTTCCTGCATAACGTCAATTCAATTCAGGACTCAAAGCAATGCACATGAGAGCTTTATCAAAACCCCATTGCAGCCTGGGCTGCCCCAAATCTTTTTGTGTGTGTTGAGGCTGTTCATTTCACAACGGATATTCAGTTGTACAGCAGTTTTGCATTGCAGGGGGTTTCAAACACTGACGCTGAGTCACTTGTAATATTCTCCCCAGAGAAAAGAATGAAAAGGCTGTAGAATTTTAAAACATTTCATCAAACAGTTGGCTTAAGCAATCTCACAGAGTTTATGCTACAGGATGGCTTAGACTGGCCCAGGAGATCAGAAAGACTTCAACTTACACTTGGCCATTGTGATTGGGCTACAAAATTTTCAATTGTGATTAATCTCTGCATGTTAAATGTTAGGAGTTGTGTCTGTCTGTCATGTAATTACTTGTGAACCACTGGGGCTACAACCTCGACTTTGGTCTTAATTGAAAGCTTCTGATGTGATACATGCTGGTGAAGCTCATGTCTTTCCTATGGCAAACTGCCTAGTGAAACCGATCAAGAAGGTGACATGACAGAAAGAAAAAGAAGATCAGTGACATCCACTGAGCATGAAGCAAATTGCAGAAGCTGATTATATGATAATAATAAGAAGAATGACAGCTTCAGCATCTACTAAGTACATGCAGTGTGGCAACCTACTGGTACGCACAAACTACCCAGGTTGGAACCTTTAATCCCAGGAGAACCTGGAGGGCCGTTTGTTTCTGGTCACCTTCAAAATGAAAAAATACATCCCTAATCTGCACTTCATTGTTTCAGCTCTATGGCCCCTTTGGTTTATTTACTGAAGTTTTGCAAACAGTTGTATTTTTACAAGTTTTTAACCAACCTCTGCAGGATGCACTCTGTAGTCAGCAAAAACGAGGCTTGTAAGAAACATAATTCACCATTAAGAGTGTACATATTGTCGCAGTAGACCAAAAAACTTGAATACTGTGGGAGTTTTGGACTCCAACTACTAAGAAGGTCATCAGAGCGTTGGAAAGAGTCCAGGGAAGTGCTGCATGGTATGAGGAAAGAAAATAAAAACGGCAACACGATCGTAATGGGAGTATTTGATTCCAACATGTAGCATCAGTTTTTTTTTTTATGGAAAATTTTGAAAAATGATTCAACACAGAGGTTTATTAACACATTTAAGTTATCAAGTAACACAACTAAAAGTAATACCTCAGCTACCTTCACTCCATCACATTTTTGTACAATTATGATAAAAGAAAATGACAGCCTATTTTGGGCTGATGGTGGGTTCTCATCACATACTGTAAATTCTGATGTTTCCTCGTTGCTTCACATGTATATCAAGTTGCGTTACTTTGATTCTCTTCGGATATCACAAGCTTTGCAGGCCGTAGTCCAAGTTTGAAAACTTCCCTGTGAGTTTTGCTGGTGGAGCAGGTGTTGCCTGTTACTTCCTCATAGCCTTTTGACTCCTAGTCGCTTCTAAGCTGAGGTTAGGTGGTGACGGGTTATGTTCTCCTTTGTTCTTTGTTTATTTCTTTGTTTATTTAAATTCTGAATTCCCCTGGCATGGATGAGAGAGTGTGTGTGTGTGTGTGTGTGTGTACACTGCGATGGTATGTAGTCTCGTTCAAGATTGTTTCTACTGGCATAAGCTCTGGCTCACCATACCTTTGGAATCTTTGGAGAAGATTCATAAAAGTAATGCATAGACAGATGGATTTGTTTTATTTTTGACTCATCTTATGTGGTAGGTTGAGGTTGCTAGAGAGAAATGGTTGCTCCAGATAGGGACAAAGCCCAGCAAAGACCCACAAGATGGAATGAAGATCACACTGGTGATGGCAAAAGACTGCAGCGTTAATGCAAAATGTCGATGCTCTGACTGTGTGTCTTGTTAAAGTGCAGCAAAAGTAATTAATGTGTGGATAAAGAAGAAAAAGGGAGGTCTGTAATGGACAGCAGAGAAGTCAGAGGACAGCAGCAACATGCGGGACTCTGATGCTCATTATGGAGGACAAGGCTCAGGAGCGTAGAGACAGTGGCGGTTTTGGCAGGATGAGCCCGGGACTTGATTCTTTTTGATGCCACTTCCTGTGAAAGTTCCAGAAGTAACCTCTGTGTGAAGTTTAAAGGAGTCCCTGGGCTGATGGATTTTAAAATGTGTAATCAGGGGTAGTGTAAGTAGAAATAAGCGCCCATCTAAGAGGAGAACGACAATCCAGGGACTATGGAGAGAGAAAGGATTAGCAGACACAGCGAGTACAACACTTGGATGTGAACAAGAAGATGAGCCCCTCTCAAATGGCAGGTAGAGCACCGAGAAAGGCCCATCTTTAGTGTGCTACGGGGATTCTTTATTTCCACTTGTTTACCTTTACCTTTGATTGCGCATTTTGTTCCTCTCTCTTTATATTACATTCTTAAAATAAAAGTTTTGATGTTAGGCTTGATTTGAATTTTTCTGCATTGAGAAGATGTTATGAGGGCACCTAAATCTTATATACTTGTTTATTTGTTCTCTTATACGCTTATCTTCTGTTTTAATCTGCTAATAAAACAGTGATGACCAAATCCCACTAAATTCCCTTTTCCTTGATTTCGACAAAATTCCAAAAATGTTTTGCCAAAGGGAAGGAGACACTGAAATTAGTTTTGAGTGGATTACGTTGGTGCAATGGTCTTTGAAATGGCCCTGAACATTAGGAACGTGTCTGCCAACTATGCTGGACCAATTATTGTGGCCAAAAATGTGACGTGTGCTGTGAGCCAGCCATGTTAACTGCTGCACCACCATGCCTCCCTGACATAAATTAATAGAATTAAATGTTAGAATACTAAGAATTCTTGTAGACAGCGGCAGACAGGAAGCACGAATTTCTAAAGGCTTTTCCCGCATAGATTTAATAGCGGGTACTGTTAAGAGTTGATTTTTACTGTTTAATATCCATCCATCCCGCTATATCCTAACTACAGGGTCATGTGGATCTGCTGGAGCCAATCCCAGCCAACACAGGACGCAAGGCAGGAAACAAACCCCAGGCAGGGTGCCAGCCCACCACAGAGCATGCACACACACTAGGGACAATTTAGAATCGCCAATGCACCTAACCTGCATGTCTTTGGACTGTGGGTGGAAACCCACGTAGACACGGGAACAACATGCAAACTCCGCACAGGGAGGACCCGGGAAGCAAACCCGAGTCTCCTAACTGCGAGGCAGCAGCGCTACCCACTGCGCCACTATGCTGCCGTACTGTTTAATATGATTTTCATTATTTGATCATATATTGATCAAATTGCAGGACTTATATTTTTGTTAACTGTTACTTGTTGCCCTTAGCAATCTAAGGAAGCATTTTACTTAAAGCCTTTTGATCTGTGACCCAGTCCTGCTGCTACTTTAGAACAAGGAAAAGCACTGACCAGTATTGACAAAATATTGACAAATATTGACAGTATTGTATTGAAAGACAAATATGCAGACAACATTGACAAGAGAACCAGTATAATCTAGTGTAGCAGAATCCTGACTCCAAGGGTCCTTTTGCAAGGACATGAGAAATGAAGCTAATCATGTTTTTGTGTAATTAACTATGTATTTAAGGAGTGTAATCAAATGCTGCAACTCGGTCATCTCCTTCCATGCACTGAGTGACTCTTGTGATAAAGGCGCTATACTACGCCCGACCCGGCACAGACTGACGCAGAGGCACGTTTCAAATCAACAGACTGTTTTATTTTTCTTCAGCTGGAGGGCACGTCTTCCCCATAATCCCTCCAGCCACAACATAGTCCCAAAGCACTTTACCACAAAACCAATCCTTCCTCTTGCACCACCACTCCTTCCAGGCAACCTCATCCTCTTCCTCCCGATTCTGGCTCCTTTGCCAGGGAGGCAGTCCCTTTTTATAGCCCTCCCCGAAGTGCTCCAGGTGTTGGTTCAGTTGGTGCTGATTGAACCTCCGGGCAGCACTGTAGAGGTGTCCAGGTTGGCACCGGGATCCCAGCAGGGCGGCCACCCCAGATACCCACAGATTTGGGGAGAACTCCAACTCCCATGAAACCCTGCTGGAAGCTGAGGCAGCATCATGAACCAGGGAGGCTGCCACCAAGCGACCCAGGGGAGGTACTGTGGAGCCCCTGGCTGCTCCCCCAGAATATAAGTAGTAGGGATGTCCCGGCTGGGCATGGGATCCGGCGGTCCTCCACATTCTGCACATGTGTCAATTAAAGGCGTTCTACTTATCCTGACCTGGCTTCATGAATTTGCCTTTGACAGCACCCACATCTCTTGAACTGAAAAGGACAGTTTGTTTGCTTCTTCCCTGATGCTTGTGCTCATTCATTGCCTCCACCAAACAAACGTAACACTAAAGCGTGTGAATTCTTCACACCATCCTGTTTGCATTAACTGGCTAACACGACTAAAGGGGTAGGCTCATGTACTACACGCAAGTTACATACAAATCCATACAAAAGGACATTATGTTTAAGACACGAATACACCAACAAGCTGTGATGTCGCACTGGCCTTGCAAAGCATTATGGGGCACTTAAAAAAAGAGCCTGTCTAAGTGTGCTGCATGGTGAATTTCGGGGAGAATATTCGGTGAATAAGGCCACCGATGAACCCAGCAAATTCACTTAGAAAAATGCTTTGGCAAAGTTCACTGATCAACATTATTACAGTTTTTCTCGATTGGTTTGGCTCATTTCTTGAAACAGAAATTACATTCTTAAAACTATAAGATCATTTGGCCAAACAGTCTTACAGTTCTGCGCAACATTACAGCTCACTAGCAAAAGGTCATATCTTTCCCAAAACTGTTCATACATGCTTCAAAATAGATTCCTTTCCCATATAAAGAGTCAGTACCATCAAAATGTCAAAGATCTTTCTCAATTGCGTTGGCTCATTTGCATCCACTTAGTGCGTTTTTCCAAAATAACCTGGATGGTTTAGCACAACACCATGGATCACCTGCAAAAGCTCGTATCTCTCCCAAAAATAGTTTACCCATGTGTCAAAACTAAATTCCTTTCCCATTTAAATAGTTAGTGCCCCCAAAATGCATCGTCCCTTTGGCATCGTGTAAGCACTGCAAGTCAAAATGCCTAGATGTTTTGTCACTATGGCAGAGATCTAGCCAACAGAATACAATTATGTATAAAACTGAAAAAAAAGGATTTTACAGTAAGAGCAGCCTCCAAAGTTTGACATCAGACACACTGCACTCCTACTTCCAAGGAAATTGTAATCATTTTTATTGACACACATAAAGTAACTTCCATACATTAGAGTACATAAAATGTATACAGTATTCTGTACATGTACGAAATATAAACACAAACAAAAAACAAGAAAAATTATATCTAGCCTACAGTAGGGCTTACAGTAAATAAAGTTTCACAACTAAGGTAACTTTCACTGGTTGTTGTCGTCACCGTCCCTCTCCTGGCCACCATCCTCATCCTCCTGGCCATCCACGCTGCTCTCTGTTTGGCCATAGATTCTCATCCACATCGCGGATATTTTCCCTTGCGATGCAGCGAGGGAAGAAGCGGCGCGAATGTCTCAACCATCCCCTACACTGATCCCCTGTAATGTCCTCACATGCAGCATCCATTGCATGGAGCAGGGATCTCTGGTCTTGAGCCTGATGTTCATAGACTTTCCACCTCCAAGCGGAAAAAATTCCTCAATGGGATTAAGGAAAGGAGAGTATGGTGGTAGTAGCTCCATGAGCATCCTTGGATGGGTGGTGAACCAGGCCCTGATGAGCGCCCACGGTGGAAATTTACATTGTCCCACACGATCACATAGTGTGGTAGGTGAGGCCCTTCGAGACCTCTCTCATTTTCTGGGACCAGATGTGTATAAAGACGGTCCAAGAAAATGAGGAGCTTTGAGTGTTATATGGGCCTAAACTGGGGATGTGTGTGGCCACACCATTCTCAGATATGGCAGCACACATTGTTAAATTGCCCCCTCGCTGGCCTGGGACATCCACCGTGGCCCGCTGACCAATGATGTTACGGCCACGTCTGCGGCCCTGGCCAGGCTGAAACCAGCCTCATCGACAAATACAAGGATGTGAGATGTTTCATTCCCTTCCAATGCCATTATTCTCTACAATAGAGTAAAAAATCAAATCAGTCATATAGAGGAGTCATACACAACAGAAATAGAAAATTACATGGGATTGTTCTATGTTCTCCTCCACAAGTTCAATATAGCCTGCTACTGGCCACTACTCCAGTGGTTCCAAACCTGGGGTACAGGCCTATGCAGAGGCACTGCAGGGAGTATTTGACACAAAGAGGGAGAAACACTGTTGCAGTTTTTAGGCAAAATGCTGTAGTCAGATAAAGCTGGATTCTAAAGGTAAAGAGGATACTGAAAACCAAACAAATTGGGAACCACTGCTTACTGTAAT
The DNA here is from genome assembly GCF_016835505.1 of Polypterus senegalus. Taxonomy (NCBI): domain Eukaryota; kingdom Metazoa; phylum Chordata; class Cladistia; order Polypteriformes; family Polypteridae; genus Polypterus; species Polypterus senegalus. Next base: position 32,344,268 of record NC_053168.1, on the reverse strand, counting down.
GTTACTATAATAGACAACCAATAACTGACTTACATGCACATACTGGTACCGCAGCTCTTTCACTCTGTCAGAATTCCTCTCAAATGGTACCCTGTAAATCTGCTTCATGGTCATCTGATGCTTCTTCAATACCCGGTCTATTGTGGAGATGCTGATAGAGTTGACATTTTGGAATATGGCATTGTCTTGAAGGATTGCATCACGGATCTGTCTCAAAGTGAGAGCATTATTTGCAATCACCATGTTACAGATCTCTTGTTCTTGTTGTTCATTGAGAAGTTTTCTTCTGCCACCCATGTGAGGTTGTCGTCCAATCCTAGGCGTAGAAGTCAAAGGACAACACTGTATGACAATTCGTAATGTATGCCGTATTTGTTACAGAATGAGTTACTGTACTGTAACATCATATTGCAACATCACATTGAGGTAATATATTACAGTACTGTAGGCCTACACACACACACACGGAATGAAGAGTTTATACATGTCTTGCTTTACAGTATGCACAGTACTGTATACTGTAATGACTCCATCATTGACTGAGTACATACCTGTTTTCCCTGCGAAAGGTTTGGATGATGGAGGAGACAGTAGAGCGAGGCACTCGGCGCCCAGCCTCTGCCATTGTCAGGCGATGGTTAACCACATGGTCTACAATTGTGGCCCGAATCTCATCCGGGACAGCATGTTGTCTTCGTGCTCCTCGGCCTCTTCCCCCTATTCCACCACCACGCATCCTCACTCCTCCTCCTCCGCCTCTTCTTCTTCTTCCTCTTCCTCCTCCTCCTCCTCCTCCTCCTCCTCTTCTTCTTCCTCAAGCAGGAGGTTGCCCTTCTTGATTTACTTGGTGAGGTACCTCCATGTTCAAATGGTACTGGCCCTAGCCAAGCTCTATATATACACGTTTGGCAGCATTCACAACAATAGACAGCACCTGTCAGGTAACTAAACAAACTGTTTGGTTGGTCATCTGAGATGTGGGAAACTCCTCCTTCGTTGGTCAAGTTCTAATTTCACCTGATTGTCAATTACTGTCATGAATTTATCAAATGTTCCAAGAAATTCATATATGGTGTTCATGGTATTATGTTCTTGACTAATTTTGACAATTGAACAGACTATTGTGCATATGATGACTTACACGATGAAATCATGCTGACATGTTTTGGAGAGAACAACCATTAGACTGAGAATCAACTAATCAGTTTAGATCAGCAAGATCTATTTATTTGGAAAATGTGCTAAATGTGGGCTTATTGTGCTAACTGCAGGCTACTTGTACTTAACCATTTGCAAAGATGCACTGAGACACTTGAGACATGTACTAAGGCATTTGCAATTTGATGAAATCAATGAGAAATGCCATTCTGTTGTGAACATTTGCAAGGTGGTTTGGAGATCTGTCCATGTTATTTTGAGAATGTCATCTCGGTTTCAAGAAATGAGCCAAACCAATCGAGAAAAACTGTAATATAAAATAAAAAATCGGTTTATTTACACAAAACAAATGCATATTTTTTATCTTGCTAGTTAAGTTTATACCTTGCACGATTTACAAGCAGATATTTATGTGGTCCAAAACATTCAGACTTCATTAATTGTTACAGTAGAACTCCATTGTAATTTCCTCACATCTCAAAGACGAATTCCGGGTTTGCAAAGTAAATATTACAGCCACACCGATACTCTTTCCGCTGAAGGGTTTCAAATAACTCGTATATTGTATGTATCTGTGTGGTTCTGAGAGTTTTGTGAACATCAATATTCTATTTTTAAGTCTGTAAGCTGTAAACATTTTTTAAGAGAAGATCTCCATCTATTGAGCATACAAACATGGATCGATTTGCTTAAATACATACAGTATCAGAAAGAACAACAGAGAACTTGGTTTATGTACAAATAGGAAACAGGTTTCACATTTCATTGTCTTATGCATCCTACTCATTAATCACAGTCATTTGTTGTTTTAGCAGATAATGAGAAGCATACGAAAATGTTCCTCTGCCATCTGTTCAGTTGTTTTACCTGTACTGTTGATCATGAATAAAATAGCGCAAACTGTAACTGAAACAAGAAATCACAGCAATGATAGCTGACAAAACATCCAAAGATGCAATATTTTCTGATGCTGCAGACCTTAAAATCAGAAAGCAGCACAGACATTCAGGTTTAGCCTGAAGGCACAGAAGAAAGAAGTGTATAAAATTATAGATGAATTTTTAAATTAATTAAATGAGGATTTTATTATTTATTACCAACACATTATAGTCATTTCAGACTTGTTTCTTAACAAAGTGTTGAGGGCAAATAGGAGGAAATAAGAAATGTGAGCACAAATAGGTACTGCCATGTAAACAATAGGGAGGGACACCTGTAATAAAATGGAGTAATGATGAATAGATAGATAGATAGATAGATAGATAGATAGATAGATAGATAGATAGATAGATAGATAGATAGATAGATGGCACTACAGAATAGATAGATAGATAGATAGATAGATAGATAGATAGATAGATAGATAGATAGATAGATAGATAGATAGATAGATAGATGACACTATAGAATAGATAAATAGGTATGAAAGGCACTATATAGCAGGTAGATAGATAGATAGAATCTGTACTAATAAAAGGCAAAGCCCTCACTGACTCACTGACTCACTGACTCATCACTAATTCTCCAACTTCCCGTGTAGGTAGAAGGCTGAAATTTGGCAGGCTCATTCCTTACAGGTTACTTACAAAAGTTAATCAGGTTTCATTTTGAAATTCTTCGTGTAACAGTCATATTTGAATCCTACTTACGTACATATATACGTCCATAGCCTGCAGCTCGGTTGCCGTGTGAGGCGAAGTTGCGTCCCCCATCTCAACACCTCCCACGTAATTGGCTGCCTGCCCATATAAGGCTGTCCGTCGCTCCAGTCTCTTCATTCCCTTCCTTGCTTCGCCACGGTATTCATGTCTCCCTGCTGATAACTACAGCCTTTTTATTTAATCCACGGCTTCTCCACTGTTTTATTGTTCATTTATTACGCTTATAGTTATTGTGTAGGTATTTTAGACTTACTTTACATTGTTCAGGTACCCATTTCCTTTATCATTCCAACCGTACCCCCATTAACATGTCTATCGAGGTGATCACTATCGATCAAAGAACTGTCACTTACCGAGTTGTTTCCATGCCCGGAGATGGCACCGACCTTTTCCATTCTCTTTGTTACATATTGCACGGCCATATCAGGCTCACTCTTGATATCCGGAGGAACATTGTGTTTTATGTATTGAATGACTGGGACAGGTTCAAGGTGTGGACTGATGACGGTACAGGAGATAATTATACTACACAGGAGCACTAGAAGAGTGAAATACTTAAGCCCTTCAACTATGCTTCTGCATGTGAGTTGATGGCTGCCGCTGAATTGTTTAGTTGTCGCTTTCAAGTGTACTGAAATGGCCAAATATTTTACACCTTTCGACAACTGCCAATGCCTCTTAAACATCTTAGATTTACAGGTGATGATTTGAGTAGTGGACACTTCGATGTTTATGAATGTTTCAACTCTCAAAAGCTGGATGTGAAGTTATCGATGAAACCGGTTGCATTTTTATAACGCTTGACAGATGCTGAATGTCACTTCAGCACAACAAGTCCTGCAAATACTAACGTAATTGAAACAAACCATGAAACTCAAACCGATTATGACAGCAGCAATCCAAGCTGTGAGAAAACAATAAAAAGGAGGCGTGTCCGACATTGTGGTACATTTTCTGATGCAGCTAGATGGAAACAACTTTGTGACGCTGCCACCAAATACTCACAGAAAAATCCACAAGTTAATAGACACGCTGTCGCTAAATGCTCGCAGGCATATCCACAAGTTAATACCGGTAATGCCTGTTAAACATCTTAGATTCACGAGTACCGATTTGGGTAGTGAACACTTCGATCAATGAAACCTGTTATCTTTACAACGGTTGACAAACATGGAATGTAACTTGAACACAACAAGCCCTACAAATACGAACCTGATTGTAACAAATAATGACAATCAAATCTTTGATGACAGCAACACTCATAACAGTGACAAAACAATTGCATTGACAATAATGTGCCTTGTGCCCTGTGTTGGCTGGGATTGGCTCCAGCAGACCCCCGTAACCCTGTATTTGGATTCAGCAGGTTAGAAAATGGATGGATTGATGGATGGATAATGTTACATTATTTTTAAAATGTTTTCTTTTCTTTTTCATAACTTCATTAACACACTACTTCTCCGCTGTGAAGCGCGGGTATTTTGCTAGTGTACTATATAATAGATAGATAGATAGATAGATAGATAGATAGATAGATAGATAGATAGATAGATAGATAGATAGATAGATATATAGAATTAACCATCTATCTGCCATAGCCAGGTATTATGTGGGAGTCTCCTTGGCCTGATCACCCTTGAAGAATGGCCGTAGTGCTGTAAGTGATGCTCCCTTACAATGCAGGTAATGTGCCTCATCCGGGACTCTGGCAAATTGACAAAGGTTGCAAAGAAACTCTGCTGATATTTGCATTTGTGCTCCATGAGAATCCCCAGTGCCAGGATGCAATCGACGGTAGCCTTCTTAGGTGTAAAAACCAGACTGCTCTGGTCGCTGGTAGGTGAGCAAGTGATAAAAGAACCTACTGACAATGACCTTATCTGGCACCAAGAGCAGTGTTATCCTCCTGTAGTTGCCACAATTCAGACGATCACCCTTCCTTTTCCAGATAGGGACAACAAGTCCTGTTTTCCAGTCAGTTGGGATGAAACCCGTCTCCCAAATGGAAGCAAAGATTGCTTGCAATGCAAGTAGGACAGCCTTACTACCAGCCTGGAGCAGTGTTCCCACAGATCCCTGCAACCTTCCCTCCCCTTATTTGGTCCAACACCTGTGCAATCTCAGTGAGATTGGGTGCTTCACAGCTAATTGGAGCACATCAAAGTCTAGAAAATCGCACTGGCTGCTCCTTGTTCCCAGAAGCATCTTGCAGGGCACCCTGGATATCAATGAGAGGAGTCACAGCTCACACCTTGATGGCAACTCCAGTCTGTACCGGGAACTGAGAAGGGAGACTGCGTGGGCTCTGAGGTCAGATATGGAGGCGTTTGTTAGAGAAATCTTTGAGCAAGTGACACACCATCTATGGTCTAGTGACCCATGTCCTGCTTACAGAGGAACTGAAGCTTTATGTACATCTGAATCGATTCCTCTGAGATTTGGAGCAGGAGATGTAATGGTCGTTATGGATGACACTGCAATTGTGACCTGCTGGGCTGGCAAATTTGATCACCTGTTTAAAATTGATCCTCCAGCAAAGATATTGGCTATCTCTGGATCCACGGTTCTTGAGGAAGATCCTCCAAAATATATATGGACACACTATAGTGATGGTGGAGAAGGGGCAATTAATAGTCTGTCTCAAGACCAAAGGACAGGCAACAACCACAACAACAACATGTATTTATATAGCACGTTTTTATACAAAAGATGTAGCTCAAAGTGCTTTACAGGATGAAGAAAGAGAAAAAAGACAAAATACAGAAATAAAATTAGGCAATTCTAATTAACATAGAATAAAAGTAAGGACAGGGAGGACAGAAAAAACAAACAAAAAATAAAATCCAGACATCAGTCTACATACATTTCATGGACGGGAGGTACACATTGTAGAAAACATATCCTGGCTGCTAGAGGTTGCACAGCCACAGAAGGAAAAATGGACAAACGTTTTGTCCAGCAAACAATGTGAGCAGTTCAGAGGTTGCTTGGGGGACTTGTCTCTCTAAAGCCAATGGAAGGATCAGGGCACATGAACACTCAGAGCCACGTTGTTGAGCTGTAGCCTGTCCATGTTGCAGTTATAGGGTGTGATAGAAACACAGACCAGACATCGTGAAAAGGTTTGGGACAGCCACCTATATAATATCCTGTTTTTGCAAAAGGCTTTTGAAAATAATAGAGTGGTTCACAAGACTGAGTCCAAAACAGAACTGATTCCTTGGTGGTAAGATGACGGCTTTAAAGGCCCATATAGGAAATTACGTCATAGAAGGGGCTGGAACCGGAAGTGACACCTTCTGGACAGGAAGTGATGTCATCTAAGGCTCCAGGACTGGAAGTGATGTCATCTAAGGGCTCAGAATCGAAAGTGACATCGTCTGGACCAGAAGTGATGCCATCGAAGGGGCCGGAACCAGAAGTGAGCTCTTCGGAGGTGCCGATACCTGGCCAGATTTCTCGGGAAATGTCTGCTAGGGAACAGAGAAAGACAATCAGTGCACCCCATCGCCCCTGGTTGGATGCGGTATTACCATTACTTAAGCCCTTTAGCTGCCTCCTACTCGCACGCGTGTGGCAAGGGCTGCCCTGATCCAATAAATAACTCCTGGATTTGGATGTGACTGACACAAGGTTGTGACCCTTCTCAGAAGTTCAGTGAGGCTCAGATTGAGAAGGTGAGACAAGGCAAGCACTTGGGTTAGAGGAAGAGAGACCTGGAAAGAGACAGAGAGAGAGAGTAAGAGAAATGGGGCAATTTCTAAATACAGCATATTGGTGCACAGGTTGACAATCTAGTGCTGGGGTGTTAAACTCCGGGCCTGGAGGGCCGCAGTGGCTGCAGGTTTTCATTCAGACCCTTTTCCTAATCAGTGACCAGTTTCCACTGCTAATTAATTTTTTTCCCTTCATTTTAATAGCCTTGTTTTTAAGAATTCAGCCCTCTGAATGTATTCCTGTCTTCATTAAATGGCAGCCAAACAGAAATGAGACATGAAACGAGCCAACAGATAACCAGCTAAACTGGGGCTTCAAACTCCAACCAATTTCTCTCCAACCAGTTTCTTAATGAGAAGGTGATTCTTGCTGTTAATTAAACTCATTTTTTTAATTTCATGACCTGTTGCTCCTCTCATTCTGCCACAGCAGACATTTCCAAAACTGTTGATTTTCCGATTTTTTCTAAGAATACTGTCAAAATGTTTTGGTGACCTGAGAGATCAACCTTACTGAGACCTTCACCTTTCTTTATTTTTGAATATTGTGTGATGGGCACAATTGAGCTGGTCATGTGGTGGCTTGCTTTGTGTCTCACTATTATTTGGCTGCTAATTAAGGAAAAAGAAAATACTAAGGGGTCTAAGTCAAGTTAAATTAAAATGAATGCTAAAGAAGTTAATTAGCAGCAAAAACTGGTCACTAATTAAGAAAATGGTTAGAATGAAAACCTGCAGCCACTAAGGCCCTCAAGGACCGGAGCTCGACACCCGTGACCTAGTGCATCTCACCAGTAAGACAGGAGACCAAGACCTGTATGCTTTCAGTCCTATTTCTCAACTATGTATCTATGCCAATTCAACTAAAGAGGAGATATCTTAAAAGGAATTTCATATATCTTAAATATCTCTTTAGCTTTTCAGATATCTGAAACTGATTGCAAGATGTTTCAAATTACGTTCCCCTGTATTTTAGGATATCTGTAAAACATTTTCAGATATCTCACAAAACTTGCTGCACATTTCAAGGTATTTCTTAATATACAGTGGGTACGGAAAGTATTCAGACCCCCTTCAATTTTTCACTCTTTGTTATATTGCAGTCATTTGCTAAAATCATTTAAATTAATGTTTTTCCTCATTAATGTACACACAGCACCCCATATTGACAGACAAAAAAAGAATTTTTGAAATTGTTGCAGATTTATTAAAAAAGAACAACTGAAATATCACATGGTCCTAAGTATTCAGACCCTTTGCACAGTATTTAGTAGAAGCACCCTTTTGAGCTAATACAGCCATGAGTCTTCTTGGGAAAGATGCAACAAGTTTTTCACACCTGGATTTGGGGATCCTCTGCCATTCCTCCTTGCAGATCCTCTCCAGTTCTGTCAGGTTGGATGGTAAACGTTGGTGGACAGCCATTTTTAGGTCTCTCCAGAGATGCTCAATTGGGTTTAAGTCAGGGCTCTGGCTGGGCCATTCAAGAACAGTCACAGAGTTGTTGTGAAGCCACTCCTTCATTATTTTAGCTGTGTGCTTAGGGTCATTGTCTTGTTGGAAGGTAAACCTTCGGCCCAGTCTGAGGTCCTTAGCACTCTGGAGAAGGTTTTTGTCCAGGATATCCCTGTACTTGGCCGCATTCATCTTCCCCTCGATTGCAACCAGTCGCCCTGTCCCTGCAGCTGAAAAACACCCCCACAGAATGATGCTACCACCGCCATGCTTCACTGTGGGGACTTTATTGGACAAGTGATGAGCAGTGCCTGGTTGTCTCCACACATACCGCTTAGAATTCTCATCTCATCAGACCAGAGGATCTTATTTCTCACCATCTCAGAGTCCTTCAGGTGTCTTTTAGCAAACTCCATGCGGGCTGTCATGTGTCTTGCCTCTCCTCAGTTCTAAACATGTGGGGCGCCCCCCCAGAAGTAACTAAAAAGGGGCACGAAGATGTGAAAAAAGTAAACAAGAATCGAAAATATGAAAAATATGTCTATTAAAACCAAAACAAATTAACTTAAACTACATTCTGATACTAGAAAATAAATATAGAGTTAGATAAATGTCGATAAAAGTTAAGTAGGTATAATAAAACTTGTAGCAGTGTACCAGCAGCAAAAAATATAGAAATAAATTTTATTAGGGTTTCAAAAAAACGTTAGGGGTACACGATTAAAACTGTTATGAAAACTCAGGTCGCAAATACTTAAAGGTTGAGAAACACTACCCTACGCATTTTAACATACAGTCGTGGTCAAAAGTTTTGAGAATGACACAAATATTAATTTTCACAAAGTTTGATGGCTCAGTTTTGATGATGGCTATTTACATCTACTCCAGAATGGTATGAAGAATAATCAGATGAAGTGCAATTAATTGCAAAGTCCCTCTTTGCCATGAAAATGAACTTAATCCCAAAATCCTCATTTCCACTGATGTTGTGAAGAAGACTTCAGGGCGCCCAAGAAAGTCCAGCAAGCGCCAGGATCGTCTCCTAAAGCTGATTCAGCTTCGGGCACCACCAGTGCAGAGTTTTCTGAGGAATGGTAGCAGGCAGGTGTGAGTACACACAGTGAGGTGAAGACTTTTGGAGGATGGCATGGTGGGTGTCAAGAAGGGCAGCAACGAAGCCAAGCATCAGGGACAGACTGATATTCTGTAAAAGGTACAGGGATTGGACTGCTGGAGTCAAGTCATTTTCTCTGATGAATCCCCTTTCTGATTGTTTGGGGCATCCGGAGAAGAAAAGGTGAGCAGCACTACCATCAGTCCTGTGTCATGTCAACAGTAAAGCATCTTGAGACCATTCATGTGTGGGGTTGCTTCTCAGCCAAGGCAGTGGGGCTGACTCACAATTGTGCCTAAGAACACAGCCATGAATAAAGAATGGGACCAAAACATCCTCTGAGAGCAACTTCCACCAACCATCTAAGAACAGTTAGGTGACCAACTATGAACAATCCAGTGATGGAGCACTGTGTCATAAGGCAAAAGTGATAACTAAGTGGCTTGGGAAATAAAACATTGAAATTTGGGGTCCATGACCAGGAAACTCCCTTGACCTTCATCCTAGTGAGAACTTGTGGTCAATCCTCAAGAGGTGGCAGGAAAAAACAAAAAAAAAAAACACCAATTCTGACAAACTCCAAGCATTGATTATACAAGAATGGGCTGCCATCAGTCGGGATTTGGCCCTGAAGTTGATTGACAGCCTGCCAGGGCGAATAGTAGAGGTCTTGAAAAAGAAAGAAGGGCCAACACTGCAAATATTGACTATATATGTGCGTAAACCTAATGTAATTGTCAAGAAAATACTTTGAAACTTATGAAATGCTTGCTATTCTACTTCAGTATACCACAGAAACATCTGACAAAAAGATCTAAAAACACTGAAGCAGCAAACTTTGTGAAAACCCATACTTGTGTCATTCTCCACGACTGTAATGCATCTGAAATTAATGTGGTCAGTATCAAAACCACAGTAGGTCTTAGGACTTTCATCAGGGCTTTCGTAAATTGGCTTTAATTAAGGACTGGAGAAAAGCAAATTGAAGTCAAACCCAGCAAGTTAGAAAATGAGAAGTAAACAAAGTCTAAAAAGTGAGGCAAATGTGCAAGTCAAAAAGACATAATGAAAGGATTGACAGCTAAAACGGAGATTGATTTGTTAAGACAAAATGAGAGATAAGAATTAAAGTCAAATAACAAGCCAGGAGATCAATCTAATATCATAGATAGTGCACAACGTTTTTGTAAGCATAAATTAAGTGGCTAAAGTATTGTAACCTGCAGCAAATCTTACCTCTGAGGCCCTCTAAGAACTCACGGCTGAGGCCCTTGTCAACCAGGACTTTAATTTGCAAAGTCTTATGGCTCTTGGCAGGCTAGGGAGGCACGTTCAGGGTGATAGGAAAGAAATGTTGCTCCAGCACTCCAGCTCTTTTTCATGACATCTCCAACCTGGCTTATAAAACACATCTTGCAGCTGATCAGTTGATTTGGATATTAGGACTAAACGCTGACTGGTTTATCGATCTCCTTTCCTTTTACGTGGACAATTCTTTTGACTGTCATTATAACCTAGTTATGGTACTGTATTTTTAAATGTACTTTCCGAGCTTTCTTGCCCAGTGTCACTAATGTAATGGTGAATGCTTCAGCTCTAGAGCTTCCATATGCTAATGCAGACTTACATGAATCTGTAGCTTAAGGTAATGCTTGTTGTTGCTCCACAGAATGAAAAGGGGGAAGCTGTGAACTTACAAGTACGCATTTCACTCAGGCTTTGATCTTTGACCTATTCTTGCCCAGAGCTTAGCTTGGCTGCCATGTACAAGGCTAACTTGATAAATTCTGACTGTGACAGGAAAGAAACGTTTTGGCCTTAGGGCCTCATCTATCAGTAACTCACAAAGATGGTGAAAGTTAGTCATATACAATACCGGTCAAACGTTTTAGAACACCTCCGTTTGTTCAGTTTTTATGGAAATGCTCAGAGTTTAATGTCTTAATGTTTCATAAAATCAAGGCATACAACAAATAAACAATGGCAAATAAAAAATAAATTAAGGAATCATTAAGTATGCAAAATCTTTGATTAAACAAAGTAGCCACCTTTTGCTGATATAAGCCAAAATGTGGTAACCCTTTTGATTCAGAATGCCAGTCACTCTGTGCAAGTCACCAACTCTGCTCCAGCAAAAGAACCTCAGACCATCACACTTCCTCCTCCATGCTTGTCACTCACTGAGGAACCATCCTTTCAACAACTCAACTGTGTACAAACACCCTGCGTGATGAACTGAATATTTCACATTTTAATTCATCAGGCCATAAGAATTTCTTCTTCTCTGCAGTAGTCCACAGCCAGTATTTCAAAGCCCTACTTTGTCCTTTAAGGAATGGATTTCTTACTGCCACTCACCCTGTCCAACCTGAAGCACAAAGTCTCCTCTTCACAACAGAAACTGAGACTTGCTTTATTCGACCACTGTTAAGCCGTGCTTGAAGCTGTTGTGCTGTGAATATCCCATCACCTAAGCTGGTGACTCTCAGAAACTTGTCTTCTGATTGGGTTGTAACTTTAGGTCTGCAAGATCTCTTCCTATCAGAGTTTCTTTCAGTTTCGAGTTGTCTTTGGATTGTGTAGGATGCCATTGTACTCACTGACACTTTGATGTTTTTTTGAAGTTTCTCTACACGAAAGCCTACACTTCTAAGGGTATTAATACTCTGCCTTGTTTCATTTGTTAACTGACATTTTCTTACCATTATCACTATTATCAAATTCACAACTTTCTACAGTGGAATATTCTCCAAGTAGTACTTCAGAGGGTGTAACAACACCGTCTGTTCCAACTCTGCTTTAAGACACACAGAGGGTTTTTAAGTAATCACCAGAAGCTGGGACACCTGTGCAAATTGTTTGCTTCAACTTGCAAGGCTTCATTTACTTTAATTGCAGCAGAACATCTGAAGGTAGGAGCCAATTAGTTGCTCCCTGAAGAAGGCTCATTTGTAATATTCCAAAATGTCCTTTTTTTCAGCTTTTGGTAACCTAAACTTTAAATTTAAACCTCTGGCAGTTCACTGCTTACCGTTTCACTATTTTAGGTCATTGATTGCATTTCAACTGATTAAATATGACTGGTAGTGTACTTCTGCAATTAACTGCACATATAAGAAGTTAATCATTGGCTATAAAATTAATCAGTGCTTTTTTTGTATCGTACAGCTCCATGCTTGAAAATAAGGCTGTCCTTGCATCCTCAATTTATCTTTAGCAATATAAACTCTGACAATTTGGAAAGCGCAACACCATCATTTATTCCATCGCTGCAAAGCTGTTATGTGACATTATGTGACACAGCCTAGCAGTCACACGACAGAAATAGTGATATCCATACAAACACAATATGGTATTGCAGGAGTTAGAATTAAAAAATGCATCAAAATGAAAATGAATGCCATCATTAAATTCTTTGTCCTTATAAATCCCCAAAACTTTCACTTAATGAGTTTTTCAGGCGAAGGGCTGAGTACAAAACAATTGAAATCACGAGTTAAATCTTGACAAATTGTATTTTAGGATATCTCAAAATATATCTGATACATGAAACTAGGAAATCATTTTCAAAAATCCTGAAATGTGTTTGGGATGGACAGAATGAATCAGAATGGACAGTAAGCTGTTTAAAAATATTTGGAAACCCATTTGACATATCTTTAGTTGCACTTTAGATAGCCAAGCTTGACCTTGGTATATTCAGACATGATGAAATAATTTTCTGTCTCTTTAAATATATCTTAAAATATATTCCAGATCTGCCATGGAGTGGTGCCCTGTCCAGGTGTTGTTGGTCCCGTCTTGGCCTAATCTGTTGGGATTGACTCCATCTGCCCCGCGATTAGGAAAATAGATGGATGGATGGATGTTTCAGATATCTTCAAGTTAAGTTTGAGCCATCTTCCAAATACATTTTAACATAAGTCAGGGAATGCATTTCAAGATATTTGGAAATAGATGTTTTATCAAACAAGCTATAATTCATTTTAAGGTATCTTCAAATGCATTCCAAGGTATCCCTAAATGTTAATTTGCCTTGCCATCTTTTTCTTCATACTTGAGTCTCTCCTTGATGTAATTCTGGCTGCTTTTCCACAATAGTTTTGCCTTAAATTATAGGTTTATAAAAAAAATTACCAGACTTGCATATTTCACTAAAATAATATAAAGTAATAGTAATAATAATCACTTACTTTCAACTGCTATAATATATCAAAATTCAATTTAAACATATCCATGCATAATTTATATCATTGAAGAGATGAAAATTGTGTTATGTGTGTGTATAAAGTATAGGACATGCTAGTTATGATTGGGAATGAAGGAGATTGTATCTGAAATCTGGTGAAAGGCTCAGCATCACCACTCAGATTGCCGAAATGGCTTCAAGCTGAATTGATCGATCATCATTCAGAAAGGTCCACAATTCACAGTGCACATTAGGGCAAAAACCAAGCCATAAAGTCCAAGAAACCCTCAGTAGACCTTGAAAAAAGGAGTCAAAAAGGATTTGCCAAACAGGCAGTTCTAGACAAACAAGTCCCAAAATACTACCCAGAAATCCAAAAACAGAAGCCAAAGAGTCAAAAGCAAGTAAATGCAAAGAAAGTGCAAAAAGGAAGAACTCACCACCTGCCAAGTGCATCCAATGTAGCACAGAGGAAAAGCAATTCCCAGGAACCTTTAGAGGACAGACAGCAGTCCTTCAATGGAGATTGACAGATGGTTCCACCTCTTCAGGAATCACCCACAAAATACAAGAGACATGGCAAAACAAGCATCCACATATAGAAGTCACGTAGTAAACACAACTGATAAATAAATACGTAATTTGCAAATACTAAACAGAAAGAACAGCATGAACTTAAATGATAACAACCAAAAGACAAAAAATGTACAAAAAGAACATAAAAAGGGTGTAACAAATCTGCCCGCCACACCGAAACGGGTCTATTGTTACTGCTAACCTGTCCTACTTTAAGGCGGATGATATAAAGGATAGGTCAACATCGCACGCTGCAGTGAACCACCGTACATACCTTTTTAAAATGTTCAGTTCAAACCTGATGACCGAGAATTTACAGTACACTAAATAGCTAGTGGTCAATATCCATAAACATTGAGAAATATCTTATACTAAAGAAAAGACAGGAGGAGTAGAGAACAATATCAATCCCTTTCATCTGCCCCAACCCAAAAATAACCCTTATACATGCAGATATAAAAATATATACAGTATATACAGTAAGAATATCACTCCCCCTGTTCCCCTTCCAAAGCTCACATATGAGTCCAAAGTTCCAGCCCCTGTTGGCATCAAGTGAAATGATGAGTATAATTGGATGCCAACCCCAAGCAGTGAAAGTCTTAACTGTAAAAAGCTATACAGTCAGTCTGAGCCATAATAAAGAACAATAAGGTCTTCGTGAAGCTCACCCGAGTCCGTGGGAAATAACGGAACTGCCAATTCACAAATCAAAAGAGAATCACCAACTTCCACCTAAGAGTCAGGTCTTTAGGAGCTACAGGACCTCTTCTCATTGCCCAGGCACATGCTGATCTGCTTCGTTCGATTTTCCAGTCTTCAACTTGGCTGTTCTCTCTCCTTTTAAAATGGCGTGCTTTATGCAAATTACTCCCAGAAAACAAAAAGGAAACCGGATGTCCCACCGGATGTCCCACCTTCCGAGGCACCACTGTCAATCACAGTCTGTAAGTACTATCTACACAAAACCTGATCGACAGTAGAAAAGCACATAACTTTTGTTTATGTGGCAGAGCTACAAGGGAATGTACAAGGGTCTGTTTCGGTAGAGACTTTTAGGCTTACGTTTTTTTTGCTTGTTTTTTGACTGTTTTCCCAGCTTTCCCCTTTCTTCTCTTATAGAAATAAACTCTTCATTTATAAATATTTTTGACTGCCTTTGTCTTTTCAAGGGGTTTTACAAGGGAGTTTCTTCTCCCTTGAAGGACATTGTTGTGCATTTTTCAATGTTCAAAAGTATTCTGAAATGTAAAAGCCTGTGTCCCATTTTTGCTCTGTGCAGGCCCTGAAGCCTACCTGTTGAACGTGGGGCCTGGCTGCCTGGGGTGAAACCTGCTATTGGTAAACACTGGACTGGTTTTGGGTATTTTGAAGCTTGAACCACCTCTCTCTGTTTTGAAGGTCTAAAATAAATCACAAAATAGTAATTTAGTGGCTGGAGTTTGTTCAGCTTACCTCGGAAAAACAGTTGAATACAAGTCAAGGGTAATTGTGCTCCGTCTGAAGTACTACATCCATGTTATGATTTGGAAACTTTAATTATTTTCTCAATCATTCTGAATTGTGATATGTAACACTTTAAAGTTGTTAAATTTTTTGCAACTGATTTGTTTTCTTTCTCTGCTTTGGACCTTCTGCTATGAGTTTTTGACTATGAATTTTGTCCTTTGTTTTTAACTTGTTGATCATGCCTCCTGGTTTTGACCTGTTTCTGGCTCTACACTCTTCTCCCAGTCAGCTCTCAAAACATCATCAGCTTGCTGACCCAACAGCCCAATTCGGCTCACCGTGCCACAAAGCAGATTATGCAACCAAGTACATGTTTGGGCTAAAGGGCATTTCATACTCTAATAGACTAAGAGAACTATAGTCTTGAAAACAGACAGCTGTATGGGTGTATGCCTTCTACAGTCTCTAAGACATCAATAAAGTTGATCCATCAGACTTTCCTCAATTAAACAGAGAATCTGGGTTGGAAATTAAGGGCACCTCTTCAAACAAAAAATCACGATATTCTGGAACAATCTAAAGAGACTTGTATTTGATGGAGAAATCTTGACAGCCATTTTAAAAATCATCTGACTGAGCCAATGTAGATATTAGCTAACCAAATGAGCTTGGCGTTCCTTTGTCAAAATTATGCAGTACCTAAAAACACATTAGACTGCCTTTTTTGTCTTATGTAACCACTTGTAATCTGTCCTGGTAAAATCCTGCCATGCCCTTTAAGTATCGAATCGGGCAAACTCAAATGTGAAAAAGTGGGTTTGAAAATGAATAGATAATATAGCACTGCAATTACCACTAATGAATAGTAATCATTACATAATTAGTACGGAGCATAATGGAGCACAATCAGTAATGCCGGGAAATGACTTCTCTTTCAGTAAATCAGAAATATGTATATAATTGTTTAAGTTCAAAGTGTTTGTATTATGCCCATGCTAAGGACGATAAAAAGAAGCAAAGTTGACCTCACTGAGCCTCCTAGATATTAGGAACAGTACATTTAATTGAAATGTGAAGGAGTTTAAAATGAAATTCATTCTATAAAAATACTCAGTTTTAAAAATGTGCCTCTCCAGAACATGTTAATCATTTAATGCATATTGAATATTCAATATTAGGTACTACTGGAGAATACCGAACATGGATGAGCAATGGCAATCATGAGCTTTGCAAGTCTAATGTCAATTTCGAGGTTCACGAAAGCTTTGATTCATTTTCTCCTCAAACTCAGTCGGACTTGGTTATATTTGATAAATGTCACATAATCAGGCAAGTCGAAGATATATTACAATATGTAATTTGCACACCCATTCAGACAAGCAGGTTACCCGAGAGACGCTAAATACATTCCCCCCCCACTTCATCTTACGGACAGCTCTTTAGCTCATCTTGAGCAGAAGCTTTTTTTTTTATAATCACTCTCCCATGTGCATGTAGTCACAATCCAGCACAGCCTAATGAGGAGCATTGCTGTGCACAGGGGTAATTTATAAATCTAATAAACAAAGACAAGAAAATGCTTGTCATCCGGCATACTCACCAATTTACAACTGTCCAGATTTCAGTGTGTCAACGTCTAACACTATTTCCCACTTCTTCCCAAAATCCGCTTCCCTAATTAAGTGATCTTCAGCCTCCTACATGAGCTGTTTACATGATATGACTCACACAAGTTTAGTAATTATCCCCCCATAAATTGAAAAAATACACTGAAAATGATGTCAAGTTTATCCCAAGGAATGTTATTTTTTATATCCTAACAATTAGATACAATTTTTTGTGCATAATAGCCCTGCCATTGGTAACAGTAACATTTGGAAATTCAATTAAAAAAAGGAACAGCAGGATCATTGGGCTTTTTACACCCTGTTCCTTATGTGTTATACCCTCTCTGAAAGCAAAATATCTTTAATAATCCTCTGCAATGTATTATTACCTTGTGGTCCTCTCGGGGGCACTTCTATTCTGTACATCATGGAGTCTCGACTCAGAACAACGTGTCAGCGAGTTGCACATATGAGTGCAGCTTTGGAACCGTAATAGTCAAACGTCTTCTATCAGTGTAGCAGTTTATTAGACCTCAATCACAGTGATGTTTTAGGATTATCTACATGTGCTCACCTCCTTCTCAGTATGCCATTTTAGTTTTTTTTTTGCAAGCTCTTGGTCTGTCCTGTCACCTTGTCACGATGATTGCTATTAAATCAAAACAGATTATCACTTTGCCTTTTAATTTTTTCACCATGTCGCCATGAAGGCTGCATCTGTCATTTCTGACAGGTCGTTCACTTAGCCTATGAAGAGAGGAGGAGTATGTGCTGTTAGTGGCACAGTTACAGCATCTAAAGAGAGGTGGGTCTTGTGCATGGTGGCACTGATTTATACCAAAGATGCTCGCAGTTACTTTGATACAAATTCAAAACTAAACTTGATTAAATTATATGATGTCAATTAAAAATACTCTAGCAGAAGTACATTATTATAGAAGCTATGCTTTATTTTACAGATTATTTAGATTATACAAAGCAAGTTTGTACATTCAGTGTCTACCACCCCATGGAAGTTTCATATTTTATTATTATACAACACACAGAGGATTTCATTTGGCTTTTTTGATTATGAGCAACAAAAAAATACTCTTTAATTTTAGAGTCGGAACAGATCTCTGCAAAGTGGTTTGAATGAATTCTAATTGTAAAGCTTGATTGTTTAAGTATTTACCCCCTTCAACTCAGCATTTATCAGCTACACCTTTGGTAGCCATGACAGGCTTGAGTCTGTGTGCTCTGTCAGCTTTGCACTTCTGAACACTAAAACTTTTCCTATTTTTCTGTGCAAAACCGCTCAGGCTGCATGGGGATTGTGAGTGAACAGCCTTCTTCAAGTCCACCCTCAAAGTCTCTTGTGCAAGTTTGGCTTCATGCCTGAGGTTCTTGTCTTGCTGAGAAAGGAGATCTTCTCCCAAGGTGCAGGATTCTTGCAGACTGCATCAGGTTTTCTTCATATTTTGTTGAATACATTTTCCCCTCACAAGCCTTCCACAGCTCGATGCTGCCACAACCATCATGCTTCACGGTGGCGATGGTGTTTGTGATAATGAGCAGAAATGGTTTTACACCAAAGACTGCATTTGGTCTGATGGCTAAGACGCTCAATTTTGGTCCCATCAGACCAAAGAATCTCCTTCTAGCTGACTTTCGAGTCTCCCATTTGCTTTCTGGCAAATTCTATCCAAGTTATCCTGTGTGCAACTGGTGAAGTATCTGGGCAATAGTTGTTGTCATCACACTTTCTCCATTCTCAACCAATGTAGCTAGTATCTCCTTCAGAGTTATCAGATGTCCCTTGATGGCCATCCTCACTAGTCTTCCTCTTGTACAACCACTCAGTGTTTGTGGACCGCCTGCTATAGGCAGATTTACAGTTCTCCCATACACTCCATTTCTTAATATTTAAATATCTGAACTCCAAAGATTATTCAGTGATTGGGATATTTTCTTGTCTCCGTCTCCTGACTTGTGCTCTTTAATTACATTTTCATGGAGTTGCTTGGAGTCTTCTTTTGTCTTCATTGTGCTGGTTAGGCCACCATACTGACTTGCCACATCTTGGTTCTTTCACATTCTGATGCATTTAGACATCAATTAACTGAATCCTTAGCCAGGATCTCCATTGAACTAATGACATGATTTATAAAACCAACTGGCTACCCCAGTGATGATTTAGGGGTGTCATATTAAAGGGTGTGAATATTTATCACATCAATTATTTTGAGTTTTATATTTCTAAGTAATTTAGAACACTGAACAAAAATCTGTTTTCACTTTGACATTAAAAAGCCTAATTTCTGCTGAAAAAACAAACAAAATCCACTGAGATTCAATGTTGTATAACAATAAAAAGTGAAAACCTCTAAGGGGGCTAAGACTTTTTATAGGCAGTAGCCAGCTGCAGTCATTTTTTTTTCTCTCTTCTCTAAGGGAGTGAAACAGGAGCAGGCTTCCCTGTATCTGGATGAGAGATGGTGTTTTAGATCTTCAGTGACCCCCTTCATCTCAGATCTGAAGATACACCACAGTGGAAGACATGCTTCAAGTTATAATGATGTGTTTTAGATAGATAGATAGATAGATAGATAGATAGATAGATAGATAGATAGATAGATAGATAGATAGATAGATAGATAGATAGATTTGAAAGGCACTATATAATAGATAGATAGATAGATAGATAGATGGATTTGAAAGGCACTATATAATAGATAGATAGATAGATAGATAGATAGATAGATAGATAGATAGATAGATAGATAGATAGAAATTCATTTGTCCCCAGGGGGAAATTTGGTTTGTTACAGAAGCTCTTTAAGTGCCCCCCAGGTGCCGGGTGTCCACTATCTCACGGCTGGGCTGCTCGAAGGGCGTTGGGGTGCTCCTTCATTAGAGAAAGTGATTATATTTAAAGAAATTGTATATAGAAGAGTATGCAGGGCTAGGAAGGAAGGAGGTTTGGTCTTTAGTTATTCTTTAGTAGATGAATCAGTTACTTGACCATTTCACTACAACTGTTTATTTTAAATACCAATAAATAATAAAACATAGTTAAAACTAAAAGTAATACAAGTAAAACGTAATAAAAAGTAAATAAAAAAATAAAATTAATACCTCATCAGGTTTATCCCTACCTCTGATTTAGTATGTGACAGTGTGCATGTGTGCCAATATAAAAATGTATAAATTGCACTAATGCACTGGTTTTTCCTGTAGGAAGATAACTCCAAGCAGCAGAGACACAACACGTAGTAGCATGCGATTTAAGGCTCATCATGCAAATTGAAACTAGAAAATAATTTAATATGGTAGTGTGTTTCTCGAAAGAACCATTCACCCACCTGTAGGGAGCCCCGACTTTTTTGGGGAGTGATGAGTTTGCCAACAAATATGAGTAGCAATGGAGCCGCAATGCTTCTAAAATGATGGACGCATGGAATTAGGTCAAAACCTAAGCCTTGTAGTATTTTCCACCCCACCTAAAAAGTATTAACAAAATACACCTCAAATTTTTCAAAATAAATGAAATGTATTAAGCACCAAATAATTAAACAGAGATAGATAGATAGATAGATAGATAGATAGATAGATAGATAGATAGATAGATAGATAGATAGATAGATAGATAGATAGATGTTCTTTATTGGTCCCCAAGGGAAAAATAGAACTTTACAGAAACTTCAGAGAATGAAAGAGAAATGAGAGAGAGCGAGCTCCTGTAAAAAGATGTACACAACTATTTAAAAACACAGCAATGTGCAATGAAAAGTAATAATAAACATGTGGGTTAAGAACGGGTATCCTGGCCAGGTAGGTGCATGGCTTGTTACCTGGACAGGAGGCCTAAGGGGAACGACAGATGGATTGGCCGGATCGACGAAAAAGATAACTTTGTGTCTAGGGGGTATAAAATAATGGATGGCCCTGCAGAAGCCAGAACCTGGGTGTGGTTCCATCAACCATGCGCTAGGTGACAGTGATCCTTGTATGAGAACCCAGTCAGGACACCCACAGGTGCGCTAGCGAGATGGAGTCCAGAAATGCAGGCCTGTAGGAGTCCCTTGCAATCGACAAAGGGTGCTGTCAGGGGAGGACCACCCAGAAGTGCTTCCTCAAGGAGACAGAATGGCGCCAGATACATTCCCAGGTCCGGCGTAACAAGGTCAGAGTCAGGAGGCAGCAGCTTACACTCAGCAGGGGAGAGAAGGAGGAGTAATTGATGATTTATTGTTGGTTTATTGTATAGTAGTAGCTAATTGTTCAAAGAGGTGTTCATTGGAAGGTGCTTTATGAATAAAATCCCTCTATTTTATTCATATATTGTGAGCTGTATCGCTGTGTCTGTGGATTGGTGCTCTCTGGTGTCCCCTTGTGGTTACAACATAATAAAATGAACTCCATGAACAACTCCTTCACCAGATGATATACTGAGTCCCAAAAGTCTTTACTGTAAAAGGTGAGTGTGGATCCTGAAGTTCAATCAACAGTCACTTGAATGAAAGACAGAATAGAATAATCCCATTTTCTGTTTCCATAAATATGGATAAGGTAACACAGTCCTACCACCAGAGTTCTGAAAGTTTCTGATCTTCTGAGTCATGCCTCTTCTACAAAGAGCAACCACAGACATGAATGGGAAACTTGTCCACTGCTGTCCCTATATATCATATGGCTGTGCTAAATCCTCTTCCATTGTGAATATCCACTTCATAAAAGGGTTCAGCTGATGATGGAGTTTACGGAAAAGTCAAAAAGTCCTACCAGACCCTTCTTTTCCAGTTTGATAAGTACAGTGCCTGCTACTACACACTACAATTCTCACAAGCCCCTGTGGTTTCCTCCCACTGTGCAAAGACATGCAGGTTAGATGGACTGGTGATGCTACATTGGCCCTTATGTGTGTGTGTGTGTGTGTTCACCCTATGATGGACTGGCACCCTGTCTGGGGTTTGTTCTGGCCTTGCGCTCAATGCTAGCTGGGATGGGCTCCAGCATCCCCTGCGATTAAATTAGTTACAAAATGTCATGACCCCATATTTTCAAACCAGGTATCTATGCCACCCACAAGTGTTATTTCTAACATATAGCAATCATCAAGCAGGACATATTATGTAAAAATGAAAACCATTGCATGTGGCCACACTACACTCCATATCCTGAACCCACCTTTGGTCATTTCAGGATGCTGGACATTAGCACATGACATTAATGACCACAGACCACATTCCCACTTACATTTACGGACAGAGGGCCATTGTAGTGTTGTTATTTAGTTATGTAGTTAAACCCCTACTCAAGAAAAATAATCTTGACCCCTCTGCTTTTGAAAATTTTAGACCCATATCTAACCTGCCCTTCTTAAGTAAAATTCTAGAGAAGGCAGTAATTATGCAGTTAAACGACCACTTAAGTAAACATGCTATTCTAGATAAATTTCAGTCAGGTTTTAGAACTAATCACAGCACAGAAACTGCACTCGTTAAAGTAGTAAATGACTTGCGATTAAATGCAGACAGAGGCCATTTATCTGTTCTCATCCTCCTCGATCTGAGTGCCGCGTTTGATACCATTGATCACAATATTCTTAGAAATCGCCTTAGTCAATGGGTGGGCCTCTCTGGAAATGTTTAAAATTGGTTTGAATCTTACCTAGCAGGTAGAAAATTCTTTGTGAGTTGTGGTAATCACAACTCAAAGACGCATGATATTCTATATGGTGTTCCATAAGGCTCTATCCTAGGTCCGCTTCTTTTCTCAATCTACATGCTTCCGTTAGGTCAGATTATCTCAAGTTACAACGTGAGCTACCACAGCTATGCTGAAGACACAAAGCTGTACTTATCAGTAGCCCCTGATGACACCGACTCTCTCTCTTACTGCTATTTCTGAATGGATGAATAGTAATTTTCTCAAGTTAAATAAAGAGAAAACTGAAATTGTATTGATTGGCAAAAACGGATTCAGTGAGGTTATCAGAAATAAACTTGACGCATTAGGATTAGAAGTTAAGACGGAAGTAAAAAACTTAGGGGTAACCGTTGACTGTAACCTGAATTTTAAATCACATATTCATCAGACCACTAGGACAGCATTTTTACACTTAAGAAACATAGCTAAAGTTAGACCTCTTATATCATTGAAAGATGCTGAGAAATTAATTCACGCTTTTGTTTTTAGTCGATTATATTACTGTAACGCACTCCTCTCAGGACTACCCAAAAAAGACATAAATCACTTGCAACGAGTGCAGAATGCAGCTGCTAGAATCCTAACTAGGAAAAGAAAATCCGAACACATTTCTCCTGTTTTGATGTCGCTACACTGGTTACCTGTGTCATTCAGAATTGACTTTAAAATTCTGCTTATGGTTTATAAAGCCTTAAATAATCTTGCTCCATCTTATATATCGGAATGTCTGACACCTTATATTCCAAATCGTAACCTTAGATCATCAAATAAGTGTCTCCTTAGAATTCCAAAAGCTAAACTTAAAAGAAGTGGTGAGGCGGCCTTCTGCTGTTATGCACCTAAAATATGGAATAGCCTGCCAATAGGAATTCACCAGGCTAACACAGTAGAGCACTTTAAAACACTGCTGAAAACACATTACTTTAACATGGCCTTTTTATAACTTCACTTTATATTAATCCTGATACTCTGTATGTTCAATTCATCATAATAACTATTCATGGTGGCTCTAAAATCCGTACTGACCCCTACTCTCTCTTCTGTTTCTTTTTCCGGTTTATCTGTGGTGGCGGCCTGTGCCACCACCAACCTACTCAAAGCACCGTGATGCCCCAGCATTGATGGACTAAAAGCCAGAAGTCCACGTGATCATCATCATCATCATCATCATCATCAAATCCTTCCGTGAAAACCATAAATACAAAGAGGACTGTTTCATTTATGTTAGGTAGATTGCCCAGAGGGGACTGGGCGGTCTCATGGCCTGGAATCCCTGCAGATTTTATTTTTTTTCTCCGGCCGTCTGGAGTTTTTTTTTGTTTATTCTGTCCCCCCTGGCCATTGGACCTTACTCTTATTCTATGTTAATTAATGTTGACTTATTTTATTTTCTTACTGTGTCTCTTATTTTTCTATTCTTCATTATGTAAAGCACTTTGAGCTACATTTTTTTGTATGAAAATGTGCTATATAAATAAATGTTGTTGTTGTTGTTGTATTTAAATGAGCCTGCATGTGTTTGTGTAACGTGGTAGGAAACTTGAAGATCTGCGGAAAACCCACATGGACATGGGAAGAACGTGTGAACATCACAAAACCAGGGGTCTGCCACAGGCAGAGCCACTTTGTCACAAATGGATTGTCCAGTGATTGAGTGATAAACATGATGTTATTCTAACCAAACTTTGCCTTCTTAGCATTCCCTTTCAGAAAACAACAGCCAAGTGTTTTTTGTGGCATTAAGAACCATGTAGTATGGCCCAAGAGCTGAAGGTTGTGTTTTCTCTCTATTTTTCAGTTGTATGTTGACCCTTTGTTAGTGTAGCCATAAGTAGTTTGCATTTTTCATAAGAAATTTCAAAGCGAGACCGTCATTAATTTATATTTGTTTCCTAATGGACTTATGGTGGCATCTCTTATACAACAATCTGGAAGACATTACAGTATGGTATGACTGACTGGCATTTAGCTGCTTGGCAGACACGCATTAATAATATACTCCTCTTCAACAACTAAGATAGAGGGTGTTTATTCTAAAATCTGCATTCATTTAAAACTGTGGTTTTGGTAAAACTTTAGTTTAGGTACTGCACTAATGCGTCTATTTCTCATTTAATCGCATGTAACAAGGCCTTAACAAACACTCTTTGGGTCTTCATAACACTTACAAAGCATCAGTAAAGTGTTTATTCATCTCTGCAATGTGACATACTAACAGAACTTCACTTTGGAGTGGTCTGAGGGGGTTTAACTGAGACACATTTCTCTTGATATTACATATTCAGTATAAAACTGTAAATCCTTCACATTTACAAGCCATTTTATTAGCATGCCAATATGCCACCCAGCACAGAGATGAATAACCAATTTACTGATGCTTTAAGAAGACAAAAAGAAGTCTCTGTTTAAGGTCTTGTTACATAATGAGTAATAGATTTATTTTTACAGTACCTAAACTAAAGTGTTACCAAGATTTGTTTTTTATATATTTTGAAAGCAATGCCTTTAAGTAAAAGAGCCAAAAGCTCTTTTTTTGGACTCCTGTGCCCACTTGCACACCTACCCACTGAGCTGGGCATTCTCAGAGTGGGACTGAGCGTAACTTTATTTCCTCATTATGTTCAAGATGCAGTTATGATCAAACAGAATCCTGAGTTTTCCATGAAACATTTTGAAAGCTATAACGGCAAATTGATTTGTCAGAGTTACTGTTTAATCCAACATGTACAACGGTCAAGACAAAGCAACACTGTCCCAAGCACGATGAAGCCACTGCTCGCTCTTTTCAATGCTCTTGTCTTCAGAACGGCCACCTTACATCAAATAGTATGCATTTACTACAGATTTGTAGACTGTATGTACAGTATAACAGTATGAAAAGCAGTGTAGGGATATTTGACTCTGGCTCTGTATTTAGCATTGCAGTCATACAATCAGGTTGCCCCAGTTAATTGCGACGTGTACTGCTTGGGGACAAAAGCTGCTTTTGAACTTGCTGGTCTGGGTTTTGATTTTACTGTGTATGGCACCATCTGCCTGACATAAAAGGTGTGAAGAGATTGTGCCTGGGGTCATTGAAATCTTTCATTATGGCACAGGCTTTGTTTAGACAGCGCCGGGGATACATCATTTAAAGTAATTGATATTTCATTCACTGACTTATTCTTTCTTTACATCTGTCTCATAATTAAATGAAATGGTACTACAGCTATGAACGCATAAGCTCTTGTGGGTAATGTTGTTTCATACATTTTTTAAAGGTAACACTACCTGTAGATTTCCATTGAAATGTTACAATTTGTTGGAGAAGTTCAATTTATAATTTTCATCAATTGTGTATTTAAAATGATAAAAACTCTGTGGGAAAGGAACTGTATAAAAGCAAATGATCTTTCATTCACATTTTCTATACCATTAAAGGATGACAAAAAAGCTAAGCATGGATTATATTATATTATATTATATTATATTATCAAATCTGTGTAATTCAGTGTAAACAGAGCAGAAAGCAGCTTGAATGACCAATTGAAGTCAGCATGATGAACCCATGAGGTGGTATTATAATATAATATAATATAATATAATATAATATAATATAATATAATATAATATAATATAATCTCTCTCTCTCTCTCTATATATATATATAAATATATATATATATATATATAATTATACTGTATATATAATCCAATATATCTGTCTGTCTGCTTTTCACAAGAGAACTACTTAACAGATTTAGATCGGGTTGTTTTCTATAATCTGCTTGAACATTCCGGTTTATTTTATGACTTCTCTCATCATGCAAAGTATCATCGTTTGCTTGCTGGAGCGATACATTTGCATTAATCTGAGACAGATGCTGCGGGCCGAAAGAATGGGGAAGCGTGACGTCAGGAGTGGGGAGCCAGGACAGGAACCTCCTCATTCACACGCTGGCCTCCATTCGAGTCGCTCTTCCTCTCGCCATGTTTTGGAGTATACCTTGCCTCCACTTAGGTAGCGATACCTGTTTGTGTATTGATTTTTAAAGTTTGTCCTGTTTCACTAATACACTAACAGAGCCATTGGGGGGACAGATAGTTTAATATAATATGACAAATATCTATCTCTCTATCAGTTATATAGTGCCTTTCACCTGTCTATCTATCTATAGATTACCATCGGCTGAACAACTTGATCAGACTAGCAAACACAGAGATGGAGGTTTGCCCTGCTGTTGATCTGTCCTCGCTCACCGACAATACGATTGTGACATTCCATAAAGGGGAAGTCGTGAGCTTTAAGTCTCTATCAAAGGGAGACCTTTACAAATATTGTGTAAAAACTATACACATTGCAGCACCATGGAGAGAAAATCTGGGGTGGAAAGTGGGAGTACACCTGCTTGGAGGGAGCTACATAAGCCCCTGAATAAGAAAAGAACAGCTGACTTGCAATGGAGAATTCTGCATAGGATTGTTGCTACCAATTCCTTTTTAAAAATAGTTGAGCAGAAAGAGGATGATACATGTATATTTTGTGTACAAAAAGAAACGATATTCCATTTATTCTTGCAATGTGTAAGACATAGTTTTTTTTTCATTTTTTTTAGTGAAATATGTATTAATTTAATGGGGAATTTTAACAATATCATGTTTATTTATGGAACAAAATATAACAAGGAAAATCGGCAAACAGTTCAGTTATTAAACTATTTATTGGGTGATGCAAATGAGCAATTTTAAAGAATCGAAATAATAAACAATGTGGGACAGGTGCTACTGATGCTGTTTTGATTTTCAAGATAAATGTACGTTCCAGAATAATAATGGAATACATGTATTATAAATTGATGAATACATTAGATTTATTTAAAAATGTGTGGGGGATTAAAGGGGTGCTTTGCTCAATTGATGATGGAAAACTAAAAATAAAAGTATGACACATTATTTAAGTTTTCTTTATTTTATTTTATGTTTCTTCGTATGATGTTAAGTAGTTGAACTAATAGAACGGTGTAACATCATAATATTTATGTTGAAGTTATGATTTGGGACTTTTTAAGTGCTTGTTTGATACGGGTTCAGGAGGTTTGAATTGTTAATTAGAAGAATGGAAAAGTTTTTGGGTCTTTTCAAATTAATATAAGTAATAGTATGTCATATACGGACTTCAAGGGAATTGTTTCTCATTTGATACAGCTGCCTGTAGAATATTGGTTTTATATGTTACCTGTTATATATTAATTTGATTTATTGCTATTTGATCAATAAAGATCACTTAAAAAAACAATCTATCTATCTATCTATCTATCTATCTATCTATCTATCTATCTATCTATCTATCTATCTATCTATCTATCTATCTATTATATAACACATTCACATCTATCTATCTATCTATCATATAGTCCATTTTCTATCTATCTATCTATCTATCTATCTATCTATCTATCTATCTATCTATCTATCTATCTATCGATTCAGAAAGTATTCAGACTTCTTCACTCTCTGTACACTTTATTATGATGTTCATTTATTTTAAATTGATTACTTTGCCATTTTGCTCATCAGTCTACACTCACTTATTTTTTCTCCAGCCGTCTGGAGTTTTTTTTGTTTTTTCTGTCCCCCCTGGCCATTGAACCTTACTCTTATTCGATGTTAATGTTGATTTATTTTTTTATAATTATGTCTTTCATTTTTCTATTCTTTAATATGTAAAGCACTTTGAGCTACTGTTTGTATGAAAATGTGCTATATAAATAAATGTTGTTGTTGAATAGTCCATAATGACAAAATGAAAACATGTTTTCAGAAAGTTAGCAAATTTATTAAAATGTCAAAAACTGAATTCTCTAATTCAGAGAAGTGTTCAGACCCTCCGAATTGTGCTCTGGTACATCCTGTTTGTTTTAATTCTCCTTGAGATGTGTCGAGAATTTGATTGGAGTCCAACTGTGGCACACTGAATGGATTGGACTTCATTTAGAGAGGCACACGTGTACCTGTGCTTAAAAGGTCACACAATTCACACTGCATGTCAGGACAAACTCCAAGCCATGAAGTCCATGGTGCCCCCGGTAAACCTCAGTGATAATGCTATGGTAAGGTGTAGATCAGGCAAGGGGATAAAATGATAACTAAATCTTTGAGTGTTCCCAGGTGCATAGTAACCTCAATATTTGTGAAAAGAAAGATGTTTGGAGTCACCAGGACTCTACCTAGAATTGGCATCAGTCTATGTGGGTGCTTCTCACTGGCAGGGGTAGAGCGACTGTTCAGAACTGAGGAAAGGATGAGGGCAGCCAAATACAGAGAGGCTCTTAAAAAACTTGCTTCAGAGTGTGTGTGTGTCCTTAGACTGGGGTAGCGTTTCAGCTTTCAGCATGACAATGACCTGAAGCATATAGCCAAGGCAACATTAGAATGGCTTTGGTACAAGTCCCTGGCATCCTTGAGTGGTCTGGTCAAAGCCCAAACCCAAGACCTGTAGAACGTCTGTGGAGAGACCTAAAGATGGTGGTTGCTTCCCATCCACTCTAATGGAGTTTAAGAGGATCTGCCAGGAAGAAGGGATACACTGCCCAAATCCAGGTATGCACAGCTTGTAGAGATTACCCAAGATGACACAAAGCTGGAACTGCTGCTAAAGGGGCTTCTGCAAAGTAAAGAATTAAGAGTCTGAACACTTGCATGAATGAGAGATTTCATTTTGCATTTTAATACTTTTCCAATACTTTCTAAAAACATTCACTTTATCATTATTTATTATTGAGTTTAGATTGATGGGTACAACTGGCAAAGGTATCCATTTGAAATTAAATCTACAACACAATAGTGTTGGAGAAAGTGGAGGGGTCTGAATACTTTCTGAATCCACTATAATATAATCTGCTATGCTATAATGTTATATTTTGTATAATGATGTTTCAAGTGTACGTTTTGCATTTTTGCCCTGCTATGACTGACTATACACCATAATCTTAATTTTGCATCAAGAACAAAAGGAGAAGAAAGTACAGCATGAACTTGCTCACCACTGAGTTTGTAATCTTTACTAAACAGACCACTATAAAGTTCTTTTAATTGATATTATTTATTCTTGATTCCATTGTCAAACCTATTGCTAAATTACAATTTGGCATGAGCACAAAGTGTGGCGTTGTGCTGCTTTCACTTATGGCACCTGTATTTAATCAGAGCTGGCACAAGAGGGCGCTGTGGCTCTTTATTGTGAACGCACATTTTCATGACTCGGCTCTTACTGACTTTGCTTTTTGCACTTTTGATGCTTCAGCTGTGGTCAGTCGCACACAACTGTCAGAGACACTGAAAGCATTTTGATGAGAATTTTTAATGGTGAAAACTAAAGTAATGCATTATGCATTGCAGAGTCTGTTTTAAATGGAAATGTGTGCCAGATAAGTAAGGTTAAATACAGAGATACAGGTTTCAGTGTGCTATTCTATAGTAGAGTGTATTTTTTTTTCTTAATTTTCTTCAATGATTAGTAAAATCTATAGAGAGTTTTTTTTGGTAATTTACTAGAATTGCATTTAATATGTGAATCAGTGTAATGGTATCATTTACAAAAGCTCTATCTATCTATCTATCTATCTATCTATCTATCTATCTATCTATCTATCTATCTATCTATCTATCTATCTATCTATCTATCTATCTATCTATCTATCTATCTATCTGTCTATCACCTGAACCTGTGAGTGCATCAGCACTGAATAAATCACAGCCTGTTGATTGAGAAATTCACCCTAAGGAGCGAGGAGTGAGGAGCAAATGCGCTCTCTCCACTCTCTCTCGCCGCTATAAATGTAACGTTCTTTCTTAGCCAAATATGTACCTTACCTATGTGTGTGCCATGAACCTCACCGCACGTCACAGGTCTGTGTGTTTATATGTGTGTGTGTATGCGCGTCTGTGTGTCTGTCTGTGCGTATGTAAATATGATAACTTGAGTACAATTTCACTTAGGTCAACAAAATTTTGCATACAAGCATTAGGTACAAAACGTAAATTTCTTTCAACTTTTGGGCTATTTCTGCTAACTGAAAGTGGTACTTTTTTATTCATGCAGCTACAGAGTCCAATTTATTTAACTTTACTTTTATAATAAGTGTTGAATATATTATTAATTTGATTTGTTGTTGATGGTTCTTTAATGTACATAATATAAAAATATAATCATTGTCTTGCGGTTTACTCCACAAATATCCATCCCCATATCTAAGTATACACGAAAGTCTAGGGGAGACCACTCCCGATTTTTTATTTTGTGCGACATACTTTAACTCAAGAATTACCAAAGCCTACATTGTAAAGCCTTAGAGCTTTACTGGCTACCTCCCAAATTTACCATTTTGAGTAGTGAGCTACTCTTATTGTTAATATTATACAATAAAAAAACATTCATTTGATTTGTGTCTGTAACAGCTGGTGTAAATTTATAGTACTTGTAAATGTTACCTTTTTTGTTTTACTTTTATTCTCTCAGTCACGATCACGATACAACCCCCCACTACCACCACCCCAGATCTGACGCTGTTAGTTTTTATTTGAAACTGGGAGTAACTATGGATGTGAGTGGTGTTTTGAGACAATGGAACTGGAAATTCTCTGATCTGGAGGGATAAAAGCTGACACACAAACGCTAGTGAATTTGCCTTCTTCGTATCTCACCGTCACTTGAATTTTTTTATTCAGTATTATTGAGTATTCCTGCTCACACTGAATTAGTATGCACCTTATGGTCTATGATGTCAAAGCAGCACTGACAAAAAAACTGAGACACAGTATAGACAGAAACATTATATATATTTGTAATAATTCATTTTATGACCTGTATAGTACATTTTGGAAAATATTGTGGCACGGATGCAACATTATTCATATTCATTCACATGCCTTCTTGCTCTTGTAATCAGTGACTGTGTTTTTTGGGTTTTTTTTTTCCAATCTTGCCCAATCTCCACATTTTAATACATGGTCGTGTTTCTTTTGTATTCCAGGACATGCAGAGGAAAGAATAGTACAGAGAGGTCAGTTCTGCGCTATATACAATCATCTAATTCAAATGTTACCAGTTCCCACACACACAAGGACTGTCCTTCCTACATTCATGAAATGTGCACCTGTTGCAATGTACACACTTTTCTCTGTGCTGTGGTTCCTATTACGCCGAAGGGGTGCCTTGGAACAGAAGCTTGTCGATGTTGCATCCTCTTTTTCTTTTTCCATCACCTTTTCTTGTAAGAAGTGACCATGAAGCTCCTCTGCAAGGTGAGCCATGAACACTCTTCTTTTCTCAGTGGACCCCGTGCATGCCTTGCACAGTAAATGCGCGTTGATCGCCGCCAAGTCAAGCGTGTTATAGCACACAGCAACCGGCCACCCGCGTGCTCCTGCTCACATTGAATAAGCTCATGCCTTCTGGTGCATGATGTCAACGCAGCACCAGGGAAAAAAAGAAATAGACCAGTGGTTCTCAACCTGTGGGGCGGGCCCACCTAGGGGGCAGAAAGTAACAAAAAAGAGGGAGCGAAGATGTGAAAAAAAGAAAACAAAAATCAAAAATATGAAATAAACATCTGTTGAAAAAACCAAAACAAATTAACTTAAACTACTTTCTGATACTAGAACAATAAATATAAAGTTAGATAAATGTCGATAAAAGTTAAGTAGGCATAATAAAATATGCATCTACATTTCTAAAAAATGTTAGGGGGGGCACGATTAAAACTGTTATGAAAAGTCGGGTCACAAATACTTAAAGGTTGAGAAAAGCTGAAATAGACAAATATATGTGACATTTTGAAGAAATCATTTTATCACCTGATAATGCAATATTATTTGAAAACGAACAGCATCAGATCGGGTGTAAATTTATGGTACTTGTAAAAGTTTGCTTTTTCCAGTTTTATTCTTTCAATCATGATCATGTTGTAACAACAATCCCCCCCCCACTCCGATCTGACCCTCACTAACAGCACCCGATCTGACGCTGTTCGTTTTCAAATAATATTGCATTAGTGCGATGGTGTTTTCTGATTGCACAGAATTCAATCACTAAGTACAAAGTATAATGAACTCTCATATCACCTTTTCTTAATGCTATGTTAGATAACACCTACATTTGGATCAGCACATAGCACAAGGCTGCACAGAACAAACACTGCAGAGCTTTTCTACACACTTCTCTACCAGTGCCATTCAATGTGATAATGATATCACATTTACAGTAAGAAGCATTAGATTGAAAAAAAAAAACATAAAGGTGGCAACAGACCACCAGGCCCACAATGTACATGGCCAAATATGTACAACAATGTAAACACAAAGCTACCACTGCTGCACTATACATAACAGATAGCTGCTTCGGTGTGTGTATATACACTACTGCCAATGTAATATTGTCCAAGCAGTACGTCAGAAGGTGTAATAATGCAGTCTGTTCCAACTCTGCTCTAAGACAGACAGAAGTTTTTGAAGTAATCAACAGAAGTTGAAACATCTGTGCAAATTGTTTGCTTCAATTTGAAAGGCTTAATTTACGTTAATTGCTGCAGAACATCTTTAGGTGGTAACCTGTTAGTTGGTCCCTGAAGAAGGCCCATTTGTAATAGTCTGATATTTTCATTTTTCAGTGTTTGTGAAGCTAAATTTAAAATGTAAACCTCTGGCAGTTTACTGCTTCTCTTTTCACCATTTTATGCCATTGATTGCATTTCAGCTGATTAAATATGAAGATAAACTGAGGTGTAAAACTTTTGAGTGGTAGTGAATATAAATAATTATGCATATTTTGACCTAAAATTGGGTTTGGCTGGTAATATATTAGCCTCAATTACTTTGTCCTAAAATTGGGTTTGGCCTGTAACATATATATGGGGCAAAGGCCCACAATGGAGGAATTTGACATACCTGTCAGGCAGGGTTCAACCAATGAGTTTCCACATTGTTATTCAGCCTGAGCAGTGAACTGAACACAAAGGCAAGTGATGAAGCTTCTGTGCCTACCTGCTACCCAACAGAGCACCATGGTGGCAACTTAGGGAGTAGAGGAGAAGGCAGCGACACAGAGCAAAAGAAAGGTCTAGTTGAAGAAGGCAAAGAGTCTCAAATGAGATGCAGGCAACACTAGTTGACCATGTCATCAACCATGGCTTGAACATGAGTGAAGCAGGTCAACATGTGTGGGCCAATGTGTCACATTTTACCGTGGCTGGCATAATGTAATACTTTGGAAATGAAGATGAGTACAGTAACTGTGGCCTCTGCAGTCCAATACTTATAGTACATGCAGATTTAGATATGGGACATGTGATGATGCTGGTCCCCTAAAGACACCCTCTTCCCACATGGGAGTCTGTTGAACCAACACCGTCAATAGTTATGATGGTTTAAAATGCTCAGGTGCTTTTTATTATTAAAAAAAAAAATCCAAAACAAAAGTAAAACCAAAAATGTTCATTGTGCAGTGCCAGCCCGTATATATACACCCGTCTCTGTGGGCGTAGTGTCTTAATTACACGCCCATGGAGACTGGCACGGCTTTATGGATTTAAAACCTGGCCATATTTCACTGTAGCTGCAGACCCGCTATACCACAGTACATTTCACAAAAATTACACAAAGATGAGTAAATGCGTGTTTTTTCAGAAGTGCATAAAGACTCTGAAAGAGGGAGCGGCAGCTTGTATTTAATCCATAAGCAGCAGACCCCAGAGCTAAACGTGGATACCAGCAATTTCACTGCACACTGAAAAGCACTGTTTTGCATTTTCCTATCAGTGTGTTGTTGGTGTTTAGAATTAGCTATTCATGTGATGTTTTGATGTAGAGTTTTGATAAAGAAATACCATTTTTAGAAGAGTTAGTATGGTTTGAATGAAGTGTGTGCTTTACATGAGATGTTTGACTTGTTTTGAATTGTGTGAGTGTTTATGGGTATTGTGTATAGAGTTTGCATAAAATGAGCTGTATCAGAAATCAAGTGTAAGCCGTTAGAAAGAACTGTAAAAGAATGTGAATCGAGCAGCACTGCAGATTAATGCTCAGAGACACTGCACTCTAGGTGTTATCATACACATGCATTTCATTCTGGAAAAGATATCATTTCAATTGTAAATCTTAGCTTTTCAAAGCTTGAGAAAATGTAGTTTAATATGTTTAGTCTGGTGATCACTGTTTGCCAACTCCTGTGGGCGCAAGAGGTGCCCAACTTAAGGAACTCTTAGTGACTGCTGATTGGGTGGAGGAGTGTGGAGATAATGAAAGAGCATGCCACTTATGTGACAATGCGATTTTGGAATCGGTTCAGTGGTGAGATTCACGTAACGGGTGCACCCTTTGTCCAGTGTCCATGTTTCCCTGTGTTGGTTTTCTCCAGGTGGTCTGGTTTCCTCTCACATTCCATGGATGAGCATGTTACTTGGATTGTTGATGCTAAATTGTTCCTTGTTGTGTGTGTAGCTGGTGCCCTTTGCAGGGATTGTTTCTTGTGCCCAAGACTTTCTGGGATAGACTCCAGTTTCTCTCTGGAAAATCATGCAAGAACTGAACCCTGGCCCCCGAATTAACAACTGTGCTCCCTTTCCAATATGCTACTATATTTAAACTGGTTTGTTTATGAACATGGAGTTGTTATAAGAATATGATTTCTTTATCAACTGCTGAAATATTGTCTTCTAATATATGAGAATTAAATAAAGCTGTAATGTTTACCAAGTTGCACTGTAACACAACATGATTTCCAGCAGCTTAACACTTGCCAGCGGAGTGGTGGCGGCTCTGAGGCTAGGGATCTGCACTGGCAATCGGAAGGTTGCTGGTTCGAATCCCGTAAATGCCAAAAGGGACTCCGCTCTGTTGGGCCCTTGAGCAAGGCCATTAACCTGCAATTGCTGAGCGCTTTGAGTAGTGAGAAAAGCACTTTATAAATGCATAGATTTATTGTTATTAACGTCACAGGTGTTTAATCTGAACTGAAAAGACTATTGCACCTTTATAATTCACTCCAGTTCAATTTCTTTTTGCCCACTGACTTCAATACATTTGACTGAATTCCACAACATGTTCCCAAACATTTCCCCAGTTTCACCGAACTTAAGAAAAGAACAATTCCACCAGGTTCGCTCATCACTAGTGAGCACAAACAACACATTGTGGATGCCAAACAAACAGAATAAGTACAAACATATTTTACTAATAGTGCAATCTGAGATGTATATAAGAAGGATTTGGCTCCAAAAACAGCTTAGTAAAGAAACGTTAGTTTGAGTGAATCTGCCATTCTGAGGAGATTTTCAGGAGCTAATCATTTTCTTGAGACTCATTTTGAGGAAGAATGGGCACAATGATATCACACTTTTCATACCCACTCTATCTGGATGGCATGTCTGGTCATGGTCATTGGAGCCTGGAAGATAATGGAAGATCACCAGACAGACATACAAATGTGAAAAGTAATAGTAATAAATGATCAAATTTAGTAAAAATTGAACTCTATTGTTTTTAGAACAAGATTATTTTCAAAGCAGAGAAAACAAAGACTCAATTTTGTGCCAGAAGTAAGGTGTCTGTAAGTTTGATTTCTTAATTTAGCATGGATGAGGAGGTCCCACTTGAAGTGTAGAGCATTGTGATATTCTTATATTCAATCTGGGTGGAGGTTTCTCCTCCTTAAAGTCTCAAGCACACACATAAATGTACTGTTTTATGTATGGAATTGTATATTGTATCGGGTTTGACTCTGTGTTTGAGTTTGTGCGTATTTGTCCTGTGAAGGACAGGCACCTTCTCCTGCTTTGTGACATTTGCTTTCTGCAACGGGCTGCTGCTGCCCCGTGACCCTGCCCTAGAAAAGCTTAGGAAGCTTAGGTTGGATGGATAAATGGAGGGATGGATGTTATAGTAATACAAGGTCCCACTCATATAGTAACTCTGATCTCTTAACCTATGAACAGAGTAGACAAAAACTTCAATTAACAGCTTTGAACAGGATTCATGGAGAAAATAAAACTATTGGGATTCCATGATTGGTTATGTTGGGGAAACGCTCCATAAATAAAGAAAAGTCATGAGCTGCTGTTAAAAATGAATCCACAGATGAATATTCTTGTTGTACTTTAACAAAATGGTGCCACTTTGTGCTCTTGTTTAGTGCAGCATGGCAGACTCACTTGTCTGAACAGAGTAGCCTCTTTGACAAGTTGGGTTCATTTACATTGCACAGCTATACAGGTAAAGCATTGTCATTACACTAATCAAAGAACAGATAAATGGTATGGTCTTCAAACAGACCTATCTCTTGAATATTATCTCAAAGTTACTAATAGTTATACAGAATAAAACTCTGCTAAATATCTGGTTCATAGAATAAGACTTCTTATTTGTAGACTAGCTCTATTTTGGACACTGTACCTGGGGTGTTTGATAAGAGAGTAGGTGTTAGTGGTAGTGCTGTTAATCAGATGTATCAGAAGTCCTGTGTAAGTAAGAACTTTTCTTTATACAATGTTTGTAGATTTTCTTTTTTAGTTTTACCATTAGGCAAGTATTATTGTTTCTGTGTCTACTTTTCTCTTCCTCCCTTTTTTGCTTCTAGTGCTTCAAGTTCTGCCCTCACAGCCACAGCACCTGGCACCATCACTGGAGCTTTACAGTGAGTACTAATCTTTGAGTTTTGTGTCTTCCTTGAGCTTCCCTGAACTTTGTCCTTCCATTTCACATCTCACTGTACATGCCAATCATGATCCTGTCTCTTTATTCCTGTCCAGAGCACCGCCCCCTTCTTAGTTTTCATTCCAAACAATTGGTTAGTGGTGCTATTTATGTGGCCTATCCATCCCTTCATTTACATGGATAGGTCCATTCTGAGCGCTGCACAAAGCATGTACATTAACACCATAATAATAAATATTAAAATAAAAATGACATTTGAGTTTATGAGGTGGAATCTGCATGTTCACCCTTAATGTTCATTGTTGAAATTTAGCAAAGCATTTTTCGAATGAATATGCAGCCTTTTCCGGGGACCTTGTTCATTGAATGTATTCTTGGAAATGCATCGTGTGGCTGGTTTAGGCGAACATTTTTTTCGAAGTGTTCTTGGTGTAGTTGATGGCAGTTGTGTTATGAGGATGCCTCGATGATGGGCCATTAGTGAGACCAGATGCCACTTGCTGTTTGTTTGGTTACTGTACTGGAGAATTGTGTGGTGGTTCTAGTGGTAAAGAGGGACAATTGCACAATGTTCAAGCTCATTATTATTTTTATAATCTTCTATACTAATAAAAGGCAAAGCCCTCACTGACTGACTGACTGACTGACTCACTCACTCACTCACTCACTGACTCATCACTAATTCTCCAAGTTCCCGTGTGGGTGGAAGGCTGAAATTTGGCAGGCTCATTCCTTACAGCTTACTTACAAAAGTTGGGCAGGTTTCATTTCGAAATTCTACGCGTAATGGTCATAACTGGAAGCTATTTTTCTCCATATAATGTAATGGAGTTGAGCTGGATGGCCGTGGCTGGATGGCCATGGGGAGGTGGAGTTTCGTGTGACATCATCACGCCTCCTACGTAAGTACGTAGAGAACAAGGAAGACCTCCAAACAGCGCTGAACAAAAAACGCCATTTCACAATTGAGAAGGCAGAAAAAGATTATGAAGCAAGTGATGCATACAAGCGTATTCATAAATACAAGCATATTCATAAGTACAGCTACTGCGGAAACAAAGCACGGCGTGAACCGTAAGTTTATATTAAGTTTATAGACACACTCCCGCTGCCATTTGTCATGCCTACGACGAATGACGGTATTCGCGACATATGAAATGAAAAAATAATTAACCATCAAGTGTCAGAAGAGGTGATTGAACCCATGACTTCCAGGGTCACAATGCACATGGTCAACCATTTTTACAGTATTAAGACCACTAGGCTACAGGAACTGCTGCTACATCCCTCTATCACAACAGAGTGTATCTTGGGAGTGTACATATACAGTATAAGGGGAAAAGGCACACAATGGGTTCAACCAATAAGTTTCCACATTGTCACTCCACTTGAGCAGTCAACTGAATATACAGGAAACCGAAGAGGCTTCTTTATATTTAGTTGACTGCTACACAATGGAGCACCATTGAGGCAACCGACGGTCTCTGAATCCCTGTTTCTGGATAAGTAAAGTTAGAAGAAGGATTTCTAATTTATGACAATTAAATTAAACTGTAAACCCTTTCAAGTTCTACTGTAGTACATCAATGATCCCATCAGCTTCATACTTAACATCTCAAGTACTCCATCTGCACGTATTGGGGTCTACTCAGCCTTTTGAACTATAAGAGATATTCTTGATGATTGGTTCTGGTGGCTGCTCACTGTGAATATCATGATTGTACTGACAAATGTGGATGGTCTACTTTTGCTTTGAGCTAACAAGAATCACATTGCGATTGTGAAAGTCATTGAGCCGTGAGTGTAGAATGAGGCTTATTCAAGTGATATTTACACAGATAAGTGTGTATAATGGGAAAAAAGTACCAGACTCGGTGTGGAACAACTGGAAGGTACATTTGTGATTAAAGAGAAATTTGTCTGTCTTACATTGGAATTGAACTCACACTTTCTGATTGATAACCATTTATGCTAACCACTACACTACCATAACTGGAGTTCTGACTGAGTTGATACAGTACATCAGACTATTGTACTTGAATAAATAACAAGAGCTTGAAGTGTCAGCTCATTGTTTAACTTTACCTCGTATTTGTGTTGAGTTCTATCCTCACTTATAGTCAATTTGGGTGCAGATGGAGGCCATTTTATGATTGACAAAATTTTGAAAGTTGTAAAGTTGGTGTAGTGAGTAGGGTACCTGCCCTTAAAGCAGTGGTAATGGGCTCAGTTCCCAGCCATGTAAAACTTGTTTCTCATTATATTTATTATTGTCTATGTTATATGTGGATGGGGCCTAATCTATCAGCAGGAGCAGGTATGAGGTGTCAGTGTGAAAGTATCCTTTGGACACCAAGTAACTGGTAGATTTTTATCTCTTGGATTTGAAATGGCTGTGATCCTGGACTGTTCCCAAACTGCGAACTGTAAAATGGAATGTGTGCTCTCATGTGTGGTGTGCTTATATAGAAATGACATTAAATATATTTAATGGAGAAATAGCGAAAAACCATACATTGCCAATTATTTTGACAGCATTTTGACCACTAGGCTATGGCTACTGCTGCTGCTACAACCCCGCTATCACAACAGATTGTATCTTTGAAGTGTACACGTATGGTATAAGGGGAAAAGGCACACAATGGACGAATGACACACGCTTGTCAGATCGGGTTCAACCAATGAGTTTCCACATTGTTACTACACGTGAGTAGTCAGCTTGATATAAAGGAAACTGAAGAGGCTTCAGTGACTACCTGCTACCCTATGTAGCACCATGGAGGCAAGTGGGGCGAGGTTCATAAACAGAGCAAGAGGAAGGGCTCTATGATGGAGAAAAAGAGTGTAAAATGCAATACATGCAACACTAGTTGACCATGTTATCAGCCATGACCTGAACATGAGAGAAGCAGGTCAACATGTGTGGCCCCATGTGTCACATTTCACAGTGGCTGGTATCATGTAATGTTTTGAAAATTAAAATGGGTACAATAATGGTGGAGCAAAACTTAAGGTAAATGTACTGTAGATCGAGATATGGCACAGTTCACGAAATACAGTAAGATGAGTAAACGTGTGTATTTTCAGAATAGCAAAAAGACCCTGAAAGAGGGCGAGGCTCCTGACCAACAGATTACAATAGTAAGTATGCAAAAATCACCTTTTTTTAGAAGAGAATGGTTTTGAATGCAGTGTGTATTTTGTTGTCAGGTGTGTGACATGTTTTGGGTTGTGTGAGTGTTTGTGGCTATTGTGTATAGAGTTTGTATAAGATGAGCTGTAGTTTTAGAAAATATATGTAAAAAGTGAGATAGAACTGTAAACAAATGTGAATGGAGCCACACTGCCAAATAATGCATAGAGCCACTGTACTGTATGTATTATCACACAAATGTATTTCATCCTGGAAACTGTATCAGTTCACGTGCAAGTCTGAGCTTTTTAAATATTGAGATAACGTAACGACATGAATTTAATAGACCTGTTTGGTGACAACTGTCTTCCATCTTCTAACGGATCAAGAGGTTTCTAGTTTATAAAACTCTTAGTGAGAGATGTTATTGAGACTGTGTTTCTTTAGCCTCTCACTTTGAACAGCAAGAGTTTAGATATAAATGTCGAATATGTAAGTCTTAAGTGAAATAATTAGAATCACTTTGTTGTTGACACAAATAAAGCATATGCAGCAAAGTGTGCATCATTGAAAAGCTGATGAGCAGCAGCGAGCAATATTGACAAATGTATCAATTTATTTTTCTTACAGGAAACATCCATCCATCCATTTTCTAACCCGCTGAATCCGAATACAGGGTCACGGGGGTCTGCTGGAGCCAATCCCAGCCAACACAGGGCACAAGGCAGGAACCAATCCTGGGCAGGGTGCCACCCCACCGCAGGACACACACAAACCAAGCACACACTATGGCCAATTTAGAATCTCCAATCCACCTAACTTGCATGTCTTTGGATTGTGGGAGGAAACCGGAGTGCCCGGAGGAAACCCATGCAGACACGGGGAGAACATGCAAACTCCACGCAGGGAGGACCTGGGAAGCGAACCCGGGTCTCCTAACTGCGAGGCAGCAGCGCTACCACTGCGCCACCGTGCCACCCCAGAGGAAACATTTAAGGTAATAATAGGATTTGAACTCAGACTTCTCGGATGATGGGCATGTATGCTATCCACTATGCTACCACCAAACATGGTCAAGAGGTCTTTCTCAGTTGATACTGTACATCATACTATATGATTTGAACAAGAGCAAGGGATTGAAGTGGAAGATAAATGTAGAAGTGGACCTCATATGTGGAATAGCTTTACAAACTATGGTATAATTTTGTTTTGCCCAGTGTGTAACTCTGAAGAAATAGAAAGGTGTGATAGTTTTTCCAAAAAAAAAAATAACAAGAACTGGTGGTGTAGTGGTTAACATACAGTGGTGTGAAAAACTATTTGCCCCCTTCCTGATTTCTTATTCTTTTGCATGTTTGTCACACAACATGTTTCTGATCATTAAACACATTTAACTATTAGTCAAATATAACACAAGTAAACACAAAATGCAGTTTTTAAATGATGTTTTTTATTATTTAGGGAGAAAAAAAATCCAAACCTACATGGCCCTGTGTGAAAAGTAATTGCCCCCTGAACCTAATAACTGGTTGGGCCACCCTTAGCAGCAATAACTGCAATCAAGCGTTTGCGATAACTTGCAATGAGTCTTTACAGCTCTGGAGGAATTTTGGCCCACTCATCTTTGCAGAATTGTTGTAATTCAGCTTTATTTGAGGGTTTTCTAGCATGAGCCACCTTTTTAAGGTCATGCCATAGCATCTCAATTGGATTCAGGTCAGGACTTTGACTAAGCCACTCCAAAGTCTTCATTTTGTTTTTCTTCAGCCATTCAGAGGTAGATTTGCTGGTGTGTTTTGGGTCATTGTCCTGTTGCAGCACCCAAGATCGCTTCAGCTTGAGTTCACGAACAGATGGCCAGACATTCTCCTTCAGGATTTTTTGGTAGACAGTAGAATTCATGGTTCCATCTATTACAGCAAGCCTTCCAGGTCCTGAAGCAGCAAAACAACCCCAGACCATCACACTACCACCACCATATTTTACTGTTGGTATGATGTTCTTTTTCTAAAATGCTGTGTTCCTTTTACGCCAGATGTAACGGGACATTTGCCTTCCAAAAAGTTCAACTTTTGTCTCATCAGTCCACAAGGTATTTTCCCAAAAGTCTTGGCAATCAGTGAGATGTTTCTTAACAAAATTGAGATGAGCCCTGATGTTCTTTTTGCTTAACAGTCGTTTGCGTCTTGGAAGTCTGCCATGCAGGCTGTTTTTGCCCAGTCTCTTTCTTATGGTGGAGTCGTGAACACTGACCTTAATTGAGGCAAGTGAGGCCTGCAGTTCTTTAGACGTTGTCCTGGGGTCTTTTGTGACCTCTCGGATGAGTCGTCTCTGCGCTCTTGGGGTAATTTTGGTCGGCCGGCCACTCCTGGGAAGGTTCACCACTGTTCCATGTTTTTGCCATTTGTGGATAATGGCTCTCACTGTGGTTCGCTGGAGTCCCAAAGCTTTAGAAATGGCTTTACAACCTTTACCAGACTGATAGATCTCAATTACTTCTGTTCTCATTTGTTCCTGAATTTCTTTGGATCTTGGCATGATGTCTAGCTTTTGAGGTGCTTTTGGTCTACTTCTCTGTGTCAGGCAGCTCCTATTTAAGTGATTTCTTGATTGAAACAGGTGTGGCAGTAATCAGGCCCGGGTGGCTACGGAAATTGAACTCAGGTGTGATACACCACAGTTAGGTTATTTTTTAACAAGGGGGCAATTAATTTTTCACACAGGGCCATGTAGGTTTGGATTTTTTTTCTCCCTAAATAATAAAAACCATCATGTAAAAACTGCATTTTGTGTTTACTTGTGTTATATTTGACTAATGGTTAAATGTGTTTGATGA
This sequence comes from Polypterus senegalus, assembly GCF_016835505.1. Lineage (NCBI taxonomy): Eukaryota > Metazoa > Chordata > Cladistia > Polypteriformes > Polypteridae > Polypterus > Polypterus senegalus. The sequence continues at coordinate 32,300,999 of NC_053168.1, read as the reverse complement.
TCATAAACATTTTGTGTGACAAACATGCAAAAGAATAAGAAATCAGGAAGGGGGCAAATAGTTTTTCACACCATTGTATCTGCCCTTAAAGACGTTGTGGGTTCAGTTCTTGGGCATCATGTATGTATATTCTGTTTTGTTTTTGAATTATCTATCAATTTCTATAGTAAATTTGTATTGTTCTTTGTTATCAGGCATTGCCTATTATTCTAACATGAGCATCTAAAAGGTGTCTGTTTGGAAAAAATAGGAATGCCAAGAGACAAAGTAAAATGTTGAGGTATATGTTAACATTTGGAATGTAATCAGGTTTTGGTGTGATCCTGGGTTATAAAAAAATTGAAATGTGTGAAATGGAATGTATCCATTGATGTACAGTGTAATTGTACTGAAATACACAGTACAGTACAGTGAGTGATTTCTAGAAAAACTGAAAAATAAGCTGGGTTTGCAACACCAGCTCAGATGGTGTAGAGCATTGTCGGGCAACCGGTGTGCGCGCCGTGGAATTTTCTAAGGGCGCCGCGAAAACTTTTGTAAAATGTTTAAAATTGCTAGTGTTTTTGAACTTTTGGTTGATTAAAAAGATAATGTTTAAAAAAAAACATTTTATGTTGGAAAAACAGATAATGGAACACTTACGAAAATGAAGTCTAAGAAACGCGAGAGACTTCAAATGATCGACAAGGAAATGCGCGTCTGTCTTTCGAAAATTGATCCTCGCATCAATCTCATATGTACTGAAAAACAATCTCAACATTCACATTAATTAAATTTAAGATTTATCCATTGATTCCTTTATTAATAAAATGTCTTTCAAACTTATAAAATTAACTGTTTTTATTGGCAATTGTCCATAGATTGTGTCGTCACGACTTTATTTATGGGCAGTCCCTCAGGTGTGCCGCGAAAGAAAATTTTTGGACTCAAAAAAGGTTGCCTTTCACTGGTGTAGAGGTAGGTGCATGTGAGTGTCAATAAATCATGTAATCTCGTTGTACAGCTTCAAATCCAGGAGGAGGAAGTTCTGGAAACATGGAAGAGAGGTGCCGGAGGAGGAAGAAGAAAAAAGAGTGGTAAGTGTGGTTGGGATGCAATGCAAACAGGCTGACCCTGGAAGATGATGGCTCATTTGTAGACAAAGCTCCTGCTGCTGAGACCTTTTCCTTTTCTACCTGTAATAGTCGGTGAACCAGCTAAGATTTGCGTTGAGAAGCTTGAGTCTTCAGTAACTTTGTTTTGCTTTTTTTGTTCAGTTCTGTGGCTAGATACCTGCAAATTAAACAGGGTAGCCCGGCTGGCTCCCCAACTATTTTCATGGCCTCCTCACAATCCCATATAAACCCTTTTGGCCCTGACATCCTATTACTAGCACATATATATGCAACCCTAAAGCACAGATACGTTTGCAACCGTTGGAAGTGGGTGTGCTACTATTAACGCAGACTGGAGAGACTGGAATACAGTCTGCGAAACAGAGAAGTGAAAATGGATGCTTCCGGACTGTGCGCACCACGTAGTAAGTAGCTCCACTTTCAATTTTATTTACTCAAGAAGATTGAAGTATTTGACAGTGTGGTATTTGGCAGGCTTGTCATCCCGGCCAATACCCCCAGGCAGCCAGATGAAGCCCTCCCTGCAGTATGGAGGTGCCCCGAAGACCAGCAGGGAGTCATGGACTTTGTAGTTTTTATCCTCAGCCCTGCTGGGTACCACAGGGACTGCAAGAGGGAGCTGCAGGGAGGACCGAAGACTTATTTGTGTTCTTTAACCCGGAAGTGAGTCAAAGGAAGAGCGACGGGCTTCCGGGGTGAAGAAAATATCATTTTACCTGTCCCGGAAGAGATACAGGATCACATGGACTGGGGATTGGGAACACTTCCGGGTCAGGGAATATAAAAGGACTATAAGAGCTCCCAGACGGCGAGCTGAGCTGGGTGGAAGGGTGGCAACGCGTCTGGGAGTGGAGGATTGTTTATTATTGTGTATTGGTGTTTGTTTATGAGTATTGTGGAGGAGAGGGTGCTTTGTGCACTGTGGCGAATTAATAAAGTCAACGTTTGGACTTTTACCTGGTGTTTGGAGTCGTGGACAAAGGTTCAAGGGAGCGATAGTGCCCCCTATCTGTCACAACAGCTATTGTAAAATAATAGTAATCATTTTTTTGTTTTATCAATTTTAAATATCCTAGACACCCCAAAGGCAGAATATCTCACCAAATAATTTTCCCCATAAAAACAGAAAATCCAGGGCCCAAAGGGTTAAATACAGGGAAAACCTGCAGTAGGTTTTTGCATAAAGCACTTTAATTTGTTGCCTTGAATTAAATATAAAAATGCAGAATAAAAATCATAGTGACATCAAGTAATACATTTCTGACTCCACTACGATAGGCACCAAGGTTGCCTTTTAAGAATGGAAGCAATCTAATCTCATCGCTAAGCCTGTCAGTATAGTAGCCAACATGGTTTTCTATCAGATGTAGCACAAGTAATCGACACATTCATGAGGCTTTATAAAATGCTTTTGGATTGGGAAAGTGCTGCCTGAAATAAAGATGGATGGGGTAATGGTTGACTTGTGTGAAATGATATTGCAGCTTATCCACAGGGTCAAAAGTGCCATGTAAGCTTTTCCCCAAATCATAAGTACACAAATGTATGCCACGTTTAAATATTTTTAGAATACCCTGAGATGGCTATTCATGCTGAGCAAAAGGTGAGATTAGTGGTATTGCTTTTCAGTTCTGACAGATTTTTAAAAATTTCTGTTTTCAAGAAATCCGGGCATTTTTCATTTTGCTGTTTTACAAAACTGTTCTTTCTGTTAATTGCATAAAAAGGTGGTCTTTATGCTAATGGGTAAAAGCATCCAGCTTGTGCATGGAAAACCGAATTCCTGTGAACAGAATTGTATTTTTCTTGTCTGGTATAGTGACAATATGAATAGGTCTGAAAAACTGAAATGCTAAGATGGCGATTCAGTGCCAAGAGATTAACTGACTTCAAGTATGTTGTTGAATGACATCTAAAGACCTTGTCACGTTACATGACGATTGTCCATTGCCGAGTTCATTTACATCATCTTAGAGAGTCGCTGGCAGTCATGGCATGCTCCTGTGACTTCCAGTTGTGCAGTTTGGCTTAGTGACTCAGTCCAACTAGTCTGTGACTCGGTCTGACTTTGTCTTAAAGCTGTAGCGGTCCATGAGATGGCGATTTATTTATTTATTTATTTTTTTTAAAGGAGATTCCATGGATGCACCCAGACTTGGCCCAACACACACACATTCACAAGCAGAGACACAAAGCCAATGAATGAATAAATGACAACCCAGTACACAACAACAACAATCAGACAAACCTCCCCTTTCCCCTACAGCGATATAGTTGTAGCATAATAATGAACCACAACAACAAACACTCATGACAACATCCTTATACAGTCCAATACAGCAAAAGCAGGTGAAATGGTTTGGAGTGAAGATGACAATCCTGAGAACAGCTTCTGTAGTAAATGAGTGTAACAGGCCTACCAGTAGTCCTGAGAGGCGAGGGGTGAGATTTGTGGGATCGCTCTTTTTGAAGATGCACAACGATTAATCCACCACTATACACACGATACGCAGGCATGAGACAGTCCATTCATCCTAAAAGGAAATGATCCAGGGCATAATTGACTTTTCAAATGACACATTGGATAGGATACACAAAAACACTGATCTCCCATTGCTCTGCCAGGCCCCCCTTTTCAACTTTCCCGCTGGCCTGTTTCGTCCCAAGCAGCCCCACTTCTGTTCCAGTCATCCTATGTGGGTAATCACCCTTGGGCTGCTGGGAAATGGAGTTCTTCCCATGGTAGCACTGCTACAAGTCACAGGGGTGGGCTATGTGTCTGTGAGAGTTGACAACCAATGAACGCTCACGGGAAGTTCAATTCATAGAGCGCAGCTATGAGGAATAAGAAAATGCAAATGTTTTGGACCTGACAAGCAGAAGTGAGTCTTGTCTGTATCATGTTGCGTGTTTTATGTACTACGACAGAATGAAAAAAAGGATAAAAAGGCAGAAATTGCGGGTGAACGCATGAGACCTGTAAAGCTTTCATGCAGGCTCCTACTCCATTTAGGTAACATGTCAGAATAAAAGGGTGAGCTTGGACACTTTAGAAATGTCAAACTGTGTTGGAAAGTTGTTCCACAGTCATCTGATTTTAACATATTATATGACAAAATCAGCAACTGTGTAACAGCCGACCCCTTTACCCAGCCGGCAGCTACACCTCCAAGACCTGTGGCCTGGATAATTTACTGAGAAATAATCTAACTATCAAGCCGTACTTCTAACCAATTAAACTTTTCCCCACAATCGACGGTGTAAATGTAAGTACACAAAAACAGGATGTAAAATTAAACGGATTAAACATATTAAATGAAACAAGACATGCAGAAAACAGATATAAATATAAATATCCCTCCACCCCAGCAACAACAAGACACCACCAAATATAAATACAACAAAAACCCTCCCTTGCCCCTGTAACATACAACACGAATAACAAAATGACTGATAAACTGAATGATTGTGAACTTGAGTCCGGTTATAAAACTGTCCTGAATACGGATGACTGAACTAGCGGTAAATGCGTTGCTTGATTTTACCGGCGTGTGGAGCAACCTCACCGTGATTCCTTGGCATATGGCGGATGGCGAATCGACCCCGGGGTCTCAGCAGATGGAGCTTGAAAGACAGTCCAGCAAAATGAAAAGCAAACTGGTGAAAAGGCGCGATGTGAAAAAACAGCAAGCAAGTTGAAACGTGGTTGAAACAAAATGGTCTCCTTTCTCCTTCTTCTCTCCTTCCCTCTCTCTTCTCTTCTCTTCTCCTTCCTGATTACTTAAATAGTCTATGTGACGGCTGTGATTGATTAATTAAGAACAGGTGTTTTCCAGGTTTGCGGCTGTGGTCTCCTTCCATCATCCATCCTCCTTTACGGGGACGGCATTAACTGATACACATACAAAGAGCAAACGGGACAATGAAACAAGACACACTCAGAACTGACATTTAACACTAACTCTGTGGCCCCGCTACAACTGTAGTCATCCTATTTAACATCAACTCCAACTAAAGGTCGTGTAGTGCGACATCAGCTTAAAGCATCAAGGACTGTGACATGAGCTACTGTCACACAATTTCTCCTTGTTTTTCACCTGGGAGAAATTGTGTGCATGTTTTAGTGATGGTCTGTGCACTGCATGATGGCCCATTGCTTTTGCTCTCTCTATTCAGCCGCTGTCACTTTTTCTTTGATTTGTGACTGTGACACGGAGACCAGCAAAAAGTTCACATTCACTGAAGTTTCTGTAGTAAGTAAGGATGACACTCAATTACATGGCAGAATATATATGGTGATTAGATCATGAATATTCAAAACAGCCAAGCTTGGTTAATGGCAGTTAAATTGATTTGAGATTTCTGAAAGATCTTGTTATGACATAAATGGCATAAATATGGCTTTATAATTTTGATTTTTTTGTTTGTACGCCACTTTTGCATGTTGAAGATAAGCAAAATGTTACTATAGAATCTAAGCAAGGTTTTATACAAGAAACCTCAAGAGTTTATTTCATTATGAGAAATGAATAGTAGGTGGAAATGCATACATATTTAGAGGTTTTTCTTCAATGCCATGATGTTAAATGGCTCCTTCCATGTGGCTCTCATCTTACTCTTATCTGCCTTAACCCCTGCTTGCTGGCAGAGGAGCTGAAAGATGTGACCAGGGACATGCCAGAGGTGAAGGCCAAAACACAGTCAGAACCAAGTAGGCAAAATCAAAGGGCAAAGACAAATGCAAAGGTCAGAATCAGAAGAGAGACCAACACAAGTACCGTAACGCTAGGGCCTACCTGGTAAAGAAGCTAACTGCTGTTTAGTTTTCCAACTGCTTAGAATATCTACAGAGAGGTAATAAACCTGCGACGCTGTCATAATTATACTGGAAGTACCAGTGAGATCAATAACCATGTTTCCTGCAAGAATGTGGATGGAAACCTAATGACACATGGCCAAAATGGTGTCAAGTAAACAAATAGAAAAAGACAGCAATTTGTAACAGCTCCCTTAAAATGTAATGAAATTAAAAATTAAGGCCAAAAGGAAATCCCCACGTGCAAAAACTATTGATGGGTGATTTGCGAACAATTCGTTCTTTTTGAATGACTCTTTACAGTGAATCATATGAGCTGATTCATGAGCAATTCGATTCAATGCAGCTCAACAGGACTGCTAAAGTGCATGAGCGTCCTTCCTGCTTGATGTTGTCAGCGTCTTTCATTTCGCTGATAGATTTTAAAACACATGCTCAAGAACTGCCTAAATCATAAGTGTTGACTCATTTGATTCGTGAACGAGTCACTACCTGAGAACCAGTCAAACAATTCTTGTTCATTTAATTTGCAAATGAGTCACTACCCGAGAATTAGTCTACTTATTCTCATTGATTTAATTTGTGAACAAGTCAATACCGAAGAACCAGCCTAATGACTCATTCATTTGATTTGCAAACTAATCATTATAGGTTGTACAATTCTCATTCAATTGTAATGCTGTAACCAAACGTCTTATTTTAATCATACATCTTAAATGAGTTATCATGCTTTGTGTATAGAAACAGAAAAACGGTATATGACTTATCATGTTAAATATACAATTAATTATATATTTATTGTCACACATGTGCGCTTGGGAGGCAGTCAAACGGTTCAAATTTGAGATAATATTGAGATGTAAGACTAGATGCTGGCATTGATTATTAGTGGCAATTCTCCTCTTTCTACAGACCTTCTCAATAAAAGACCAACTAAACATGTCTCTTCCATCCATTCCTGACCTAACATCCGGCCCTCCTTGGCAACATCACTACTGGCACCCAGAGATGACCTCATTCCACTTCCTTTTCCTGCAAATTTCCCTTCCCGTCTCCCTGCTATAAAAGCCTGCCATTTTCCCTTTCAGACAGTCCCAGTTTGGAACTCCAATGGTCTCAATTGCAAACTCATTTTCAATACAACATACGGGGTGGATCCCCAACTCTTTGTCACTTTTCCTGTGTTTTCTTACTCTCTCTCTCTCTCTCTCTCTCTCTCTCTCTCTCTCTCTCTATATATATATATATATATATATATATTAGGGCTGGGCAAGTTAACGTGTTATTAATTAATTAACACTGACAATTATTATATTGCGCGTTAACAAAGTTTTTGTTGTTATTATTATTATTTTGAAAGCCTCAGTCTGGCTAGCGATCGATAGAGATCAGTGATCTTCTTGTTACAGCTCTTTTCGATACACTTTTGCTGGAAGGAAAGTTAGCTTTGCTGATTTTACCTCAATTCCCTGCACATGCATGAGTAACGAAGCGCAAACAGCTTCTAAAATGGCATGTGGACAGATACCAAGTTATTGCTGAATCAAACTCTGATTTGTCAGACTCCAATTTTGATGCAAGTGATCTGGAGATGTAGATCGAAAATGAAAGTGAGGCCCTGGCATCAGCTGACTGGTCCCCAGCTGATCGTGGTGCTGAACATGTTCGTGGAGCTGAGGCACCTATGACAACGTTTGCCTGGGAGGACAGACACAATGACAGGAGGTACACACCATATTGTGTCTCACTGCAACAGCAAAGACAGCCAGACAGCCAGCCCAGCATGTATTTCTGCTGGCCGTTGAGCTGCTGCTGCTACAAACAGGCGCTGACATCAGGCACAACAGGCAGCAACAGACTTTTTAAGTTGATTTGTAAAACCATTGCTTAGTGCGCTTTTCAGAAAACTGAGTTTTTTGGAAAAAATATTCGTCCTCAAAGAGTTGCTACTGAACATAGACTGTTTATACTGCTCCTTTATAAAAGAAAATGTTTCTGCTGGTATCTGTTCTGACAAAAAAGAAAAACAGATTTAGAAATGTTAACTTGCTGTTGCTCGGAAGGTGCATGTTATAGGGTAGGTACTGAGGAGCCCAGATCTAATTATGCAGATCCAGATCTTCTGGATGACTTTGATTGATACGCTTGCAGTTTGGTGCAAAGATGATTCTTCATGTCTTCAGTTCATACACTTCTCGACGGTCTGGGATTTTTCAGTTGATTTTCTATGTAATTAAATTAATAAGTTATAGCGTAATGAAAATTGAATAATTAGATCTGGACCATATATATATATATATATATATATATATATATATATATATATATATATATATATATATATATATATATATATATATATATATATATATATATATATATATATATATATATATAGTCACACATGTGCGCATGGGAGGCACCTAAAGGGCTTGAGTGAAGGCAGTTCTGAGGCATGCCGGGATGTGGCAGAGTACACTGACTCTTTTTCTCACTTCCCTGTAGACCATCCCTGGGAGACTCCACCTGGCTCTTTTGACATCACTTCCGGGACCGAACCAATGAAAACAGACCTTACCGGAGCCGGCCACTCTGATGTCACGTCTGGGCTTGATCCAATGAGGGACGAACACATGCCCGATCCTCATGACCTCACTTCCTGTCTTCCCCTTTAAAAGCCTGCCCTTTTTCCCTTTTCCCTCAGTCTCGTTTTGGACTCGGTTGTATGCACTTCAGTGCTCTGTATTACTACAAAACGATTTTGCAGCCAGGAAACCAGATTATACAGGTGGCTGCCCCAAACCTTTATCTGAGTATGTCTCATTTTTGTGACAATATATATATATATATATATATATATATATATATATATATATATATATATAATCAGTTATATATAAATTAAGAAACAATGATATGATTTGTATACTAGCAAACATATACTGTATATCACAATAATGTACAACCTTTTTAAACTGTAAATTTGTGATGTGATTAGAGGGACCACCGCTCCCAAGACTTCCCATATATACGACAGACTGTAAACAAATCAAATGAATCCAAAGAATAGATTCGCATAAACAAGTTTTTGAAAGAATCAAATCAGTCAAGTGAACAAAATATACGTAAAGATACTACACCTGCTGTTCACAGTGTCATCTCATAAGTGCTCCTAGGAATCATTGCTCTGTTTTTTGGTCAGAACTCCACCTAGAGGAGCCTGCTGTCCCTGCAATCCCACAGGAGCTTATCTGTAATCCTGTACTGTAGCAGTTCTTTGTGGATAACATGGCTCCCTTATTCCCTCACCTGGGCTGAACTTAGTAGATAGGAATTTGCAAATTACTCCTAGCCCATATTTTCCATTTTATTTTGTCAAGTGTCCTTTGCCACCTTGCATTCCCACAAGTTTGTCTGTAGCCTCTGGCTATCACAGTTGCAAGCCTGTTTACCTCCAGCAATGACTTTTGAAAAATCTTCCCTCATTAGTTTGCCAAAGCAGCAGTATGCCCATTTCCACTTAAATAAACCTTAATTGGGATTTAGTGAAAGAAATATTGTTCTTATTAGAAGCGTATTTTTATCCTGAACCATTCCATTGTCAATCTTCTGCAATGTATAGTAATTGAAAAAAACACATCTAGAAAAAAAGAAACTCATTGCAAATTAGAAATAAATGCAGAGCTTGGATATTACACATAACACATTGTACTTTTTGAGAATACTAGTCATGTAACATGCATTTAGCTTTTTCAGTTTTAATCAGAATTTAGCTCTCAAACATACTGTGGCGGTGAGGGGTTTAAAACAAGTGGCACAAATGCACAAAATCCAGGGGATGACCCCTACATTAAAATGAACAAACCCATCCTACTGAACATGATGCAGTGGACTGAGCTTCTCAACTGTTTTTGGCACTTTTAATAGCTACCTTTGGTATAAATCATGTCTCACTAAAACAATTTTTAAGATTCCACAGCTAAAATGAATACATTAACACAAAAAGGTGATGCAAGGAAATCAAACTGAATAGCCACTCATTCATCTTGCTTAATCCAATTAGACGGTCTTTTAAGGCAGAGCCCATCTGGGCAGCATTGGACACAAGGCAGGGTTGGCACGTTAAACAACGCCACCTGAGGCAAGGCATATTTTTGCTGCCCCTCCCATATACTGTATATCCTTAGTAGGCATGAGTCAATATGTTTAGTCCATATTCTATACGCATTGTGATAGAGAGTTCATAATACAATACAGTACATCTATGGAGCAATGTTTAAAATAAAAATACAGTCATGTCTCGCATAATAACGGCATATGGTTCTGACCAGTGCATCATTAGTCAATTTCATTGTTAAGCGTGTTGATGTACATTAGGAGGATGGGGATGTGTCTCTGTGTCTGATGACATTTTTACCACACTGACAAGACATCGTGTCTGCACCACCTCATTCTGTGTGCAGCGTGCAGGGTTTGCCTTTGTGTCATTTTTGCTGTGATGACACGTCAAGTATACACCTGATTTCACGTAACCTACCCTAAGCTAACCTAACCTCAAGTAACTTAAACCAACATTGCTATGATACATACATCACAGAAATGAATAATAATTATTGAACTACAGCTATACTACATTAATAACAATATTTTTCAATTTAATTTATTCTATCAATAAAGAAGCTCTGCCAATAAAGCACAACGTTTTTAGTCAGGACGTTGTTAACCGAATCAAGTCTGTAAATAAAAGTATTTTTTGAGAAAAAAAAAATAAAACACACAAAATAGACTTTAAAAATGATACAAATGTATAACTTCTTCACTGCTTCTGTTTCACTCTTATGTTTATTTTTATTGTGTGAAATTGAATACAAAACCAATGTTGGCTGCTTTGTTCACTCCACATGTTTCTCTGCACAGAAGCTATTAGAAAGGCAACTAAAACATTAGGTTATATCATAAACACTGTTGAATATAAATCTTGGGACGTTATGCTCAGACTATACAATGAACTAGTGAGACCTCATCTGGGGTTTATTGTGTGGAGTTCTGGTCATCACACTACAAAAAGGACATAGCAGCTGTACATGTCAGGGACTTCTATTTTAAATATTGTTTGCTTCTGCTGAGGGGGGGAGTTTATACCCTTAGGGATCATTTGGTTCATTTATTTTTGAAATATAGTTACAGTTACAAGAGACCTGGGTTTGCTTCCCGGGTCCTTCCTGCGTGGAGTTTGCATGTTCTCCCCGTGTCTGTGTGGGTTTCCTCTGGGTGCTCCCACAGTCCAAAGACATGCAGGCTAGGTGCATTGGCGATCCTAAATTGACCCTAGTGTGTGCTTGGTGTGTGGGTGTGTGTGCCCTGCGGTGGGCTGGCGCCCTGCCTGGGATTTGTTCCTGCCTTGCGCCCTGTGTTGGCTGGGATTGGCTCCAGCAGACCTCTCTGACCCTGTGTTGGGATATAGCGGGTTGGAAACTGACTAACTAACTGATGACTGGCCATAATATGACCGCCATTCCGATGGCACTATTGATTATCTTTGCTAGGACTGTCCTGGTGTGAGTGCATTTACAGAGTTTATGGCCTGTCAACCACAACACAACAGGAAAAAGAGTCATCCAGGGGTATACTTTCCCATCCAACTACGCAAATTGCAAAACCCTTCAAAAAACAATTGTATTTTTTGTTTCTCTGGAGTTTGAACTCTCTGCACTCCTTCTGACTTTGATTTTGTGTTGTGATTTTTGGCTTAAGTTACTGATGGTTGTTCTCCTGGTTTTATGGTTTTATGTCTATATCCTTGTCTTCCACTGAATTTTAGTACCTGCTGGGCATAGCTGTGCAGAGGAGCGTAACCAAAGCATCCCAGGACTTAAAGACATGTCCTACTATGACAGACTCCAAGAATTTAACCGGTTTAGTATCTGAAGCTGATCAGACTACATGAGGACCTAATCCAGGGGCCTCGTGTATAAAACTTTTCTTAGATTCCATACTAAAGTTTTGATCACACTCAAAAGGCAAAAATGGCACACAGACACACACAAAAATGGATTTATAAAATCACATGTACACCACGTGCCACCTCAAGCCACCACAGTCTTTTAGCCACTCCCTGTTACCACCTGTCTGTAACCATATATGGCTTAAAGAAAAGCCCCTTTTGAATATTCAAGTCCTAATTACCACATTATTTTCTCTGTGTTCCTGATTTATGTAATTACTACAAACTATTGAAGACAGAAGAGAAAGAAAAGCAGAAAACACAACATAACTCAATGTGAACTTGAGGTATTACTGACTGAAGTGGAAAAAAAAAACCACAAAAACTCTTCTTTTTTCTTTTTGCTGGTCTCTCGACAGGACTCACAAATGAAAGAAAAAAAAATAAAAACAAACAGCGGCGGCAAGTCACAGCAGCTGGGTAGGGAAAGCACTAACACTGCGCCATCATGTAGGGCCAAGACTGCCATCAGTACACAGGGTGAATTGACACAGGCTGAATACACAGAATTAAGAATGTCCTTATTGAACGTATAAAGCAATGTAGTTGTTTTGTCAAATAAATGTTAATGTTGCAATACTAGTGTCTTTATTTTCAACGTACAACATTCAAATGTCTTTGAATAGCCATTGCTTTGCTGCCCTGAGGGTCAGTGTGTGGGTCATCCATACAGTCAACACGTGTTTCTATGCTATGTTGTGCAATCCTGCATAAGTCATCACAATGCGGCAAACCTTTGGGGGTCTGTACAACGGTGTGCTGCTAGACAACTTTAATCAGTGCTGTCTAGCTTTTAATGAACCGATGGTCTACTCTGTTATTATTGTTATTATCATTATTAGTATTACTTATTTAGCTGACACCTTTATCCAATGTGACTTTTATGTCAAGATATCTTATATATAAACGTCTACGCGTGGAAGTGAATGTGTCTCTCCTGAAGTGCGAGGTTACAGCATGAAGTTCCAAGAGCCAGCAAGGCAGTCCCAAGTTAATGACTTGGAAGAAGAAAGAAGTATGAGACTACAGCATGAAGCTGAAAGAAAGCGACTCCGTCGCCAAAGGGAAACTGCCGAAGAAAGACAAACTTGCTTAGCCACCAATACTCAAGCGAGACGAGCACATCGGCAAAACGAAACCTTCTAGGAGAGAGAAACTCACTTAGCTGCTGATAGACAAGGGGGGCAAGCATGTCCACTAAATGAAACCGCCAACTCTGCATTTCAATTTTTGTTCTGATGATTTTAATAGTTTCTAGGAGCCCAAGCTTTTAACAGCACGGGCTTACACAGCTGGTAATATATAATGCATAATACAGTAAAACCTCGATTATCCATCAGGGGTTGGGACTGAGGCCGTGACGGAGAAGAGAAAAGACAGATAACAGAATTTGTGAATTTCCCCTTGGGATTAATAAAGTATCTATCTATCTATCTATCTATCTATCTATCTATCTATCTATCTATCTATCTATCTATCTATCTATCTATCTATCTATCTATCTATCTAACAGAACAGCTACTTTAAAAATTATATACAGTAGATTAGTTTAGTGAATAGTCATATTTATTAAAAAAAAAACTACATTAATAAAATATAATATAGTATTATCCATCAATCCATTATCCAACCCACTATATCCTAACTACATGGTCACGTTGGTCTGCTGGAGCCAATCCCAGCAAACCCAGGGCACAAGGCAGGAAACAAACCCTGGGCAGGGTGCCAACCCACCACAGGGCGCACACACACACACACACACACACACACACACTAGGGACAATTTAGAATTGCCAATGCACCTAACCTGCATGTCTTTGGACTGTGGGAGGAAACTGGAGTACTCGGAAAAAACCCACACAGATACGGGGAGAACATGCAAACTCCACGCAGGGAGAACCCAGAAAGCGAACCCAGGTCTCTGCGAGGCAGCAGTGCTACCACTGTGCCACCATGCCACCCCTAATATAGTATTAGCAAAATAAATTAATTTATATAACATTGTAATGACCAACGTAATAACCAAATCCAACTCAGAGGTACTGGAGTTTTGTACGTTTTACTTGGTGTCTTTGTTCCATAAGAAATGGTGCCTTGTCTTATGCTGTGTTACTGTGTTACTCTGTTATCTGGGTTACAGAGCACATCTCCAAAACAATAAAAGAAAGATTTCCCTACCAATAATTATCTCCTGACACTCAAGTTCTATCTTTCTCTATACCGTAAATACTCCTGCTTTTTGTCTCCTGACTCTCTATTCAAAACTTTCTTCTCCTGCACCTTCCTTTTTCTTCTAACTTCTTCATCCAGTCCCAACACTTACACAGCATTTCACCCTTTCTGCTCCCACACAGCGCATCACAAGCTGCATGCACGTCACAATATTTTTATACAGTGGTGTGAAAAACTATTTGCCCCCTTCCTGATTTCTTATTCTTTTGCATGTTTGTCACACAAAATGTTTCTGATCATCAAACACATTTAACCATTAGTCAAATATCACACAAGTAAACACAAAATGCAATTTTTAAATGATGGTTTTTATTATTTAGGGAGAAAAAAAAATCCAAACCTACATGGCCCTGTGTGAAAAAGTAATTGCCCCCTGAACCTAATAACTGGTTGGGCCACCCTTAGCAGCAATAACTGCAATCAAGTGTTTGCGATAACTTGCAATGAGTCTTTTACAGCGCTCTGGAGGAATTTTGGCCCATTCATCTTTGCAGAATTGTTGTAATTCAGCTTTATTTGAGGGTTTTCTAGCATGAACCGCCTTTTTAAGGTCATGCCATAGCATCTCAATTGGATTCAGGTCAGGACTTTGACTAGGCCACTCCAAAGTCTTCATTTTGTTTTTCTTCAGCCATTCAGAGGTGGATTTTCTGGTGTGTTTTGGGTCATTGTCCTGTTGCAGCACCCAAGATCGCTTCAGCTTGAGTTGATGAACAGATGGCCGGACATTCTCCTTCAGGATTTTTTGGTAGACAGTAGAATTCATGGTTCCATCTATCACAACCAGCCTTCCAGGTCCTGAAGCAGCAAAACAACCCCAGACCATCACACTACCACCACCATATTTTACTGTTGGTATGATGTTCTTTTTCTGAAATGCTGTGTTCCTTTTACGCCAGATGTAACGGGACATTTGCCTTCCAAAAAGTTCAACTTTTGTCTCATCAGTCCACAAGGTATTTTCCCAAAAGTCTTGGCAATCATTGAGAGGTTTCTTAGCAAAATTGAGACGAGCCCTAATGTTCTTTTGCTTAACAGTGGTTTGCGTCTTGGAAATCTGCCATGCAGGCCGTTTTTGCCCAGTC
Organism: Polypterus senegalus; assembly: GCF_016835505.1. Lineage (NCBI taxonomy): Eukaryota > Metazoa > Chordata > Cladistia > Polypteriformes > Polypteridae > Polypterus > Polypterus senegalus. Next base: position 32,285,747 of record NC_053168.1, on the reverse strand, counting down.
TCTTTCTTATGGTGGAGTCGTGAACACTGACCTTAATTGAGGCAAGTGAGGCCTGCAGTTCTTTAGACATTGTCCTGGGGTCCTTTGTGACCTCTCGGATGAGTCGTCTCTGCGCTCTTGGGGTAATTTTGGTCGGCCGGCCACTCCTGGGAAGGTTCACCACTGTTCCATGTTTTTGCCATTTGTGGATAATGGCTCTCACTGTGGTTCGCTGGAGTCCCAAAGCTTTAGAAATGGCTTTATAACCTTTACCAGACTGATAGATCTCAATTACTTCTGTTCTCATTTGTTCCTGAATTTCTTTGGATCTTGGCATGATGTCTAGCTTTTGAGGTGCCTTTGGTCTACTTCTCTGTGTCAGGCAGCTCCTATTTAAGTGATTTCTTGATTGAAACAGGTGTGGCAGTAATCAGGCCCGGGGGTGGCTACGGAAATTGAACTCAGGTGTGATACACCACAGTTAGGTTATTTTTTAACAAGGGGGCAATTACTTTTTCACACAGGGCCATGTAGGTTTGGATTTTTTTTCTCCCTAAATAATAAAAACCATCATTTAAAAACTGTATTTTGTGTTTACTTGTGTTATATTTGACTAATGGTTAAATGTGTTTGATGATCAGAAACATTTTGTGTGACAAACATGCAAAAGAATAAGAAATCAGGAAGGGGGCAAATAGTTTTTCACACCACTGTATATATATATTTATTTTATTTTTTAACCGAATTTAAAAAGAAAATTACAATGCAGAACAACATTAACATTAATACAGAATAACATAACTGTCAGTGGTTTCTATTTTCAACACGTTTTTCAATTTTGTCGGCATCATGCTTTATATCGCTCACTGTTTTCTTCCTACTCCATAAATTGAAGCAATACTTGAGGCGCTTTTGCTGTTTCATAAATGTTTAATAATTTACATTTTTTGTGACAATTCCAAAATCACACGCATATGTTTATCAGGCATAACAATGTATAGTAGTTTAATTATAACAAATGAGAAAAGCTACAAAAGTTCTTAAAAACTGAAGGTATGTAACTGATACTGTGGTTTCTAAATGTGGCATGACACGTGGTGCTGTGGAAAAACACTACATGCTAGCAAAAGGGAGAGTTGTTCCAATGTGCAGAGCTCGCAGCGTATCGTGTGGCAGTAGTAATAGCTAGATGCTTTTTTTGAGCTAAAGGTTAATCGATTGATCGATAAGCGAGGTTTTACTGCATATCTGTATGATAAATTGCTAATCTATGTGTATCCAGCTCTTGCAAGCAATCTGATTGGTCAATATGACTTTGGTCTGATTGGTCAGTTTCATTGTGGTTACTCAGTCAAATGCAATTGAGGCAGGAAGTACCAGACAAGTGAGGTTGACACACACACAAGCATACTGAGGAAAGGCATAAGAGGAATGCTGAGAGTCACCTACAAAGGCGGAAAGTATTCACAAGAGCATGATCGATGTTTTCAAAACAGGTAATAGAGGCCCGTTTAACATTTGTGGCAGTGAAAAAGTGGACATGAGGCAAGCAACACATCTTGAAATGACAGAGTCTGAGAGGCAGGCTTTACAGGAATGCACTTGACAGAGGAAGCGCCAGCCAAGATGGGTTTAAACGCACGAAGATGCTGAAGAACAGTGTAGGACAAATGGTAAAGGTACATGCAAGACAAGACATATAAAATAATTTAAAATTTTATTCTATAACATGTAATGAAGCTAATAATATATATCTATAGGTTCAGAGTGCCTTTTATTTTACCTTCTTTCTTAAGTTGTATCCACTATTGTCTGAAATCCCAGGCCCCTCAGGAATGCTGGCTCATTGTTGGCATGTGTACAGAGTACAGTCAAATTCTTACTTGTATGTGCTAACCAACATGCAACACATTGCTACTCTCTGATGCCATGATCAGTGAGTATGACTTACCTTACTTTGAATGTTCTGTGATGGCCAAACATGGAAGGGTTAGTAATAATCGTGCTTGCAGGCTTCCTTGACTTGTATTTGTAGACATTTCAAAGTTTGAGAAACTTTAGGTAATTACCTTCTGTGCTGACCAAATGATATGTGGAAGTCTGGCGTTGTCATCGACAGTGACAGTTAGGGAGAAAGGAGAATAGATGTAATGATGGAACTGACCAGCAATGGCTTTGGCAATTTAAAATTTTAACTATTTCAGAAAATAATTTCTCTGTCAAGTGTACTTAACAATGGAGATGGTATTAAATTCCCATTTAAAATTCTGGGAAATTTCAATCTCAAGAACTCCACAGTGTTGAACCTCAAATACTTATAGGTGAAGTATTGTGGGGGCTTATGTTATGTTTAAGGCAGCATGAATACAGGGTGGGATGGAAAAGATTATAAGCAGAACCTGCTGAGTATGACGGTAGACAGCAGGGGCAAACACGTATTAATTGGACATCCATTTACTTATCTGAAGCACCAGCTGTCATTTCAATTACACAACAATTCTATCTTTAATATTCAAACTGAGTGAATTTGCCTAACTCATCCAACCAGCTTCCCCACAGTGACTTCGATGTAGCTGGGTTGTGTAGAAGCCATTTCACTTTTATTCTGTAAAAACAAGATTCAGGACATGTTAACAGAAAACGTTAGTGCCAGAATGCAAACATACAGGAATTTGTGATGACATCAGTGCTATGCCTTAAAGTATTTTACAATATGAACACCAGATGACAAAAAGAGCTAGAAATAGTAATGTGTTGCGACGACAGTATCCAGTAAAAGGAACAAAGTAGAAAGAATCCAGTGTGATACTGCAAGAATACAAAAAAGTCTGAATTGCTGAACAGTATGACTGCTACGACAAATTTAGTACGGTGTACTCAGTGCTGTCATGTCATGAACTCAGAGTCACCAAAGCACAAGCAGAATGAATGTGACCAAATGAGTCACCTCATAAATAACACAATTATTCTGCAGGATTTATTTTGAGCTAAGAGGCATGAAAAGGAGGCGACTTAAATTTATGGGGAAGCCAAATGTCAGAAATCGAAAGACAAAATAAAACACTAAGTTGAAAGAAAAACAAAAAGGTGCAAGAAGTATTCATTTGATAATACTTTTATTTGATAAACTCTAGGGAAAAGAAAAGTGGGAATTAGCATAATTAGCATATGCATATCAGCATAGGTGTAATGTAACGATTGACTTCATGAGGTAGAAGTACATAACAAAAAATTAATAGCTACATGAAATGTGTGCTTCATTGTAAATGTTTAAATATTCTCAATTTGAATAGAAATTTGTCATTTTTCACCCTCTTATGGAAGACCATAGAGATCTAGGTCCCTAGTAAACAATCAGAAATAGTATCATATTCATAACCGCTAACCTTGAAATAGTCTAAAACAATACCCTGCATGCTTATGTTTGAAATTTGTCATTATTTTAACCTTCTGAGAGTGGCTCTTAAGAGGGCTAGGACCACCGATAAAGAATCAAGTATCAACAATATTATCAAATTGATGATCAGTACTATCAAAATAGCACCAAACAACATGCCACATGCTGATCCACATTTTTTCAAAGTTTTGTGAGAACTAGAGTAACTTTGACCCCGTCATTTCTCATCAGGGTGTTTACCTCTGAGGTTGTTTGATGGGCCCTGCACATCTTCAGGTCCTTCTCATTGTTTTTATTGAAGACACCTATTGGTTTACTCTTTATCATAAGGGTGTAATTTTCTGCCCAAAATATTGTCCAGAAATGGCCTAAAAGTAAAGAGTTTTCAGTTCCAGAGGGCCAAAAATAGTCCGGAGGCCCAGAAGGCTTAATGTCTTGCTTAAGTAGATACCAGGACCAGTCGAACGGTAGATCATGTGTGTGGGTTTTCTCATGCCACTAAGTCTGGAGGCACTGAAAAAAACTGTCGAGCATCCAAAGCCTTCATAAGTAATTCTTATGAACACACCTAGATCCAGTTTCCAGTGTAGTGCAAACTAATGAGAAATGCCACTGACATCTTGAAAAGGAAAGGAAGAGTGGCAGGTGGGAGGTTACACCTGGATAAAGTTTATTATGGAGTGGAATGACTACAACAAAGAAGCAATGGAGAGGACATGTAGTCCGACTAATAACACTGCCCTTGAGATGATAATCAGATGAATAAATAGCTATTGGGGTGAGTAGAGTCTGAAGCAGCATTTCTCACCCTATCCTTAATCCTGTCAATGAACAAGTCTTTAATTGATGAAGGCCGGCAGACAATCATCCGAATCTTTAGAATTATTGTCATTTTGTATTTGTAAGACATATAGATTAGAAAATAATAATAACGTGTGACAAGGTTTCCAAAAGGCAGGGTACTGGTCCAGTACATTGGAAATATCCCTGTAGAGAGTGTTGAGGAGGTGTTGGAGGGAATTCTATTTAATGCACCATTTGTGAGCTGTGGATCCATAGGCGACATAGTGGTGTCAGAGGCTCTTCTGAAGAGTTGAAGGCACCATTTGTATGTAAGAGATGCTTGGGTGAGTGAAGTGACAATACAGCTTTCATATTTCTTGAGGTCAAAAGACAGAGGTTTAAAACATGTGACAATTTCTGCTGTCTTGGAGATATGCTGAGTGCTGAATAAGGTTGCTCCAATGCAGGTGGAGTAAAAACTGCGCGAAATAAGTTTAGGGATCCTTCTAGTGTTATTTTAAGCAAAGGTGTTTCCTCGTGCATGAAGGGTATTGTGTACAAATGCTGTGTTAGACCTGCTCTAGTGTGTGCGAGTGAGACGTGGGCTGTGAAAGTGGAGCAATAAGCACAATCTGGTGTACTGAGATGAGAATGCTGAGATGGATGGCTGGTCTGTTTTTATGAGAACGTAGAACTAACGAGGATATTCGTAAAATGTTATGTGTTGAAGATGTTGCAGAAGTTAGCAGAAACTATGTTCAGAGAAGAAAGGATAATGCATGGATTAAGAAAAATCAGAGTTTCACTGTAGATGGAAAACGTCCGATGGGCAGACCCAAGAAAACATGGAGTGAAGTTGTGCACACTGTGCAGGTAAAAGGTTTCAAAATCAAGGATGCTCGAGACAGAGTTAGGTGGAAGCGACTGATCCACAGTTAAACAGGTTGACCAGGACATGATGATGAAGACAAATAGATTAGAAGAAGGGTTGGGGTCCAAGTTGAAAAAACCTTATTTATTGCTTGTAGTCTACTGCCACACCACCAGTAATAACTATTGCTCTTATTGCACAAAGATTGGGTCAGCTGGTCTGAGGTGGTGATACAATGGTTCTGGGACCTTTTATAGAGGCAGGTGAGTTTGCCAGCGAGTGGACTATGCCTGGCTGTGGTCACTGCTCATGGTCTAGACCAAGAACTTTCCAGACTTTGGAGACAGGAGACAGATAAGGTACACTTTCAGACCTCCAACAACCAGGCCTCCCTATGCCTCCCTTAATTTATACCCTATTGTCTTTGAACATCTGTTGCAGCACAGCCCATGCAGAATCTTTTGCATATGTTTAGAAAGTTTATGGTGTCTGTACAATATGGTGTACAGTTTTGAGTACATGTAGTCTTCTACATGAATAAGAAATGCAAAGTAGGATTCTAGTAGTTGCCCACCACCATATTGCAAGACTGCAATAAACTACGGTAAATATTTATATTAGGGGTCATCCTTTACAGTGAATATATCCCCTTGATTATATCATTTTTTGCCTCTGTATCAAACATCACTCATCTCTTAGACTGCATGGTAAAGTTTCCAAACCCTGTTTTATTTTCTGAATACTTTTAGATGATTATGGTAGAGCTGAACACAAATACATTTTGAGACTGGTTGTATCACAAAATAATTTGGAGAAACATGAAATTAACTTTTATTGAATTTTGTGTATTAATCAATTAACAATGGTGTCACATTGCATTAATTCAGTTGAGCTAAAGAGACTTTTCAGCATCTGATGCTTCTCATTTTAATATTCAACAATAGTCGGCCACTACTGATGGATTCCACATGCCCTGATTACAATTTTCCATCCTCACAAAGTCCTGGTGTAACCTTTCACCATGTTCATCGCTGACTACACCAAGATTAGCAGGGAAGAAGTCCAAGTGTGAATGCAGAAGACGAATGCTTAGCAACGTGTTGCACCTCATTGTTTTGTATGCTTGAAGCATGCTGTCAACCAGGTGGATGTAGTTTGGTGCTCTGCAGATGCTGAGGAAATTTCACAACAACATCCTTGAATGCCTTCCATGTGATCTTTGAAGTGCTTTGAATTAATGATATGTCCGACTTGTGGACCAACAAAATTGGCTTCTTGGCATCAGTTATTTGTAGGAACATCTGTCTCAAATATCAATATCACTCACCTTTCATTCTTTATCACTTTTCTTCAGCCCATGATTTATATATTACTAACCCTCACCTGTTCTGTTTCTCTTTTCGGTACTCAAAGGTGGCACTTGGTGCCAAATGCCCACCTGCCAAGTTGTTTTGCCTGCCTAAGGTAAAGTCATCTCTGATGGAGGATCACACAAATGGTCACAGAGAGGGGTCCTTTCATGGGATTGGCTGTCCCATCGCTGACTCAGCTGTGGAATGGCTGGTAGGGGGAGACAGCTTGATGGCCGAGGTCTCCAGGACTCTGAACAAATCCAAATCATCTACTGTTGAATTCTGCTCTGTACTTGTAATATTTCTATTGCACTGTTATATGGAGGATTAATTCTGTTCTGTGTAGTGTATTGTATTGTACTTACAGTACCCCCTTTTTTTGACACCCATTGCATGCCCAACTTACCTATAAAGGGGTCTCTCTTTGAACTGCCTTTCTCAAAGTTTCTTCCATTTTTTTCCCTTCAAGGGTTTTTTTTGGAAGTTTTTCTTCGTCTTTTTAGAGGGTCAAGGCCTTGGCTATCAAAAGGCAGGGCCTGTTAACGCCCATTGTGGCACTTCTTGTGTGATTTTGAGTTATACAAAAATAAATTGTATTTGTATTGTAAATTGTATTTGAAAAGGAGGCAAAAATATGATTTTTGGGTCAACAAGTAGTTTATGTGCCACATGTTTCTGCCCTTGAGCCAAAGACTTATGGGGCAGCCAGTTCTTTTTTAGTGTAATGAGACTCTTGAGAATGGCTGGCCCATTCACAAATGGTATTTCCGAGCTGCACTCTTAGTCACAGTGCGACTACTTTTAGATCACCACTAATGATCCAGTTGTAGTTGGATACGAGCCAATGTGAATCTCAATGGACCTTTGCTTTAAAGATTGGAAATCATAAAAATGGGTGATTGTAATAAAATGGAATGTAATAGGAGGTATCACTTTAGTTTATGTACTGCAAAAATGTGTCTATTGCTCATTTACTATCATATAACATGACCTTAACAAACACTGATTTTGGTCTTCATAATGTAAGCAGTAGTTCATGCTAGGGAGAGTATTAATAAAGTTTATTGATTCATTTAAAAAAGGAAGGAGGAGCACTTAGTGAGATAAAGTGTAGAAGTGAACAGAAGTGGTTGGTGTAGCTCAGTGTTGTATGTTCAATGTTGTGTTACTAATAGAATTGGCAAGTAATCCATAAACTGAGGTGACCATCTCACTACCAAAGTCACTCAAAGAGCCAAGAAGAACTGACGCTAGTAAGGTGAAAATGGCAGACTCCACTCACCCACTCTTACAGCACCACACCCAGAACATCCGTCTTTTACAATAACACGTGCAAAGGGTCATTAAAGTTTTTATACCCCTCTGCAATGTGACCTACAAACAAAACGTCTCTTTGGAGTGGTCTGAGGGGTTTTCACCAAGACACATTTCTCTTGATATTACATTTTTAGTATAAGACTTATAAATCCTTCATATTAACGAGTCATTTTACCAGCATGTCAATATGCCTTCCAGCACAGAGATGAATAACCGATCAACTGATGCTTTATAAGTGTTATAAAGACCTAAAGAAGCCTTTGCTAAAGTCTTGTTACACAACAGTAAATGATTAATAAATGCATTTTTGCAGTACTTAAAGTGTAACCTGATAGGAAAATTTAAATCTGAATTATTTCTTGTGATTGACAAGCTATAACACCACTGATGTCACTTCTGGTGTCTGTCCACCTGGACCCCCGTCTTCTTGCCAGAAGAACTTAAATCCAGAAGGACCACCTGTCTTGAAGCAGTTCGATGGAGAAATCTCGTCTGGAAAGACATCTCGGCACTTATTGCATGTTTTTTTTTTTTCCAATTCCAATTATACTGGGTCACCAGGGTGCTTCCCCAGCTCTTTATTGTAGTCTCTCTGTTCTCTTACAATGTTAATAGTGTTTTAAAATTGTTAATAACTATTTTATTTTAAATATATTTAGAATGAAATATTTACAGCTAGCCTACATGATGCTGTAATAACTTTTCAGTTTTTACTGAAATTCACTATATTATTAATATTATCATTTTTCAAACCACCCTTTTTATACAGTAGACACCTGAAACTTTTAAGAACTGTGGAATAAAGTCGCTTCAGGGGCTCGCTGGTGTCCTAGTAGATCCTCGCCTCTCTCCTTTTAAATGGGGTGCTGTTTGCATGATGCTGACTTAACACCCCTGTCTTCAGCATCACAATATATATTCCATAATAAAGACCTAAAGAAAAATGTTCACAGTTTAGAAGTGTTTAGTGGTGCTGTCTTACTGTTTTGTTGGCCTGAGTTTCATATATGGCTAGTTGGAGTTTGCTCAGTGCTACCATGTTTGCGCCATTTTCTTCAGGATCCACCCCAGTCCTACACATCTGTATATTCTGCTTATCGGTGATTCAATGTTTAGTCAGTGTGGGTGTTAATATGGTCGATTCTGGTAATGGATTGGCCTTCCTCCAGATGTTGCATATCAAGGTCCTGCCTCCCCAAGAACCTTTACTGAGCTTAGTCATTTAAGAAATACAAGTATTAAAAATAATATTCATGCAGCAGTTGTCTAATAGTGAGCTACGACCATATCCCTAATTAAGGCTTTTGTTTACAATTTAAAACCGGAACAAGAGGACTAAGCTGTTATGCATTTTGCAGTGGTGTCTAGGAACTAATACTTTATTCAACGTGAGCCTTGCTCATTTGTATTTTTGTAATTAGAATCCTCTGTGTGACTCTGTGCCTGAGCCTTTCTGCATTTTTGCTGCAATTGTTTTCTCAATTAAATGAGATGTTTTTCTTAACTCCAATCTTTAAAGCGAAGGTCCATTGAGATTCACGTTGGCTCGTATCCAAGAATGTATCTCAAATTTGAGACGAAATGGAGACGGGCGTTTAGATGAATATAAAGGGTGAACCTTTTCAAAACTGAGCAGATGAATATCCATACACAGCTTCACCGCATGGATGAAAGGCACCCAAAACTTAAAATGTAAATGAGGGCTGCTCTGCCTTCTTAAGACGACTGAAGAAAAGAGTTGTAAACAGATGGCTCTGCCAGTTAACAATTTGGATGTGGTGATGTCTCTATGAAGGGTCTTTTTGTAGCTGTGGACTGTCAGCATATGATTTAGCACTTACAGCCCTGTGGCGTTGGAAATGTCTCCTTCATACTTAATTTCAACCTAATTTTCCTGGACCCTTTCACATTGCTACTTTATAAGCCCACCCTGCCACCTTCCAAATATTCACATAGAGTAAAATGGCATTCCTTATCTATGTGGCAATTTTATTTGCATGTTGCCTTACATTTGCTTATTTAGCTGACACCTTTATCCAAGGTGACTTACAACATTTATGATACAACTGGTTACAGTTCCTTTGGTTTTCCAGTTAGAGCAGAGGCAGGTCAAGTGACTTGCTCAGGGTCACACGGTATCAGTAGTGGCATATGAACCCAAAACCTGAGGGTCTGGAGTCCAAAGCCTTAACCACTACACCACACTGCCGGCCTGCATAGGGGTGAGTGTCAGAATGCAGGCTGAGGTGGGCACTTGGCACAAGGGGTGATAGGGGAATAGCTAATAATTTAGTAGAAGTCTATTAGACCATTATAGGATACCAAGGGGGTCTAATGCAGCATGTTTGGGAGAATGGGTTACCTAGGAGTTGCCTGGTCTGTAAAATGACACCAGGGGTCACTAGAGGGAGCTCCTGGATTGCAGCCCCAGAGCTTCTACTGCACACTTCTATTCCCATAAATAATTAGGAATTCACACCAGACATCAGCCCTGGTTGGGGCTTAATATCAAGCCGCTAGTTAATTGAGAGGTGGGATGTAAGCTGGATGAGGGTTCCTGTAGCAGGAGAGACAAAGTTAGCTTCTTGGAGAATAAAGGAATGAGTGGTGAGACAGCAGTGCCTCACTGTGGCATTTCAGTGGGAAGTGAATCAGCCATGTTGCACTATACACAGTGGTCTCTCCTGATGTATAGAAAGACCCAGACAGGCAATACGTTTTTTTATTTCTTCATTTGAATAAAACTCTTTTTGTTCTTTGGGTATGATAAAATCACTTCTATAAACTACAGCGTCTTTGGCATGCATCCTATGTTTAGGGACAGCACAAAAATCCCTCCTCTTGGACATGCTCCGTGCTACCTGAACACAGAGAAAGTGCTCACAATGAATTCATTCTAAATTGCAGCCGTACCACCTGTGCTTCAGAACATTTCATCCATCTGAAGTTAAGCATAGGAAGGCCTAGCCAGCACTATGATCAGAAACCATCTAGGAAAAGCTTGTGCTGCTGCTGGAAGAGGTGTTGGTGAAGCCATTATGGGTCGATTTCCCCATGGTGTGTGTGTGGATCCCAATGCCCCAGTGCAGTGACAGGGACACTGTACTGTAAATATGGCACCGCCCTTCAGCTGAGATGTAAAAATGAGGTGCTGTCTATCTGTGGTCATAAAAGATCTCTGGGCATCTTTTGAAAATAGTAGGGTTTATCCCAATGTCCAGGCTAAACTGCCCACCACAGTCTCATCATATTCTGACACACGAATCATCTCTAATTGGCTCTCTCACTCACACCTTCACCACCTAATAGCTAATTGTGTGGTGAGCATACTGGCACAGTAATGGCTGCCATTGCATCATCCAGGTGGGTCCTACACATTGGTGGCGATCGAAGTATGTTCCCTCTGTTTATGTTCTTTGAGTAGCAAGAAAAGCGCTATGTAAATGTGTTCAGTTATTGTCATTATTATTCAAATCCTGGAGATAGAATAAGTAATGAGTAATAAAAACAAGCCCAGTGCTTGAAGAGGATACCAAATGGTTTCAAGAAATCAAGTCACCCTGGTGCACAAGGGAAAGCATGGCCTACAAACCAAATTGGGGCTAAAACGGAAATGTGGCTGCCAGTCTGGAAGAATTTGCAGATTAAGCAATGAACAGAACACAAGAATGAAAATACCACATTTTGGGTCAACATCTGCTTCAAAAGCTCAACTTTTGAACTGTGGGGTTTTATGTAGTTCTATTAAAATCTGAACTAAGCAATTTGTTGTATTATTGAATTGTTATAATTAGCTTGAAAACGAGACCTAACCAGTTTTTCAGTTTCCTGTATGTGGTTGGAGGAAAAAAACTTCACTGTTTTATTACTTGAGTATTACGTTTTGAAATAATTAATAAATTGTCAATCATAATAGTGCTTTTTAGATAACAGTAAAAGTGATGCTTAGGATAACTGTAATTATAAATAAGTAAACACTATGCAAAGAAAGGTATATCTTATATATAAATGTCTACGCGCGGAAGTGTGTGTGTCTGTCTGGCCAGGAAGTGAGAGGTGGTAAGGGCTCCACATCCGAGGAAACAAAAAACTCGCTTAGCCGCTAATAACACAAGCGAGGCCAGCACGTCAGCAAAACTAAACCTCCGAAGAAAGACAAAGTCGCTTAGCTGCTAACATTGGCAAAATGGTATCCCTTTTACTTTTCCTCCCACTGCTAATGCACAAACAATGCGATCACGTTGGCAAAACGAATCCTCCTAGGAGAGAGATGCCCAGAGTAGTTCCTTTCAATTACCAGACATCTCTATATTTCATTTTTTTTCTGATGTTTCAATAGTTTCTAGTACCCCGGGCTTTTTACAGCATAGGCTTACACAGCTAGTTATATGTTTCATGGTGTCACAGATGGCACAGGCTGGCTAGGATTCTGGCCGGAATGGCTAGTTCCTGGTCGGGAAACCATTATTATAGATGGACATGGATGGACAGGCACCCTGGCCAGGTTAGCTACTTTTGCATTTTCTGACCGACAGACCATAATAATAGAAGGTCTAAGGCAGACTGCGTCCCAGAGTCATTTATTCCACTTTTACACAGGATAGCAGCATTCTTTTAATGGAACTCCCATTAGTACATCTACAGGGGATTTTGGGAAATTTAGCCTTGATGGACAGCCCTGGTGGGTTACTTGGGTGGCCACCAGGGGGAACTGTAGGGGTTACATTGTCCTTACTTTGGAGGGCATCTGCCTGACCTGGAAGTGCTCCTAGGTTTATCATAAAAGAAGCTGCCTCACCTGCCTCTGGGAGTTGGAGTCCCAGGAAGTAGTGAACATCACTTGCTGGGAGCTATGGAAGGAAAGGGTTATGGAAGAAGTGTCATTATATTGTACTGTGTGCTGCTCCTTGACATAATAGGAAACCTGTTGAAGGTATTGATCCTTCATTTAAACATGTGTCTGTCGGCACATTGTTATGTCTAGAGTTTGAGGCTAGGTGATACCTGCTTCCTTATAAACTGTCTGTATTTACTTGGATGGAAAAGTAACATGCTCTGAGGGCAGTGGTCTCAAATTAGCATACAGTGGTATATGTACTTCTTGATAGTTCGCAACAGTACTATTGCTTAACTATTGAAAATGTGTACACAGTATACAGTACTATTGTTAAGCAAAGGAAATTGGTATGTACCATTGCTTAATAACAGATTGTCATGATGATGTAGGCAGACATTGAAGCAGCTAAAATATTTCTGGGCAAAAATGAAGAAACTGAAATATGGTCAGAGATTCCTAACTGCTGCCTGCTTCTTTTATGCTTTAGACACCTTACTGCTGAGGATACACCCTGTATCAACAGTGGCTTGTACCTGGCACAGGTTCCTGTAGGCCTGAGGTTGGTAACAGTTGAAGCACCCTTTAAGAAATACTATCTGCTTTGTCATGTCCGGCCAAAAGGTCTACCCACAATTTAGAGCAAATATGGGCCTTTTAGCCACAGCTTCAGTTTGGTAGCTGAGAGCAGACTTGGGCAAGCAGCTGAGAATCTCGGAAAACATCACATTTACAACCAGACCAGACCAGACATGACTAATTTTTTAGAAGCAACCAAGTAAATGGTTATGTAGTGAGCTCACAGTGCCTTGGGAAGAGAGCCTGCAGGAAGCTAATATGTGGAAATGTTCGAAGTTCCAGAAGCGTATGGAACAATGTTACACAATGTGTGCGGGACTTTCAAGGCACTCACTGTGCAAAGCCCTAATGCTGCTAGGCATTATAGGGGAAGTGAAGAGGAACTTAATCAGAATCTGCAGAGAGAGCCACCATGTGGCTCTGTATTGAGAGGGCAGGAAGACCCCAAGCCACCTGCACATTCTGTGTTCTGCACACCCACAATCAAATAAGGCTTTGAAAATTAAAGAGATGGAGTGTGTGATAGAGCCCAACCATGCTCAGGTAGTAAACTGCAGTTAACCACTCTCACTGATGCCATTCTACCCACAAATGTATGGAGAGAACTTGTACAACTAATGCAGACTGTGGTGCTGTGAGGTAGGAATGACAGCTCTGCCCTATCACTCTGCCTATGCTGAAACATCTGTATCAAAGTTAATAAACTTCAATGGGATTAAAACTCCATGTAAATGTAGAATGGCTGTTCAGTTCTTGTCACTTGATTGCACGCTTTGTGTGTGTTTAACCTCTCCCTCACTAGCTGCCCTCAGACTACTGAAGCATGAACGTTCACAGTGAATGTAACAGCAGCAGGCAATATCTTGGTGAAATAAAGCAATACTTTTTGCAAAATAACAGAGTAATCATTGCAAAATAATTCTTTTGTGAAATAGCACAACATCCTCACAAAACAATATAATAAAAACTTTTAAAGGGGTGGGAATACACTTCCATTCTTAGATGCATCATTTCACATATTTTAATAATGCTCCAAACAATCAGCTTACCTTGGGAATTTATATAATGAGAGACTGTTGGCATTAAATATATGTTTTCATGAATGACAAAGAAAGGTTTATTTTATATATATATATATATATATATATATATATATATATATATATATATATATATATATATATATATATATATATATATATATATATATATATATATATATATATATATAAACACCCTTTTCATGCACTTTCTGATTTTTGATATTAAAAGCTAACTGTAAAATTAATCCTTTGAAAGTGAATAGCCATCCTGGAATGACAACCTTGATGATGCTCCAAGGATATCAGAGACAAGCAGATATCAGATAACCTTCACTGTACAACTAAGTGCCACAGCTCCACTGCTTATTTCTATTACAGAGAAGAAGGCTAGAAAACTGCAGCATTGGAGAACAATTAAGAATACTGCATCAGTTAGACCCATTTGCCAAAATCAAATGAGATCAGAAGAAACAGCGATTGCAGCAATGATTGCCCACACTCTGCAGTAACTATGCACACATATTTGCGACAATCATTGCATGAAGTGACCTGAGTTTCTGTATTTTTTAATGTCTCATATTTCAATTACATTACCTGTGTATTTAATTAGATATTTCCATTTTCACAACACAACTAGCTCTTTCATCATTTAAAAACACCAGAGATACTGGGAGGGGGGCTCCAATATACTGACCACTTGTAAAGAATGAAGTTTAAATTGAAGGAAATAAACACTCTTGAACAAGAGTGTATCTTATATATAAACATCTACGGGTGGAAGTGTGTGTGTCTGTCCGGCCAGGAAGTGAGAGGTAGAGTCGGGGTAAGGGCTCCACCTCCGAGGAAATAGAAAACTCGCTTAGCCGCTAATAACACAAGCTAGGCCAGCACGTCAGCAAAACGAAACATCCGAAGAAAGACAAAGTCGCTTAGCTTCTAACATTGGCAAAACCGTATCCCTTTTACTTTTCCTCCCGCCGCTAATGCACAAGCGATGCAAGCTCGTCAGCAAAATGAGTCCTCATAGGAGATAGATGCCCAGAGTAGTTCTTTTCAATTACCAGACATCTCTACATTTCAATTATTTTTCTGATGATTTCAATAGTTTCTAGGATCCCAGGCTTTTTACAGCACGGGCTTACACAGCTAGTAATTAATATTCTGGGTGAAATGTGATATATTTGTGTCACAACTGACCAAAATATTAAACCAGGAATTAATTCTGCTTACTAATTTAAAACAAAACAAGGGCAAAAAGGGACAGCAGTTTAAAAAGAAGGACACCCTGAAAAGGCGACCCTCTGCATGAACAATGAACAGAGAAGAGTCTCCTACTCTTGAACACATCTGGCAAATAGAAAGAGCAGAGGGTCAAAACAGCAATTAGACCACCTCAAGGTAAAAGAAGCTGTAAATGGCGATTCAACTATACAACTCTTTCTAGCTTGTACTGTAATGTCTTCAGAGCTGAAGCAACATGCTAATGCTGACCTTACTGATTTTTTCTTGAAGTCTTCAGTCTATTTCTGTGCATGGGCAGCTTCCCTATTGTCTGCCTTTGGTTTCAATTGCCTGGTAAGGCTTTGTACTGTATTCTTATTTCCTTTATAAATAATCTGACTGTAAAATGTGCAGTGTTAAATAAGGGTCGGTTGATTGATTGCTTGATTGATTGATGTAAAAGGTTTAGAGACACATAGTTGCGCAACTGTTAGATTCAAAAGGACAGGATTCACAACACAACCCTCTGCGGTGCTGTGTCATTTTTCCAAAGCGCAGTGCTTGCGAATAAAACGAGAAACCCTTTCCATGAAATCCAGTAACAGAGATCATTTTTGGCTGACAAAAAGAACAAAAGTGATGTCTCTGTGAAAAGGGCGCTGACTCTTGCTTTGCCTTTCTTTTCATTTTTAGGGGGTGCCATTATTCCCAGCTCTTCTTCTGTCATATGTTATAAAGTCTAGTTTCGAGCATTAAATTCCACACAAGATCATTCTTTGTGTCTGGCTTGAGATAATACAGACTGGAATTCCATGCCCTATAAGCTCCACCCCCACACCCCCACCCCCACCCCCACTGTCGCTTCTTTCACCAAAGTAAGTTCGACAACGATCACAAATGAAGCGTTAAATTAAGAAACAGATAGCGTAGTCTCCCAGGAGAGTTCCCATACAAAGGGACTCCACGGCTGAGACCAGGGGGAATCATTAGCTTCAGACAGTCACTTTCCACTTCCTTACCTCATAAAGCAACCAAAGGGTAAAATTGAACACTATATTAGGAATAAAAGGAAGGGGTTAGAATCTCTTAAATGATGGGAATATTCCACAACACTTCAGTCTGTCTTTTCTGTGTAGCCCTAAAACCAGAGAAGAAGAAAAGTGAGTAAGATTCCAAGTTGCTTAGAAAAAAATATTTGGAATATTTGATCCATTGTATTTTTGCTTCCTAACTGTGAGTGAAAGGAGTGAAAACTACTCAAGGGCAGGTATTTCATGCTGCCTACCTGCCTGTTTCAGACATGCTTTAATAAGGCAGGATATCCATCTTATTGCAAGTGCAATGTAATGTCATCTTGTATAGTCTGGATATGAACTCTTCTCATTTTCATTCTTTATGTAGACCCCATTCAATACTAAATCAAAATGAAGTATAAAAACAATGAGTGCTGCATCACTGCGGCTGAAGAGTATGGAAGTCAGGGAAAGAGTCTCTACGCCAGTCACAGTGCAGCTTCTCACCCTTTGTCTAGGAATGAACGCGTACTTCATGCAGTTAATCAACACTGGCAGCTTCACTCACTTACTCGAGAAGTCACTAGGCCCCCTACCATGGTGCAGTCACACACTCAAACTGTGGTGTTGTCATTCATTCAGAGTTAACTCTACACGATCACATTGCAGTCACCCACTCACTGTGTTCAGTTAATGACTCAATGTGTAGTGCCCATCTCCAGGAGTCACAAAACGCTATCATTTTGATGGCAGTCTTTTTAATTATGCAGATTGAGTTCAAAAAGGAAGACAAGTCTGAGAACGATTGTTGACATACATTATGCTGATGACGATGGATCAGCGACTGTCAGGAACTTCAGTATATGTCTGAACTCTTTGTATCGGCTTACACAATCTTTGGTCTGGAAGTCAATACAGCCAAGATAAAACTGATGATCCAGTCAGCTCCTCAGCAACCTCCTCCTGAGCTCCATATCAAGGTCAGTGGCTGAAAGACTGAAGCAGTGAGCCATTTCTGTTACCTGGGGAGTGACTCAGAGACCACGTGCATGGATGAGATCACTAATAGGCTATGAACAGATAACGCGGTGTTCAACAAGCTACACCGCAGAGTGATCATGAGCCATTGACTCATCGGTAAAACCAAGGTCCAAAGTCCAAGATTTTCAATGCAATGGTTATGAGCAGACTCTTGTACAGGTGTGAGGCATGGACCTTATACATGAAGGACAGTAGACTTCTTGATCGTTTCCAAAATCAGAAACTTTGAACGATCTTTGGTATTAGATGGCAGGACCAAATAACCAACAATGCAGTCCTGGAGAGAGACAACTGTGCCAACACAGAGTCTCAGATCTGCTCTCATCAAGTGCGCTGGCTTGGCCATGTCACTCGGCTCCCTGACACCTGCATCCCAACACAAGTACTCTGTGGAGAACTTGCAAGTGAAACAGAAAGCATTGGTGCTCTGAAACGGAGATTCAAAGATCAAATGACGAATGTCCATGGGAAGTTCGCCATTACACTCAAGAACTGGAGAATGCTCACTTACAATAGATAAGGCTGGGTTTATACTTTATTTGACATGATGTGTGCTCCTGCATGTATCTGCTACACAAGTGGTGTACAGTTTATACTTGCACAAATACTTTACGTAAATCTGGAAGATTCCAACAGGTGGCAGTCCAAGATATCATCACGGTAAGAAGACGTTTGGCTTTGCTGTGTTGTGACTTTTGCTTCACCACATCAAACCATTCATCAAACATCGAACCACGCACATCTCCAAAAGATAGGATCTCCAAAGCGGCTTGATGTCACATCTTGATAGTAAACACTCTGCCGTCACGTTCCAATTTGATCACGCTGTGCCCCCCGACTTTTTGCTGGTACTGCAACTCACACACGCCTTGTGTTAATCTCTGAGGCCATGCTCAGAGGACACATCAAATGAACACTGGGAATGCGTGGCAGCCATGATGCATGTGTGTACGCGTTCTGAGCATGAAGTATAAACTGGCCCATAAAATGGCGTAAACATACCCATTGTGGACAACTTGCCTTCGAGGTCCCTCGATGGGCAATGAATGAGGAGAAAAGAGAGCAGCATAAACGTAGAGCCACTAACCTGGGTACTGACAGATCGGCACTCATTCGGTAAATGTGACATGGGCTGTTAGTATCTGTCATGTAATCTGACATGATGCAACAACTGCGATTGTCATTCATCTGTTGAGTATGTAGCTGATTTTTTGCCTTCAGAATTGGCATGACCATACACAAGAAAAGTCATCAATGGGGCCAAAGGAGGGAAAGAAATCCTTGGACCGAGGAATGGCGATTATGATGCATAATGAAGTAGCTCACTCAGGAAGTCAATACTCCAAAGTGAATGTGTTGTCATCTTCTCTCTCACACAGCAGATCAGTGCCTCAGGGTAGTCACCGACTCGTGCAGGAGGTCAATGCCAACAGCCAGAGTGTTTAGTATTAAGGCAGGCTGACACTGTAGTGTAACAGCTAAGGAAATGGACTGTAAACCATGAGGCTGCTGGTTCACTTCCTGGTTCTCCTTCATTGTGAATCTCTTAACATGCCTCTGCGTCAACTATTAAAAATGGTCAGAATACAAGTTATAATAAATTCAAATCCTGTAAGTCACCTTGCATAAAAATGTATTTCTATTATAAAAAAAATCTTGGAAGGCTGGATGGAGACAAGATGTGATTTTCTCACAGAGAGCCTTTCACGTCCCGCGAGACGAGTATTTGTGCCAAGAGATTTAACCACTCCCGGGCCAGAAATAAAAAGAAAGAGTAGATGACAAAGTAGAACGTTGTAACGAATTCAAAAACATTGGTGCGGTACACATGCAAAGCAAGTTACAGATAATGGAAGTACGAAAATTTGAAAGTCTCAAAAAAATTATAGTAAAGATCGCATTAGCACAAACAAATGGAAATTATTACTCGGTGAAATAACGGAAGAGCGAAAAGAGATCGAATATATTGTTCCGATTTAAACTTTAAGTCAGAGACTTGTAGATCATCTAATTCATGTTGCCATCAGAGAAAAAAAAAGTAGTGTTTCTTCCCAAAGAAGAAGCTTATCCGCAAGAATTAAAATATTCCAAAAATGTTGGCGCAGTACACATGCAGAGCAAGTTACAGATAATGGAAGTACGAAAATTCGAAAGTCTCAAAAAAAGGAAAGTAAAGATCACATTAGCGCAAACAAATGGAAATGATTACTCGGTGAAATAACGGAACAGTGAAAAGAGATCAAATATATTGTTCAGATTTAAACTTTAAGTTGAAGAAATATAGATCGTCTTATTCATGTTGCTATCAGGGAAAAAAAGAAGTAGTGTTTTTTCCCAATGAAGAGGTGTATGCGCGAGAATAAAAGATTTGTTGTTTGGTGAAAGTGAAATTCCGCAAGAGAAATCATTTCTCATTTGTGTGAATGCTATTGTCAGACAAATTTCTTGTAGAGAGAAAGAAACAATATTCACTCACGGGCAGTTATACGTTGCGTTGTCACGATGTAATTCCAAACACGGAATCAAAATTCAATGCGATATTGATGAAAAGGTAAAAGTGAAAAGAGATTGAATATATGGACAATACAGTAGGTGATATGATAGAAGTGCACCGCGCAAGATGCAGATCACGTGGTACGGCAGCAGCAACAAACCAACAGCTGATCGAGCAAAGAGGAGGTAAAAAAAACTGCATTTGTGTCCCATTGTATCACTGTTTAAGAGGGGCTTCAGTGGAGCGACCGTGTCTCCTTGGGGTGCGTTCAGCCTCCCTCTTCGCAATGCGAGCGGCAGGGATGCGAATTGGCTGGTGCATAGCGCAGGCCCAGGAGTTGCCGAGCGAAGTTAGCAGGGGGCAAAGCCCTCTAGTCTACTAAATGTATAACTTGAACTTTATTGCCAAACAACATAGTTTAATTTCTCTTGGTTTTCCATCCATACACATAACAAGGTACTGTACATAGAATTAGACAACACAATATACAGCACAAGGCGACATTATATAGTAAAGTAGAACTGCACTCCCAGCCTGTAATATATTAGCTAAGTTCATATAAAATAAACACAATTTAGATTGAATGGAGGATAATATAAATCAGGTGGAAACAGAGCTGAATCAGTGGCTGTGATTAACCAGAGTGACTGATGAAGGACCGAAACTGTCTCTGTGTCTAGGAGTTCTTGCCTTTTGTGACCAGTAACATTTCCTCGATGGCTGTCCTTGTGTGTGTAGTTTTTGCTTATATTCCCAGCTCATTTCTTCCACCGTGATGTATACAGGGCCTCAGTGGAGTCTAGTTTTGGTCCTACAATCTTTACTGCTATCCGGGTAACATGTTTGGAGTGAGGAGATGCATTTCCATGTCAGACTGTTATTCAGAATGTGAGGATGCATTCAACGGCGTCTCGATAAAACTGAACCAGCACTGATTGGGACAGGTTAAACTGTTTAAGGTGACAGAAAAATGATCTGCTACAGAGCTTTTGTGATAAGACCAGTCCAGACTGTGGGTGGTTTTACCCTGTTAACAGTGGCACCATTTATAACTAGGGGTGTAAGAGGTGAGGGGCATCTCCTACAATCCACTATCAAGGAATTCAAGCTAAGATTGTTGAGGTTGCACCAAATGGGCAGCTGATCCTTCTCTCTCTGATGTGACACCACATGTCCATCTGTGATCAGGCCAGTCAGGGTGGTGTCTTCGACAAACTTCAACAGTTTAACAGATGGGTCACAATCACAGGTGTAGAGAGAAGGAGAGGGGACCGAAAACAGCACTGAGGGGGTCCTGTGTACAGGGTCAGCGACCCTGACTGATATTCACCTATCTTCACTATCTGACATTTGTTACTTAGAAAGTCAGAGACATGTTGCAGAGTCCACATTCATACTGAGAAGGTTCATATGCAGAACCTCAGATATGATTGTGTCTAATGTAGAACTAAAACCTACAAATAAGATTCTGGCCTAAGCAGCTGGAGAGCCAGAATTCTGCTAGATGAAGTGGAGAGCCATGTTCACTGCACCCTCAACTGACCTGCTGGCACAGAAAGCAAACTGAAGTGGGACAATTAGAGGATCTGTGACAAATGAGAGATGCTGAAGACTCAGATGACTTCATTATTACAGAGGCCAGTTCTGCTTGCACTGTTAGTACTGTAAAACTGTATTTTGCTTCTTATTTATAATTTTAAACTACTTATATTATATATTATAAATAAAATATATAATAAAACATCATTAATAAAATCAATTCAAACTGTTCTTGCTTATTCAGCAACCTTTCATTGTCTGTGCTATCACAAATGAACACTTTTTTTTCTTCTTAACTCCATGCTAGATATCCTGCAGGAGTTGCCAAATGGTACAAGGCATGAGACAAGGGGCTTGACTTCCACTGTTGTCTTTTGACATTCTCAAGGGGTCAAGATACTTTTTACTCTGCTATAATTTTAAAAAGTGTGCACTTTGTATGAATGGTGCATCAGTGCAATGCTGCTGACTTACAGCTTTTAAATTCTGTCTTTGTCACCATCTGTGTTTCTATATTCTCTGCCTTGTGTCGATGGGGTTTTCCCAGGGTGATTACTTTTTTCCAAATCCTAAAGACATGTAGTTTAAATGAATTGTTAACATCAGACTGGTCCTGGTTCTATAAGTTGGTTCCTGATGGTGCAGGGTTAGACTATGGCTGACATGTCTCTGAACTGGCTTAAGGGGATTCAGTAATTGATAGATGGATATACTTCTTATGTTGGCAAGGAGTAGAAAATAAAAACCTTTGCAATGGAAAAAAAATCCTTTTCTTAGGTGCACACAGTTATCTAAGAGAAAATAAAATGTATTAGTTGGTAGTCATTCCTCCCATGTGTGGTTTCTATAATAAAAATACTCTCTTTGGTAAAGTTTCAGAATTTTGGTGGCCTCTGTTCTCGGTTAGGAAACCACGTACACTACACTCCATCATAATGCAAATGTTTGGGATATGGAAGGGAAAAAAGAGTTTCCAGAGAAAACCCATAATGGCACAAAGAGAATATAAAAAGTCTAAAGAGAGAGGGGTGAACTGGGAATTGATCCCATTTTCATGGAACCCTAAAGCCAACTGCCCAGCACTGTAGTCAGCCATATCCCTAGAATTTTGCTTATAGAACCAAATAGTAGTAATATCAAAAAGGCAAGTTTACAGGGAGATATTATAGTCATCGGGGACTTTAACTATACAAATATTAACTGGGATGACCTTGCAGATGGAGGAGCACAAGAGCAGGAGTTTCTAGAAGTAATCAGTGACTGTTTTTTAACACAGCATGTTAAAGCACCAACACGGGGTGAAGCCTGTCTGGATTTAGTATTCTGTAATAATCAGGATAGAATTGAGGGTGTAGAGGTGATTGAACCACTAGGGTAGAGTGACCATAATGTAATACAATTCTCAGTATTTTGTAAGAGTATGGGTGCAAAGATTAAAGTTGTTAAGTTGAACTCTGGTGGGGCTAATTTTGAGCAGATGCAACAAAATCTAAGTAGGATACACTGGGATAAGCTTTTAAGTGTAGAGACAGTTGAGCAGTGGAACAAGTTTAAAAATGTTTTACATGTAATGCAGGACAGATACATATCTAAATTTGGAAGTAATAGGAAACTAAAAAAAACTCCACGATGGATTAATAAAGATTTAAAAAAGAAGTTGCAAAGGAAAAAACTGCTGTATAAGGCATATAAGACTAATGACTGCAAAGTGAATCGTAGAGCATATGAGAAAATGAGGGCAACCATTAAGAAAGAGATCAGGGAGGCTAAAAGACAGTTGGAGAGGAATATAGCAGATAAGGCGAAAGAAGACCCCAAGAGATTCCTTCAGTATTAATAGTAAAAGAACAGTCAAGGAGGAGGTCAAGTGCATCAGGAATAGTAAAGGGGAATTAAAAGATACAGACAATGAAATAGTGAATGCCCTAAACTTACATTTTTCTGAGGTGTTCACAAGTGGATAACCTCCCAGAGGTAAACGCGACTACTGAGGAAGTACTGAGGGATTTGGAATTTTAGAGGGAGAAGTGCTGCTCAGATTAAACAAGCTGAAATCAAACAAATCACCAGGACCAGATAATATTTACCCTCAGGTTCTTAAGGAGGTTGTCAAGTACATATATAAACCCTTGACACATATTTTTAGGAAGTCACTGTGCACTGGAAAATGGCAAATATCATCTCATTACATAAAAAGGATGACAGGGCAGATCCAAGCAACTATAGGCCAGTAAGCCTAACATGCATCACAGGAAAATTAATGGAAGGAATTATTAAGGATAAGGTTGAGCAACACATGACAAGGACAGGAGTTATTCTGAACAGTCAGCATGGGTTCAGAAAAGGGAGGTCGTGTTTTACTAACATGCTGGAATTCTATGAAGACAAACAAAAGAATATGATCAAAGTCGAGCATATGATATTATTTATCTGGACTTTCAGAAAGCATTTGATAAGGTGCATGAGAAGTTGGGCATCAAATTAAAAGAAGTGGGAGTTCAGGGTGATGTTTGTAGATGGGTGCAGAATTGGCTCAGACACAGGAAGCAGAGGGTGATGGTGCGAGGAACCTCATCAGAACTGGCCGATGTTATGAGTGGTGTTCCACAGGGGTCAGTGCTAGGGCCGCTGCTATTTTTAATATAAATATATAAATGATTTAGATAGGAATATAATTATCAAGCTGGTTAAGTTTGCAGATGATACCAAGATAGGTGGATTAGCAGATCATTTGGAATCCGTTATATCATTACAGAAGGAATTGGATCACATACAGGCTTAGGCAGATTTGTGGCAGATGAAATTTTATGATAATGATGATAGATACTTTATTAATCCCAAGGGGAAATTCACATACTCCAGCAGCAGAATACTGATAAAAAAACAATATTAAAGAGCAGGTAAAAACAGACAATAACTTTGTATAATGCTAACGTTTAACCCCCCGGGTGGAACTGAAGAGTCGCATAGTGTGGGGGAGGAATGATCTCCTCAGTGTGTCTGTGGAGCAGGAGCTCTGTCTGGAGATGATACTGTTTAGTGGATGCAGTGGATTCTCCATGATTGACAGGAGCCTGCTCAACGCCTGTCGCTCTGCTACAAGTCCAAGGATGTTCTGCTCGACCTTTATAACTCACTGGTGAGGCCTCATCTGGAATCCTATGTGTAGTTTGGGTCTCCAGGCTACAAAAAGGACATAGCAGCACTAGAAGGTTCAAGGAAGAGTGACTAGGCTGATTTCAGGGCTACAGGGATTAATTATGAAGAAAGATTAAAAGAGCTGAGCATTTACAGTTTAAGCAAAAGAAGATTAAGAGGTGACATGATTGAAGTGTTTAAAATTATGAAGGGAATCAGTACAGTGGATCGAGACTGTTATTTTAAAAAAGAACACGTAGACATAGCTGGAAACTTGTTAAGGGTAAATTTCACACAAACATAAGGAAGTTTTTCTTTACACAAAGAACAATAGACACTTGGAATAAGCTACCAAGTAGTGTGGTAGACATTAAGACTTTAGGGGCTTTCAAAACTTGACTTGATGTTTTTTTTGGAAGAAATAATTTGACAGGACTGTCAAGTTTTGTTGGGCTGAATGGCCTGTTCTTGTCTAGAGTGTTCTAATGTTCTGATATTCAAACTGTCAATGTAAGGATGCCAGTTCAGTCCCTATCACTGATTCACTGAAGGATTACAATGTATGTCGTTAAACCTGCCAGTGATCCAATTATAGGAAAAGTATGTGTGTAGTAATAGACAACATGGGTTGGCTGGCATTCTGGCCAGGATGAATGGTTCCTTATCTGGATGGGAGGTCTTTTTAATGGAAAGATGTAGGTGGACGGGCATCCCAGTCAGGCCGGATAATGGCACCTTCCTGTTTGTGATGCCGTTATAATGAATGGACAGGGGGATACTGCCTCCCAGGGTCATGTGCTTCCCCAGTGGACTGGACATTTCTCTGGAGTTCATCTCGTTTGGACACCCACATAGCTGTAGCTTTGGTGGGCAGTCCTCGGGTGCTGATACAGGGAGCTGCAGGAGGCAGACACTTCTATCATGGGGAGGTTCCACTTGACCCAGAAGTGCTTCCTGGATGTAATGTGATAACACCAGGAGGACAGCTGCTCCACCTCACCCGGGGAATCAGAGTCGGGAAAATAGTCAGACAAAACTGACCTGGGTGGAGAGGAGAAGGGAAGAGTCATATTGTTGAAGCTGTGAGTGTGTTAAGGTATTTGTGGCCATAAATAAATAGATTTAATTGCATCTGAAACTGGGTATGTGCGTTTGGGGTCTAGTGTTTGGGGTGCTGCAATGATCCTTAGTGGTTCACATTGTATACAGTTGGATGTTTTGCAAAGTTCCATGTGCATACATCGAGTTTGGTGATGTTCACTATAGAAAGTCACTCTTTAAAATTAAAATAAGGCCAGGAAATCAAACTTAAAGTAAGAAAAGCAAATATTGTTATAGTTGAGACATTTCAGCAATATCCTTGCTTCATTCTTACTCACCAGAACAGTACATTAATTGCAAGAAAACATATTTTCTACATTTTGAAGAATATATCCTGGAACATCCTGATCTGTTAAATTGTGTTCAGTCATAAAAGGAGACTTTTTTGTCTGCAAAACACGAACAAGAAGATATTTTAACAGCTGACACGCAATGGTGACCCTGGTTTTCATCTCAGTTCTTCACTGATAGCATTTTTTATATATAATTATTCCCTATAAAAGGTATTTAAATATAAATATGCAATATTCTAATTTTATTTTTGAATGTGAATAGTGAATGTAATTACTGTATCCCACAAAAAAATTTAACGCATACAGCTGTGAAGGAAGCTAGCAGTTGGAATTGTTAGCAAGCCTTTTTCATCTTTTTGTCCGTTCTTTGAAATCTCCATTTGCCAAATTACGAGGCCCTTCATGCATTAAGACACCTGCTGCTGCTCAT
The DNA here is from genome assembly GCF_016835505.1 of Polypterus senegalus. Lineage (NCBI taxonomy): Eukaryota > Metazoa > Chordata > Cladistia > Polypteriformes > Polypteridae > Polypterus > Polypterus senegalus. Next base: position 32,259,322 of record NC_053168.1, on the reverse strand, counting down.
ATGAAGGACTCGCGTCACGGAGGCCACTCACTATAAGCAGACATCTTAACTGTGGCAGCATTCAGCATTGTAGCAAATGCCGTATGGAGAAGCAGATAAGCACTTACTGTTTTCATGACTCTTTTCTTGTATTTCCTATTCTAAGGCTATGTATAGAAATTAAACCTGATATTTCTTTTGATTTCTGACTCTATGAGTTGAATGACTGAATTCAGGCTGCCAAATACACAGTTCTCACCTTAAGGTTATATATAAAACTTAATTTAAATGTCAGTTTTAAGAACAAACCAGTGGCACTAGGTTAGAAGGCATGTTCAAATTGATCCCATGAACAGAGTGACATTTATGAGGGCTGCCAGGCTAACAAGAGGTTTTCCAGGAGCTGGAGCATCCTTATATTGGCACAAGGCAGCCAAAAGTCCTGCAAGACAAAGCCACTCCGGCAGAAGGGGAGGTTCCATTCATGCCAGTGCAGGCGGTGGTGTGACCCTAAAGTGTAGTGGTCGTCCCTGAAGAGCAATAGGCAGGGGCCTTAGAGCAACTGGGAGAAAAGTGTGATCTGGGTAGCATTATATCCTGCTCATCCAGGACACCAAGTGGCAGGTCATCCGGTAGACTCCAGGGATGCCTGATCCTCTGGCCAGACTGAGTGTAGCTTGGGTGGGCTGTTAAGAGGCCACAATATCTCTGGGGCATCAGATTGCAGCAGGAGGCAACTTGCTGGGAAAACTGGAGCTAGTCTGTTTATACACTATGAGGAGGTCAACCAAGAGGCGAGCACTCTTCCGTCCATCCTCTGGGAGGTAACAGATTATATTTTTTCTAAAGGAAAGCAAAGATTGGAGTGGAAAATGAAATTATCTCTCTGATCCACATCTGGATGAAGCTGGCAGCACTGTGAGGGTTATGTTATTTGATTTCTCCTGTGCCTTTAATACCATTCCTGTTAAGAGGTAATTTACGCTGAGGAATATGCAGGTGGATGAGCCTATGGTGTCCTGGATAACAAAGTTTCTGTCACGCAGACTGCAGTTTGTGAGACTCAAGGACTGTGTTTCATATGGAGGGAGCGCCACAAGGAACAGTCCTGTCTCCTTTTCTCTTCACTCTTTACATCTCTGGCTTTGCATATAATGCCAGGTGACGTCACATGCAGAAATCCTCAGATGGGGTGCACTAATGTGGTGAAAAGTGGATGAGTCAGAAGATATGAGTCGTGTGGAGAACTTTATTTCTTGGTGAGGAAAAAAAATTTTGTTACTTAACATCAGCAAAATCAAAGGACTGGATCTGACTTTCACAACACTAAAAACCCTGTATATCCAGTCATCACTCAAGGGGTGGACGAAGAAGTAGTCCACCCTTACAAGTATTTGGGGGTCTGCATCAGTGACAGGCTGGCCTGGTCTCGGAACACAGAGGCACTATATAAGAAAGGGCAGAACAGACTGCGTTCCTTTAATATGTGAAGTGACATCCTTCACATCTCTATATATATAAAATCCAACATCTGTCTGTCTGTTTGTATGTCTGTTCGCTTTTCACGAGAGAACTACTTAACGGATTTAGATTGTTTTTTTTCTATAATTTACTTGAACTTGCTGGTTGATTTTGCAACTTCTGTCACTGCGCTGAGAATCATAGTTCGTTTGCAGGAGTGATATATTCACACTAATCTGAGACAGAAATTGCAGACCGATGGGAGGGGGAAGCATGACGTCAGGAGTGGGGAGTCGCTCTTCCTCCAGCCACGTTTTTGCCAAATGTTAAAGTTTGTCCTGTTTCACTTCTATACGGGCAGAGCCGCGGGGGATGGCTAGTCTACTATAGCTCTGTAATGGCCAGGGCAATTTTCCACACTCTAGTGTTCTGGACCGGAGGCAAGGTATGTAGCTAAGCGGATGTAAGGTATGCTCCAACACATGGTTTGAGGTGGAGCAACTTGAATGGAGGCTGGTGCATGAGTGTGGAAGGCCATGCCCGCTCCCTACTCCTGAGGTTCTGCCTCTCCCTTCCCTTTGCTCCGCAGCCTCTCTCTCGGATTTGCGTGAATAAATCTGTGCCACAACCGAACTATGATACTTAGCATGATGAGAGAAGTTGCAAAATCAGCCGGAATGTTCAAGTAAATTATAGAAAAATACCCAATTTAAATATGTTAAGTAGTTCTCTCATGAAGAGCAGACAGACATACAGACAGACAGATGTTGGATTTTATATTTATAGTGATGTAGCAAAAGGGTAAACCACCCAGGAGTGTGACGAGAAACTAAGGGTGCACAAGAAAGTAAGAACCTTAAACAAAACAGAAGAAAAAGTAATTTCATATGAGGGAAATGAGACTCCCAGTACTTCACCCTGGCTAATGCATGTCATCAGAAGGTGCATTATGGTGTGTGACAGCCCAGGGAAGAATTGTATTTGTCCTGAAATTAGTAGGCAATGGTCTCATGATACACAATATAGTCACCATCTCCAAGAAGAGATTTAAGGAAGTCACTAATAGTCACTAGTAGGAGTTACTATAGTCAAAAAAGGACAGGACCTGGACATCTGGCCATTATAAAGAGGCCAAGTAACAGAGGAACATTATGTCCAGAGACCACAACAAATTACTTTACTTGGTGGTCATCAAATTTTATATGACAAATTGTGACACCAAAAAATTTTTTACAAGGATAGTCCAACTGCAAAATCCTGAACAAAGTATTAATAACCATTTCCTTCAAATGAATACAAGGCTTGAACCAACTGAGTGCAAAGGAGAACACAGAAGGTGAGACAGCAATAGTAGAAAAGAAATGGAGATATGAATGCTGGAGAGTATGAGAGGCTAGCAGACATGTTCTTGTTTCATGAAGATTATCAGTTTCAATTTGTGACAAATTGTTCTACCATTTTATAACTTCAATTCTCATTGTACCTTCATTCATCCATTCATTCAATTTACAAACCAGTTTATTCCAGTACAGGGTGGGAAGCTATTAGTGTCAGTAACTCTGTTGTTAACTGACAGGGGACACTGCAACTAAAGTCTTCGGTCATGGACAAGCCAGAAATTAATACAAATGGTGTTATTAATTTTGTAGAAATTCCCAAAGGCACTCAAGAGCAGGCCTGTCTAACCTCGCAAGAGTACTGGAGTGGCTAAACAGTCCAGTACTTCTAGATACAAATCAGTGGAATAGAGAACACACAGAAACACCTTGTGCTGCTAGGGGAGCTCCTCCATAACTCCATCAGGGTTTTGAAAGGACACCAGGTTACCTGGAGGCAATGCAGAATGGTGACAGTGGAAAGTGATTCTGGCACCAGGGTATACATTTCCGTATGTCAGACATTTCACCGTTTTTTGCTAACAAATCTCAATTAGTAGGCCTTAAGTCAGAAAGTCTTTTAAAACTCAAAACAATAGTGCATTTTTGGAAAGCTGAAAGGTAAGACTGGATTCATAATATTTTTCTTAGTCATAAAGTGCAATATTTAATTCCCATAGGAATATACACCTGAGCTTGTGTGAATGATTAGGTGAAATTCTATGTGTTTTGAGAAACAGTAAGCTATCAGTTAACAAAGATGAAGAAAGTAAGGCAGTTGCACATTTTGGATGGGTAGGCAGGAGAGCAGCTGCCTTGTATTAGAATTTTTTTTTAAAAGGAGCTTTGTCGGTAAAGTTGTTGCTTACTGCAAAAATTGGACTTATAGTTTCTGCTTTTCAGTTGTCACTTCTGTGAAGAGCTCAGCTCACTTGCAAGGAGCCATCCTCTAACTGCTATGGACACTTTCCAAGGAGCTCTGTCTCAGGCAGGAAATCTGTTTCTTTTCTTTTATTCAATTAAGGATATACAATTTACACCTAAAGTAAAGACACCATCTGGGAATTGTCATCTGGGACCGAATGAAGACTGCATGAACCCACCTAGGTTGTAAAATTCTTTGTTTAGCTTATACTTGCTGCCATTGGATTTGATGCAAATATATAAAATTTTAAGTAAAAGCTTAAATCAATGTCTTTTTCTGATTACTGAAGCCTGAGTGTCCATTCCTTTGCTAACTGAAACCCTTCAGGGTATGATAACACACTTGTGAACCCCTCTATTGGTGGTAAACTGGACTGATGTGAAGATTTGAAAATAAAGACAGTCCCAGTCACCAAGTAGCCTGACGTTGGAGGTCCGTAAAGTTGAATAGACAGTGAGATAAGTAAGTGGTACAACAAATGTGAAAAAGAAAACACCGGAAAGTAGGTTGAAGTGGTATGGACATGCAACGAAGAGAGACAATGAATATGTGGGCAAAAGAGGGCTGGGCTATGGAAGTACACAGGAAGAGATAGGGAGGGGGTAAACCAGAGTCGGATGGATGAAGTAAAAGAAGATCTGAAGGAAAAAAGGGACTGGGGAGGAGATGCATGACTGAGCTGTTTGGAGAAGGTTGATCAAGTATATCAACCTCACATAGAAGTGTGGAAAGATGAAAATGAAGTAGAAGAAGAAGACAGGTTAGAGGTTATAGGTGACAGTTGCATAGCTGGCTTTGATATTTATTCCGTTACCCCATTAAGAAAACAACCTAAGAGTTGAGATGGTGCCTGCCATGTTAGGTGCATCTGCTAACACAAACAAACAAGCCCCTTCCCACCAGTATAAGCTTGAGCTTGGACTTGGGAGGTAGCTACAGAGAAAAAGTCAAGTGGTCTGATGAGAGAAGGCCAGACTTGAGACAAAAGTGTAATCTACTGTATACAAGAAAGTGACTGGAAATCAGTGTACATGAGTTGATAAGTAGGCCTGCTGTCCCCTTGGGTAGTAAGACTCTTCTGTTGTAGAGGTAGGCCCTGAGGCCTAAGGTTTTGTAATTTTGTCCCGTTTTATGTGTTATTGTAACATACTGCACGTGTCATTATTCCTACTATTATTATTATATCCCCTAAGTTCTGCTATTTTTTGTTCCCTATAGTATTACTTTAGTTCTGGATCTACCCTTGAGTAATTACTCAATTCAGCAAGGAATATTAAACCTAACTATTACAAAATAAATAAATAATTCTTCAAATATACCCTTCATAAATGGCATTTAATGCTAAATTAAAGTTTTAATCACCAGGCACAAATTATGATTTGCAACTGCACAGCAACATTTCATTAGTTTAATTTACTTAATATATTATTTTTTAAATCCATTACTGTATGAGCTATTATTTTTTGTTGTTAGCAAATGTGATTAATTACTTGTAATTTATAGTAACATTTTGAACAGAGTTACCATTTAATGAGTAATTAAACATCAAATATGTAGTAACGATGCCAGATTTTGTGCTGTTAGTGGATATCGTAAATGCAGCTCGAAGGACGGACAGAGTGAGTGTCTTTTCATTTCATAGATCCACGTGCCAAGAGCTGCCAGTAACCTGCCCAGTTTAGCTACAGGTTTTGACAGTGTGTTTCAAAATGGGATTATCTGGTTTAAAACGTTTTTCACTGTACTTGCAGCTTGCATGCTTCTTGGTAGTAGAGTTCCATATCTCAGTCAACAAAACATTAAATATTAATTCGTTTTTTGAGATTTGAAGGTAAGAATAACGGGCAAGGTTGAATGTTACCCACCCTATCAGATTCCTTGCCCACCCTCTCAGATTTCTTGCCCATCCAATAAAAAAAAAATTGATAGAAGACTCTTTATTAATTGCTTTGAAGAAAACACAAAAATTTAGTTTGCCGAATGTTGGTGAATACCTTTGGTTGGATCATCAATATTCATTATAAATCCTAAAGGATTTTGACAGCCTTGTCCAACAGATTTCTTCTTTTCTACAACTTTAGATTGTATTTACATACTTAAAATAACCGCCTAGAAACATAAGTGTAATTGTAATGCTATTTACTATATCAAATGCTTGTGCTAGAGGAACAACTTAAGGGCTTGGTTAACTGTATTACTACTGGGACACACAAGGGTGTGACAGTTTCTCTTCTCCTCTCTCCCGCATGCCTCCAACCATGCTGTCACTTCTGAGGTCACTTCACCTGGACCTGCCTCTTCCTCCAAGAAGCCATCAAAACTGGAAGCACAGCCATCTTGAACAGACCCTGTGAACTTGCAATGAAGTCCTAACTAATTTGTGCCTAACACATGTCTTTTTTGTGTCTTTTGCGCTATTTCAAAATATGGAGTAGTGCCCAAGGGCGTGGCAGGACACAAGAGTGAGAAAGAAAATTTTTCTTTCTTTCCCATTGGAAACGCCTTTGCCCGTTTCCCACTGGTACAGCACAGTCCCAAGCACAAAGCACAGGTCAGCACACAACCTTCTCTTCTTCCTCTTTTCTCTTGAATCCACTCCTCCTGGTGAGCTTCGTCTTCTCCTACCCGACTCTGGCTCTCGGAGTAGTGGCTGCTGTACCTGGAAGTGCTCCGTGTGCTTGACCCATTTCCGACAGCACTTCCGGGTGTGGCAGCAGTGCATCAAATGGCTCAACCGTTCTCTAGGTGCTCCCTGGTAGTGGCCACGGGCCCTGCAAGCTTCCATGCTCCAAACTCCTGGTATCACCACACTTCAGGGAGGCTGCCCTCCAGAGCTTTGGGGAATGTTCCGGAAATGCTCCTTTGCCCAGTCCTTCCACTTTAGAGCCCAGCCAGGTAAGGGCCCCGGAAAATCCGCAACAACGGGGTTTACCTTTGTGGTTCCCCAGACCCTTTATAATTATCTATTCTCTTATTACAACTATAATTTAATACACCAAAACTCAAAATAAACTACTACAGACAGCCCTCTAAAACACACCAAAGCTGAGGGTCAGTCTGATGCTAGTAGTAATCCAAATGAACAGCTCTTTGTTCAAGAACCCCTTCTGCTACTACAGTATGTGAAAACAATGAAGCTAATACTTCTTGTACTGCTAGCTCACCTGTTGAAAAGGCCATATCAGCCCATCTTAAAATCATATTCGGTGACTGTGCTGGCTCATTCAGTTCAGCCTGGTACAAATCCCGGTATTGCCTGGAATATTCTGTTAAGCAGAAAGCTTGTGTTTGTTTTGCCTGCTTTTGCATTCCAAACGATTTGGACACGTTAACAAAATGCAGTTTTACATACTGTATATACTCGTATATAAGTCGGGTCTTGAAACCCAAAAAAACGATCATAAAATCAGACCACGACTTATACATCCATTCAAAAATGTGACACTTAATTTTTTTTTTAACATCTTCTTGCTTCCTCCAGTCTTACATCAGTTTCTCAGATACATCGAATTTTGTTGCAGCAGCGCAGTTACCAATTTCTTTTGCCACTTCAACAACATTTAATTTAAAACCAGCTTTGTATTTTCTTCTGATCGAACACTCCATCGTAGAGAAGGGATGCTGCTACGATAAAGGTGTATGAGTGTGTGAGATTCTGTTAAGCAGGCAGCTTGTGTTTGTTTTGCCTGCTTTTGCATTCCAAATGATTTGGACACGTTAACAAAATGTGGTTTTACATACTGTATATACTCGTATATAAGTCGGGTCTTGAAACCCGAAAAACCGATCATAAAATCAAACCCCCACTTATACACCCTTTCAAAAATGTGACACTTACATGTGTCTAGTTTAATTTAAAACCAGCTTCATATTTTCTTCTGATCGAACGCTACATCATAGATAAGGGATGCTGTTACGATAAAGGTGTATGAGTGTGTGAGATACACAAAACACAGATCAATGAAAAAGTCACTTCGGAATAGTTTGGGTATTACCGTGTGGTCACGTAGGTGCAATACATAGAACAAAAAGGCAGTGTGCTCTGTGGTTACTCTCTTTGGTGAGCATTAGCATATCATAATCTCTTGGGCCAATAGCGTGAGTTTTTCACATTTGACTTATATGGCCGACATTATAAAATACCGGATATTATACGGTAAAATCAAGACCCATCTTATCCATGGGAGAACTTAAACGCAAGTATATAATGTGCAAGCACTAGAATGTGACACAGGGTTTCAAACACCTCTTAATCTCTGTTTGCTTAAACTAAAAAGGTTCAGCTCCTTCCATTTCTCCTAATAACTCAGCCTTGTCTGACTTTCTGTACTGCTGTCTTTTTAGTAATATGTGTTAAAAGTCAGACAACTCTAAACATGTATTACATGTTTAATAAATAATGAGAATCTCCCTTGTAGCTTTGGAGGTTTTAAAAATCAGAGATCATTTCTGGCTGTGTGTGTATGATTATAGAGGAGAAATGAGGGATACATTGGGAAAAGAATGTTAAGGATGGAATCGGCAGGCAAGAGGAAAGGGGGAAAGCCAAAGAGAAGGTTTATGGATGTGGTGAATGTAGCGGCGACTCCCTGTTAAGCGCCACTTTGAGCAGGAAAGAAGATTCTGATGCCTTAAGCTACTCGTAACTTCTTCCATATGATTTAAAGAACTTTATTACAAAACATAGGTAAATTAAATAACATAATAACCTTAGTCTAACACAGTTCCAATCTTCCATTTCCTTTACTGCAAACCGACAGTATGTAATTATCCATCCATTTTCCAACCCGCTGAATCCGAACACAGGGTCACGGGGGTCTGCTGAAGCCAAACCCAGCCAACACAGGGCACAAGGCAGGAACCAATCCCGGGCAGGGTGCCAACCAACCGCAGGACACACACAAACACACCCACACACCAAGCGCACACCAGGGCCAATTTAGAATCGCCTATGCACATAACCTGCATGTCTTTGGACTGTGGGAGGAAACTGGAGTACCCGGATGAAACCCACACAGTTACGGGGAGAACATGCAAACTCCACGCAGGGAGGACCCAGGAAGCAAACCAGGGTCTCCTAACTGCAAGGCAGCAGTGCTACCACTGCGCCACCATGCCGCCCCCTACAGTATGTAATTATATCCAACTAAACCAGTCAAAAATCTGTTGCTCCGTGTCCTCCTGAACAGCAATCATCTGAGCCAACCCCCTTTACAGAATTAAAGCTAGAATCAGGACAGACTAATAGAGCGCCTACTTATTGTACACAAAGGCCTGGCTTATCAAATGATACAGTACTTATATTTTAACACAGGCATTTGCATATTACTATACAAATGGCTCTTACAGCGAGGGAAGACACGAAGGGAATCGGTGTGGCAGGAAATGATGTGAAATACCAGGATGGAGGGAGACGGATGATCCGCTGTGGCGACATCTAAATGGGAGCAGATGAATGATTCGCTGTGGTGACCCCTAAATGAGATAAACTGAAAGAAAAAGAAGATTGTCAACATGCTGCTCCCAGCTGCTAAGGCCACAGATGCCATGTCATATGACGTCATCTGCACAATGCTTTAGAAACCAACGTGATGGGTCTTCCGGCATTCGAGTGCATTTGTGTTTCTGATTGATTTGTGGCTTAAGAATTATTTATTTGGGTTTAAAAAAACAGTTAGGTCTGCCACTGCTGCGATCTGCCTGAAATGTTAGCTTTTTCTGGTATTTAAGTAAGTTTGGATTTTCTTTCTGCCCTTTCCCATCATGGCAGACGAACATGAAAACCAAGCCACGAGATCGAAGGAACTGTGTACAGGGATTGGAGACAGGATGGTGTTGGGCCACAAATCTGGCTATAAAAATTCCTGTAGCATTGAGGGTTCCCAAAAGCACAGTTGTCTTCATAATTCTTAAATGGAAGACGTTTCCGACAAAATGACTCTTCCTAGAAATGGCCAGCCAGCAAAATGGAGAAATTGCAGGATAAGAACAGACAACCATCACTGCAACACTCCAGAGAGGAGGTCTTTAAGGCAGAGTGGCCAGTCAGAAGCAAAATTTGAAAAAAACTACCTAAAGGCCTCTCAAACGGAGAAATAAGATTCTCTGGTCTGATTGAAACCAAGATTAGTATCATGTCTGGAGGAAACCAGGCACTGCTCATCACCTGTACAATATCATTCCAGCAGTGAAGTGTGGTGGTGGCAGCATCATGCTGTAGTGTTGTTTTACAGTGGCACGGACTGGGAGAATAGACAGGGTTGAGGGAAAGCTGAACGGAGCAAAAAGCAGAGATATCCTTAATGAAAATCTGCTCTAGCGCTATCTGGACCTTAGACACTGCCAAGGTTTTACCTTTCAACAGGACAATAACCTTAATCACAAAGTAAAGACAACACATGAGTGATTTAGGGACAACTCTAGGGATGTCCTTGAGCTCTGACATCAACCTACTTGGACATCTCTGGAAGGACCTAAAAACAGCAGCCCACCGACAAGCTCCATCCAACCTGACAGAGCTTGAGAAGGTCTGATGAGAAGAATGGCAGGAAATTCCAAAGCCAGGCGTGCGAAGCTTGTTGTTTCATACCCAAGAAGGCTCCAAGCTTCAAATATCCTTCAACTAAGTACTGAGGAAAGAGTCAGAATACCTGTGGGTAGTTCAGGTTTTTATTCTTACTACATTTGCAAAAACCTTTAAAATCCTTTTTGCGCTTTGTCATTCTGGGGTATTGAGTGTTTCTTGATGAGGGGGAAAAACAAATTTAAATGATTGCAGCACTAGGCTTTAATATAACAAAATGTGTAAAAGGTAAGGGCTCTGAATACTTTGAACATAGTGAATTTTGCAAAGTGATGACGTTCTTGATTAACCTCATTAAAAGTCATCAAGGTATGCAAATGGTAATTTACATGCAGTTTTAATGAATAGGACATCAGTTGTTTGTAGGAGCAAAAACACATATTTACACAACCTCTGATAAAGAGGGTCATTATCTTCCTTGCACTTTAAAATCAACTTGAAACACTTGACTACTTGTAAAACAGCTCTAAATTATGGGCTATAAAACATGCAACTAGGAGGCAGTAATCTCAGTTTGTGACCATTGGCAAGTGGATTTATTCTGCTTGCCCTCATAAATAACTTGAAGTGCTTGTGAACATTTTGAGCTGACAAACTAAGGCCAAAGATCTCTGACATTTATCAGTGCAGATAAAGCAATGATAAATATACTAAGCTTCGAGGTTGATAAAAGACTCAATAATTTCTCAAAATGACTTAGTGTTCAATACAACTTTTTACAACTTTACTGTCTGGGGTTGGTTGACCTTTTGTTAAATCATAGTCTGCAAATAGCCAGCCGATATATTACTTTTCATTGAAGTTGAGCAAAAAGTAATTGTGAATTCAAATGAAGGTACCAAGCATTTAAACATGTGGATTATTTCCTAATATATACAATATGTTCTATGTGCAGGGAGCCTTATATATTAATCAATGTCCAGGGGTTCAGGAAAATGGAAACAAGTTTGATAAGAGGAGCCTATTCAACCCTACACAGCATGGCATTCCGCTTCTCTTAATACAGCCCAAATAAGTCAATTCAAAACCTGAAGGACCCCCAAAGGTGATTCATTCAAGCACACTGCTAGGTGAGTTGCTGAATATTTGACATATAAGTGAGACATTTTCCATACAAGCAGGATATTTGACAGTTAAACTAGATATACAACGTATAAGTGGGTCATTTGCCTATAAAGTGGATAGTTGACATTTGAGCTGGATGTTTGCAGGTAACTGAGAGATTTGCCATATAAGCTGGATATTTGACATATGTTATTTTTGCCAAGAATAAGTAAGGCACACTAGATTAAAGGGTAATTTTGGTAATTTTCAAGCCGTGAATATTTCTTCACATCTATAGTGTGTGTGTACGTATATATATATATATATATATATATATATATATATATATATATATATATATATATATATATATATATATATACAGTGCATCCGGAAAGTATTGACAGCGCATCACTTTTTCCACATTTTGTTATGTTACAGCCCTATTCCAAAATGGATTAAATTCATTTTTTTCCACAGTATTCTATACACACCACCCCATAAAGACAACGTGAAAAAAGTTTACTTGAGATTTTTGCAAATTTATTAAAAATAAAAAAACTGAGATAAGTATTCACAACCTTTGCCATGAAGCTCAAAATTGAGCTCAGGTGCATCCTGTTTCCCCTGATCATCCTTGACATGTTTCTGCAGCTTAATTGGAGTCCACCTGTGGTAAATTCAGTTGATTGGACATGAGTTGGAAAGGCACACAGCTGTCTATATAAGGTCCCACAGTTGACAGTTCATGTCAGAGCACAAACCAAGCATGAAGGCAAAGGAATTGTCTGTAGACCTCCGAGACAGGATTGTCTCGAGGCACAAATCTGGGGAAGGTTACAGAAAACTTTCTGCTGCTTTGAAGGTCCCAATGAGCACAGTGGCCTCCATCTTCCGTAAGTGTAAGAAATTCAAAACCACCAGGAGTCTTCCTAGAGCTGGCCGGCCATCTAAACTGAGCGATCGGGGGAGAAGGGCCTTAGTCAGGGAGGTGACCAAGAACCCGATGGTCACTCTGTCAGAGCTCCAGAGGTCCTCTGTGGAGAGAGGAGAACCTTCCAGAAGGACAACCATCTCTGCAGCAATCCACCAATCAGGCCTATATGGTAGAGTGGCCAGACGGAAGCCACTCCTTAGTAAAATGCACATGGCAGCCCGCCTGGAGTTTGCCAAAAGGCACCTGAAGGACTCTCAGACCATGAGAAACAAAATTCTCTGGTTTGATGAGGCAAAGATTGAACTCTTTGGTGTGAATGGCAGGTGTCACATTTGGAGGAAACCAGGCACCGCTCATCACCAGGCCAATACCATCCTTACAGTGAAGCATGGTGGTGGCAGCATCATGCTGTGGGGATGTTTTTCAGTGGCGGGAACTGGGAGACCAGTCAGGATAAAGGGAAAGATGACTGCAGCAATGTACAGAGACATCCTGGATGAAAACCTGCTCCAGAGTGCTCTTGACCTCAGACTGGGGCAACGGTTCATCTTTCAGCAGGACAACGACCCTGAGCACACAGCCAAGATATCAAAGGAGTGGCTTCAGGACAACTCTGTGAATGTCCTTGAGTGGCCCAGCCAGAGCCCAGACTTGAATCCGATTGACCATCTCTGAAGAGATCTTAAAATGGCTGTGCACCGACGATTCCCATCCAACCTGATGGAGCTTGAAAGGTGCTGCAAAGAGGAATGGGCGAAACTGGCCAAGGATAGGTGTGCCAAGCTTGTGGCATCATATTCAAAAAGACTTGAGGCTGTAATTGCTGCCAAAGGTGCATCGACAAAGTATTGAGCAAAGGCTGTGAATACTTATGTACATGGGATTTCTCAGTTTTTTATTTTTAATAAATTTGCAAAAACCGCAAGTAAACTTTTTCACGTTGTCATTATGGGGTGTTGTGTGTAGAATTCTGAGGAAAAAAATAAATTTAATCCATTTTGGAATAAGGCTGTAACATAACAAAATGTGAAAAAGTGATACACCGCTGTGAATACTTTCTGGATGCACTGTGTGTGTATATAAATTATATATATATATCTATATATATATATATATATAGTGATGCCCAAGGTCATGTTCAGTCGCCCTAACACCAACACAGACAGGCAGGATACAAGTGTAAGCACACATACTTTTATTTTTCTTTCCTGTGGGAAACTCCTTCACCTGTTTCCCACTGATATAGCACAGTCACATGCACAAAGCACAGGTCTGCACAAAACCTCCTCTTCTTCCTCTTTTCTTTTAATAACTGGCTAGCGTTGTCTTCTCCCACCCGACTCTGGCTCTCAGAGTAGTGGTTGCTGGCTCCTTTTATAAGGCACCCAGAACTGCTCCAGGTGTTTGTTGACCCAATTCCGGCAGCATTTCCGGGTGTGGCAGCAGTGCTGCATCAAAGGGCTCAATAGTTCTCTAGGCGGCCTGTGGCAGTGGCCATGGGCGCAGCAAGCTTCCAATGCACTCCAAGGGGGGGGGCTGTCCTCTAGGAGGTAATGCTCTGGAAACGCTCCTACCCCAAATAGTTCCAATGTATATATATAGTCATATTAAAAAGTTTGGGAACCCCTCTCAGCCTGCATAAAAATTTACTCTACTTTCAACAAAAAAGATAGCAGTGGTATGTCTTTCATTTCCTACGAACATCTGAATACTAGGGTGTTTTCCAAAAAGATTTTTAGTGAAGCAGTATTTAGTTGTATGAAATTAAATCAAATGTGAAAAACTGGCTGTGCAAAAATTTGGGTCCCTTTGTAATTCTGCTGATTTGAATGCATGTAACTGCTCAATACTGATTACTTGCAACACCAAATTGGTTGGATTAGCTTGTTAAGCCTTGAACTTCATAGACAGGTTTATCCAATCATGAGTGGTAAAAGGTATTTAAAGTGGTCAGCGGCAAGTTGTGCTTCCCTTTGACTCTCCTCTGAAGAGTGACAGCATGGGATCCTCAAAGCAACTCTCAAAAGATCTGAAATCAAAGATTGTTCAGTATCATGGTTTAGGGGAAGGCTACAAAAAGCTCTCTCAGAGGTTTAAACTGTCAGTTTCAACTGTAAGGAATGGAATCAGGAAATGGAAGGCCACAGGCACAGTTGCTGTTAAACCCAGCAGGTCTGGCAGGCCAAGAAAAATATAGGAGCGGCATATGCACAGGATTGTGAGAATGGTTACAGACAGCCCACAGATCACCTCCAAAGACCTGCAAGAACATCTTGGTGCAGATGGTGTATCTGTACATCGTTCTACAATTCAGCGCAATTTGTACAAAGAACATCTGTATGACAGGGTGATGAGAAAGAAGCCCTTTCTGCACTAATGCCTCAAACAGAGTTGCTTGTTGTATGCAAATGCTCATTTAGACAAGCCAGATTCATTTTGAAACAATGTGCTTTGGACTGATGAGACAAAAATTGAGTTATTTGGTCATAAAAAAAAACTTTTTGCATGGCGGAAGAAGAACACTGCATTCCAAGAAAAACCCCTGCTACCTACTGTCAAATTTGGTGGAGGTTCCATCATGCTGTGGGGCTGGTTCAGGGACTGGAGCCCTTGTTAAAGTCGAGGGTCAGATGAATTCAACCCAGTATCAACACATTCTTCAGGATAATGTTCAAGCATCAGTCACAAAGTTGAAGTTACGCAGGGGTTGGATATTCCAACAAGACAATGACCCAAAATCTACAATGGCATTCATGCAGAGGGAGAAGTACAATGTTCTGGAATGGCCGTCACAGTCCCCTGACTTGAATATCATCGGAAATCTATGGGATGATTTGAAGCAGGCTGTCCATGCTCGGCAGCCATCAAATTTAACTGAACTGGAGAGATTTTGTATGGAAGAATGGTGAAAAATACCTCCATCCAGAATCCAGACACTCATCAAAGGCTACAGGAGGCGTCTAGAGGCTGTTATATTTGCAAAAGGAGGCTCAACTAAGTATTGATGTAATATCTCTGTTGGGGTGCCCACATTTATGCACATATCTAATTTTGTTATGATGCATATTGCATATTTTCTGTTAATCCAATAAACTTAATGTCACTGCTGAAATACTACCGTTTCCATAAGGCATGTCATATATTAAAAGGTAGTTGCTACTTTGAAAGCTCAGCCAATGATAAACAAAAATCCAAGGAATTAAGACGGGTTCCCAAACTTTTTCATATGACTGTATATATTCATAGATCATACTCATATATATATATATATATATATATATTTATAGGTCTGAACAATCTGATTAACAAGTAATGCTTATGGCTGGTCAGGCAGTTGGCAAACATCTGCCATGTCCTCTCAGTTGCGAGAAGAAGCTCATAGATATGTGATGCAGTACCTGCCAAATAATACAAAGAGTACACAACACGTATTTTGACTTTACTGGGGCTCGTCAGCTATATGCGCCTTTGCTTCCCCTTATGGGGATAGAACCTTAGCTGTCAGCACCTGAGGTGAAGCTTCTGACATTGTGCCATGGCAGCTAGTTTGCTTACTTGACAGGGTGAAGATTGGAGTATTGCATTCACAGGTCTGAATCACAATCTGATTATTGCTGGTACTCATTACTCCTATTGTAAACTGCAAGAACAGACATTAAACATGAAAAATACCAAACTTATTCTTCAATGGTGGTAATCTGGAGGAGAAATGTTAAAAATACTTGGAAATAATACCAAGATTCCATTACAAATTTGTCTTATCTTTCATTATATAAATAAATGTTGTTGTTGTTGTTGTTATTAAATGAAAACTTAAATCAAAGAATCAAAGTTGTACACAGAGAAAAGCATCCAAAATGTTAATATGAACATGAAAAGCAAAATGCATAGATTTCTTTTGAATTCAGTTGACCAGGAAGTGCACCGTGCTGACCTTTTAGCCTGTCACAGTGATATGGCCACACTGTACACCTCTAAGGATTGTTATATAGAAATTCCATTATTGTGGTCTCTAATTTTCATAAATGTTTTATGTCTTTTTTGATTTTATCTCAGCCAATCTATTTATGGAATCAGGAGTTTTCATATCCACAGATTTTGAATATTTGGTCAGAAATAGTGTATCTGGCTTATTTTAGAAGCTTAAATCCTGTTTACATCTTGTTGCAGTGCCATTTTGTTTTCCTGAGGTGCGCTGCTATTTTAGAGCATTTTGCATTTTCTTGGCATTGTTCCCCAGAATACACTGCAACATGCTCATTTATGACATCATGAAAAATGACAGTTTAAAGGTCATCTTCTTCAGTGACAGGTAATCTGAATTTGACTGATATCCCCTTGATTTGCTGTGATAAAGATATGATAAAGAATATTCATTTTTTGGTCTTCTTGGTTAGTGAATTACTGCTCATTTTTAAGTTCTTGTTTTGAGTTTAAAGCTTGGTCATGATGATTCCTAGTTTTGACCTTTTGTCCATTCATTAAATACAATTCTCCTGATTATTTCTCGTTTTATCTTTTGCTATCTCTTTTCAGTCTGTACAGCCATAACAATTGATGTTCAAAATGTCAACAAAGGCGGCATCAGAAAAAGACATGAAAAATATATAAATATTAAAAACAATCTCCGATCTAAAAAGAAAAACTGATTCCAAAATTGTTTTTTATGACCCAGAAAACTACCTTCACATATAGAATGTCCAATAGAGGAGCAGTTGTGCTACTAAAACAATAAACACATTTGAAAAAGAGATAATGACATTACATAAAAAGAGTGCCTCCTTTTCAAACTACAGCTTATCTACAAAAGTCTAAATTCTTTTTAATTATATCTTAAATATGTAACCCTTAACAATGACTGGCACTGATCTTCGTTTCCTACATTTCTTCCCAAATGTTATTTCTGCTTCCCAGATTCCCCAGTATTAATGTGGCTGAGTCTAAGGTAGCTAATTCAGAGTCATTTGCAAATCTGTCTACATTTTTATTACCTTTGTATCTAAATCAGTGATGTGAAGAACACTTCTGATATCTGTTAATTCAGAAAAAGAGCCCACTCCGCAATCCATTGTCGTCTGTGTTTAAGCCCTCACTGCCTCCGTCTGCAGACAGTACACTGAATCCCTGCCACATGCAGTTTTCTTATTTGCTTCCAATTAGGTGCTGTGAAAAATGACCCGGAAAAGAACAAAGAAAAGGGTTTATGGATCCCACAACTAATGAATGCCACATGTTGCTGCTCACATAAAGTCAGGCAAGTAAGACTGCTACCTTGGTTTGCTCTGTCTCTCTTTATGAATTTTAGAGTCTATCCCTTTTGCCTCCTGGGTCCTCGGAATCTCAAATGAAGTTGGAGAATGGCTGTCATTAAACGTCAGCTGAGCACAGTGGAGACACCAATTAAACACCTCGGTATTTTAGAGGAGCCCTTTTTGTTGGGGAGAAAGTGGGCATGCGGTGTATACTTAGGTTGTCAGTCGGAAGCTTCTCCAGCCTCCCTATTCCTCTGAAGACAGACCCTGTTAGAGTATGCAAGCGGTGGTTATTGTGTTAAATTGTTATCATAAAGCAATATCAGTGGCAGGATTTCATAAAAGGCCTAAATTGGTCACAATTAGGCCTAATGTTATTTTTATTTATTTGTTATATATTCTGTGGACCACCAGGGGCCACATCAGCCACCCTAAACCCGACATTAACAGACATGAGGCACAGGCTTTTATGACCCCCGATCCCTCCCCTCCGTTTCCCACGTGTACATCTCAGCTCTAGCACAGAATAAAACACAAAGCACACTTCTCTTCTTTCTCTTCTCTCTTTTCCTCCACTCCTCCTGTCCGATCCAACTTTGGCTCTCGGAGTAGTGGCTGCTAGCTCCTTTTATAAGGCACCCGGAAGTGTTCTGGGTGCTTGATGAACTACTTCTGGCAGCACTTCCAGGTGTGGCAGAAGTGCTGAGATGAAGGGCTCAGCAGCAGCTACAGCACCCCCTGGTGGCGCCCATGGAACCCAACAGGGCTGCATGAAACTCCAACTCCCATGGCGCCTTGTGGGTGCTCAAGGCATCACTGCAACCCAGGAGGGCTGCCACTTAGCACTCCGGGGGAGGAAATGCTCTAGATACGCTCCCTCTCCCGGTTCTTCCAGCATAGAGGTGTCCTGGCCGGGGCACAATAAATTAATTTAATAAAAACTTTTATAAGTCTAGTCATACCAACATAGACTGCATCACCATTTTTTTGCATGTCTAGTGTAAATGATTTTTGTTAACGCTAATTTAAACCCAGTTATATACCAGCCCATCACAAGGCACGAACACACATATAACATCTTTTCATATTTTGATCAGTAGCATTATAATGAAGCAAACAGACAGATCTCTGTTTTTTGCCATTCCTTGTAATTTATGTATTGTGAAAGCTCTCCGGGTGTGCCAGCCACCCAACCTGACACAGACAGACGCAGGAGGCACACTTATAAAAGCACATGTGATTTTCTTTTCTTTTCTTCTCTTCTGGGAAACATCTTCCCCGTCTCCCACAAGCACAACAACACAGTCCAAAGCACAAAACACTGCACAATACTTTCTTTCTTCTTCTCTTTCTTATTCTCCTCCACTCCTCCTCAGCAAGCTTTGTCTCCCTCCTCTCGAGTCTGGCTCACCGAGTTCTGTCTGCTGGCTTCTTTTATATGTGACCCTGAAGTGCTCCAGGTGATCCTTGATGATCTGCTTCCAGCAGCACTTTCGGGTGGGGTGAAAGGATCGCCCATACGGGCTCTGGAGCAGCGGCAGCACCCCAGATCCCAACAGGGCTGTATCCAACTCCATCTCCCATGAAGTCCTGTGGGAGTCTGCCACCCAGGGGTCTGCCATCTACCGTTCCAGGGGAGGTAATGCTCTGTCCACACTTGCTCCCCGGGTCCTTCCAAGGAAGAGGCGTCTATGACAGTTCACACCAAGTGAATCTGTCCTCAATTAGATTAACATCAAAATGTCCATGTTGCATTGTTCAGCATCAACTCTTACAGCCGTTTATGATATCTATTTTATCAATGAGTCCCAAAACTGCACACCTTCCAGAAGTCATAAAGTTTAATATTTATAAAGTTGGTAGCTTGTAAAAAGCAGGTGATTTCATGACCTGGCCGATTGTTTGACATTTGGCGGTGTTGCGTTTATTTTATAGATTTTAAAGCACACTCAGTAGTGGTGCTGGTAGCAAACCAATCAGTAAAGAGCTAGCAGTTGGATTGTCATTTGCCATTTTGGCATTGCTGAAATTCTCAGTGTCGATATCGGACTCTGGGATGTTTTGCAGTTCTGGTTGTTCCCTTATGCTGATAAAACCTTGTTAATAGCCTCTTGTTAGGATCACATGTTTTGAGAGGCTGTGACTGGCAAAGTTTAAAGTCAAACTTAATTTGTGAACCTCTGTACTAGAAGCACGCCATACAATCACTATGCATATTTTAAAAATGAAATTAACTCTTAAAGTGATTAAGTCAACACTGCTGATTTCTCTGTGTACATTTATAATTAATTGATATATTAATCACTGTGGTGGGCTGGCGCCCTGCCTGGGTTTTGTTTCCTGCCTTGCGCCCTGTATTGGCTGGGATTGGCTACAGCGGACCCCCGTGACCCTGTAGTTAGGATATAGCGGGTTGGATAATGGATGGATGAATGGATATCGTAATCAATGGAGATGTGTATTAAAATGAAAGGCTAATTTTAATTTGAGAAAAAAAAAATGAAAATGAAAGCTACAAAACAGGGTGGGCCAGAGAGAAACTTGAGTGGGCCCAGGTCTGTCTAGGCCCTATACGGGAGCTGCTTCTGCCAAAAAGGAGCCAAAATATGCTTCCTGATCCTGAATATTTGTGTTTCTTTCTCATAAAATTCTCTTATTAGTAACAAAGGACGTCACTTGTTTAAACAAAAACTGACTGCCTTTTAAACCCGCTGTACAGAAAGACTATATTCCTCTTACAGCCACTTTAATTAATTTATATTTCATACATGTAAAAAGTAAACCTTCTTTAATAACCAGGGTGGACATGATTTACTTTTTATATATAGGCACTGTAATAGAGTACTGCGTTCGTTTAAATTTAAATCAAGACTAAAGAGTTGTTATTTTATTTAAATCAAGACTAAAGAGTTGTTATTTTAGCATAGCATACCTTTGTCACTCTGCCGCTGAGGCAATATGTATTGTGTATTAATAGTGGTGAGCGAAGTGATTCATGCAAAACCGAATTTCGGTGTTTTGCTTTGCAAACAATTCACAAAACAAATTTAATTTAGCTTCTGGAAAAATGTGTGCCTTTGACACAAGAAGAAAGTTGTATAGTCTTGTGTGGAAAGGTTTATATCCATTAATTCTGCTTGCGTCTGCTTATCATTTAGTATAAAGAAATCAATAAAATAAATCTCCAGTCACATGTAAAGTAGAGAAGGTAAAGTAGAGAATTTGTTTAGCCTCCTGAAAGCTGTCAGTATGATCTCCAACTTTACCAAGTCTGATGAACATTTTGACGATAACCAGTCTTAAAAATTCATTTGAGGCAGAAAAAAAAAATTGCAAAACTCCATGGCGCAAGGACAGTGCGTACCCTCGACCTCGTAGGGACACAGGATAGGGTGGCTGCAGGGTAATGGTGGGGTTTGATGGGAACAGTTTGCTAGCACAGCAGCTTCCCATGTAGCTGTCTAAGCATGAATTGCTCCCAGTGTTTGTTGGGATGGGATTGGGGTACTACTAGTGCACTCCCCTTAACTTTCTCATATACTGAGATAATGGAAAAGGTCATCAGAACCACTTCCAGTTGTGCAATATTTCTCAGATATCATATCAAAACACAATCATTTATCTCTATTTCTAATCAAACTTTATATTAAAATTATATTTTCGCACTTAGGGAGATCGAAAACAGTGGTGGAATTTTTTCATGATTACATATGCATTACCTCGATTATGTGCAAAGTAAAAAGAGCTATAGTCACCTAAAAACATAGAAAAAGTGTTAGTATCATATAATATTTGTTGCAATAAATTGCTATAGGTAAAACTGCATTTAGCTAAATTTAATTATGATAATGATGGCAGAAATAAAAAAAATATAAAACTAAATGTATTACCAAGTACACAACAGAGACGTAGTAGCTTATCGTTCCCATTACATCTTTATATTACTTGGCATGTAGAATGTTTAAACGTTATTGTTAAACTGATGATGTATAAATTAAAATAAAACTAATAATAGTTATTGAAAGAATATGCGTTATATTGAATACAGTTTATAATATTGTGTACACATTTATATTTCCATGATACAAAACATTTGGATGGTTGTTTAAATAAAATACTACTTCCGGTTTAGTAATTTGTCTCAAATGTCATATCTGTTTTCTTTTTATCATTATAAATATCAAATACAAAATTTGGATCATCTATCTGTAATTATAACCACACTTAAACAAAAGTATTCAGGTAAAGTACCACTTCCAGATGCCAGAAGTGGCCCAAAAGTTGATAGGATTCCTTATTTTTGATATAAAGCAGGTGTACAAAATCCATTGACCAAGGTCAAAGCGTTTGAGTTATTGTGTTTACACACAGACATTCAGATAGACATATTTAAAAACTTTTTCAGACTCAGGAATGTATAAAATGTTAAGATTCATCAAAATCTCGAGGTCGATTTTTTTCACGATTCCTATACTTTCTCTATTCTATGTGTATGATCAAGCCCATCATCAAGCTCATCATCAAGCTCATCATCAAGCCCTTCCGTGAGAATCCTAAATCCAAAGAGGACTGTTTCATTAATATTAGGTAGAATGCCCAGAGGGGACTGGGTGGTCTCATGGTCTGGAATCCCTACAGATTTTATTTTTTCTCCAGCCGTCTGGAGTTTTTTTGTTTTTTCTGTCCCCCCTGGCCATTGAACCTTACTCTTATTCGATGTTAATGTTGATTTATTTTGTTTTATAATCGTGTCTTTCATTTTTCTATTCTTTAATATGTAAAGCACTTTGAGCTACTGTTTGTATGAAAATGTGCTATATAAATAAATGTTGTTGTTGTTGTTGTAGTAAAAATGAATGGATGAAAAACACAGTAACACAGTGGGGTGTTTTAGTGCATCGTTATTTGAAAAATAATAAAAAAAAAAACAAAACTGTGCACTACTTCACAGTGATGTGAACAAAAGGCACAAAATGAACTGATGTTACTTGTGACCGACAGAATACATTCATTATGCAACTGCTGAAAAAAATTCAGGGAAACACGAAAGTGTGAGCAAAGCTTTAGGGAGCAGAAATTCTTGTTATGGATACACAAACAAAATCCTAAAACCTCCAAAAAATCTCTTTTTTGCATTTTGCAATTGAGAACTCTCTCAAGATACAAATGTGCAAACCCTTGATGGAGAAAAAGAACCTCAAGAATCTTTATTATTAGTTGGCTTATTTTTCAAGCAGGCCCTAGCATTAGAATTATGCTGTGATACCTGACTTTTGTTTTGCCTTCGACTCCTGATTATCATCTTGCTCTTTGAGTTCTGGTAATGAGGCTATTTTTGATCTCTTGGTTTTGACTGTTTGCGTTCCCTGACTGTGTCTGTGTTTTGTGATTCATCTCCTGGTCTTTCGGCACTTCCAATAAACCTCAGAGACATACAGTAATCCCTCCTCAATCGCGGGGTTGCATTCCAGAACCCCCCGCGAAAGATGAAAATCCGCAAAGTAGAAACCATATGTTTGTATGGTTATTTTTATATATTTTAAGCCCTTATAAACTCTCCCACACTGTTAACATTATTAGAGCCCTCTAGACATGAAATAACACCCTTTAGTCAAAAGTTTAAACTGTGCTCCATGACAAGACAGAGATGACAGTTCTTTCTCACAATTAAAAGAAAGCAAACATATCTTCCTCTTCAAAGAGGAGCAGAGAATGTCAGAGAGAGAGAGCATGCGACAGAAAAGCAAACAATCAAAAAATCAATACGTGCTTTTGGGCTTTTAAGTATGCCGAAGCACCGCGATAAAGCGGCATTTTTTAGAGGAGCGTTAGTATCTTCTAAGCAAACAGCCTCTGTGCAAACAGCCCCTCTGCTCACACCCCCTCCGTCAGGCGCAGAGAACGTCAGAGACAGAGAGAAAAGCAAACAATCGAGCACCGCACGGGAAGCATATCTTATATCATTGAGGAGTTTTAGTTAATATGGAATACATGCTCTGATTGGGTAGCTTCTAAGCCATCCGCCAATAGCGTCCCTTGTATGAAATCAACTGGGCAAACAAACTGAGGAAGCATGTACCATAAATTAAAAGACCCATTGTCCGCAGAAATCCACGAACCAGCGAAAAATCCGTGATATATATTTAGATATACTTACATTTAAAATCCGCGATAGAGTGAAGCTGCGAAAGTTGAAGCGCGATATAGCGAGGGATTACTGTATTGAATCTTAATACTGTCTTTTTGTGTATATGCAGACACAAAGCTGGGATAAGATGAGTAATCTGGTTAAGGCAGAAACCTGGTTTCTTAAAAAACACAACCTACATGCGCAAGTTCAAAATCATTAAACTACACTATTAAACATCGGCAACTGTGATTTCAAAACCAAGCATGGAGCCTGCAATCGCTTTCTTGTGTTTAATAAATATGTTTGTTTAAATAACATTCATACCCTTTTTACATTCTCAATCTGAGCCACCACTGATTTGTGGTATGAACACTGGCCATGGCGTTACACGATCACACTGTTTCAACATATCTCTAACAAAAGGCTGAATGAAAACTAAACTGACACGTTATTAATGTGTTTCCATGGCTGGATTGCACACAGCACCCTATTTTCTGCTTGGCGGTGGGACTGAACCTTGCAAAGGAGCGAAGTACCGATACGTGTGCATTTGACATACTCATAGTGCTGCTGGGATAATAAAAGCATAGGTATTTTTACTTTAATAAAATAAATATTGCATTAGGTTACTTGCAACTTTACAAAGTAATCAGACTACTTAACTGACATTAATTTTAACGTGTTACCCAACTGCACCTGAGATTGTGCTGCTGATCTTAGCTTTGTATGTTCGGCTCATCAACATAAATTCTGCAATTTCTGAAATATTAAGACAGATTATTTCAACCTAGAGAAGTAATAAGGTGAAGGCCGAACATTTGCGTCTGAAGATGTATCTCGTGGATGCTTTTACCTGTGGCTGCTGAAAGCGCGTGTGAAGGTAACACATGCACAGACGAACAGAGGGCAGTGAACGTGCACAGACACACAATCCTTAAGTATAACCTGATTAAGGGTTTACATGGCCAAATAACAGTGTTACTTACAGAGAAATCTACAGTATGTGTGTTAACTTGGTTTTTCAGAGACCAATAACACCATTTCTCTAATCGGATTGAGGGCTTCCGTACCATTTTAGTAACCAGGCTTCAGCGAATAACCGGATTATAAAAGCACACGGAAACGCATTCGATGTGTGAGTGGGGTCTGCTATGCACTTGGCAATTGTTTCCTGCCTCCCACTAGTCTTGATTTTGATTTATGTTTTGAGAATGTTATTTATTATATAAACATAGATAAAGCAAGTTCTGATATTGACACTTTAATAATTATAAAGGAAAAGAGAGGAACCTAAAATTTTCAAAGGTCTTCATCCTTTGTGTTCCTGCATATTCTGTATCTTCCACCAGGGGGCATTTACGTGCTCAGACCATATGCAGTCACGTCTTTGGCAAGGTGGGCACAGCTTTGGAGACAATTTTACCAATGAATAATATGAATAATAATTAATGCTGACAAGCAGGTTAGCAAGCTTAGAAGAACGAGGGAATCAAGGTTGTTGTGGTAAAACAGGCATTTACTGTATACGGCAGTGAAACTCGGTGATGCCTTGTTTTTAAGTTTCTTTTATTTAACAAATTGTATTTTATTATTTAAGATGGCTTAGAAAATGCTAGGGTATGGTATTTTATTTGGCCAAAACGGTATGTGCTCTAATCTCTCTGTGTGCCTGACAGGAGATACTGACACCTGTATATAAGGATGTGAATTTTCCAGGCTCACAGCTGCCGGTATATGCACTGTGTGTCATGTTCATTCTTTGTTGACCTTGGCTAGATTAGCTCCAGTGACCTAAAAGCCATTGGCTTGGCAATTACCATCCCCTCGGCTTTGCAGCTTCACTGACAATCTTAAATATATCTCCACTGATTCTTTATGTATAATAATCTGTCAACTAATTACACTGATGTGCAAGCAGAAACCTTCCTCTCGCAATATGTTTTAGATACAGCTGACTGGGCGAGATTAGCTTTTTCAGTCGGTGACAGACAGACGTCTCAAAACCTTATCTGAATTGGGCACGGGCATCCATCAGTGCCTCACAGTGGTAGGGGCTGCTTTTAATCAAAGCACTTTTGCTGGAATTCTCCTGATTAAAGTGAAATCAAGTCTAACTACATCTCCAACATCTGTAGGAAACATTTTTGCTGTATGACACGCAAGAAATAGCAGATATTCAGCTTAAAAGTGTATGTTATTGAGACCAAGAAATGCTGATAACAGTTTATTTTTTTTAAACCCGTAAATAAAATTTACTTTAATGCTTGAATATAACTGCTTAATGACTTCATTTGTAGTAAGAAGATTATTTTATTCATTTATTTTTACAATTTCTGTTAAAGTAGGATAAAAAACTTGTTTGTACCAAGCATGGGTTAAATTAGATGCCTCAGCAATTTCATTGCATGACAATAAATAAGCACAGTGTTTAGTGCTGCTGCATCACAGAGCCAGCATGCAGTTGCTAGTTTTTCTGTGTGGGGTTTGCATGTTCTCCCTGTTTCCTTTAAAGTGCCAGTATTTCTCATGGTACTTTGAACTTCCTCCCACATCCATATATGTGCGTGTGCCCGATTCAGATAGAATGATATCTCTGAAATGGCCTGCTGTGTGCATAAGTGGACCCCACAGTGCTGTCAGGTTAGGCTCAAGCCCCGCTCTCAGTTGTATTAAGTGGGCTTGAAAGGATGTTGTATTATCATGAATACTGTAGAAGTGCGTCAGATACAGTGGATTTAGAAAGTATTGAGACCCCTTCATGTTCTGCACACTTTATACTAATAAATTTGACATGTTTGCCCATCAATCTAAATTCAATAACCCATGAGAAAGTGAAAACCTGTTTTCAGAAAGATTTGTACTACCATCCATCCATCCATTATCCAACCTGCTATATCCTAACTACAGGGTCACGGGGGTCTGCTGGAGCCAATCCCAGCCAACACAGGGCGCAAGGCAGGAAACAAACCCTGGGCAGGGTGCCAACCCACCACAGGGCGCACACACACACACACACACACACATACACACACCAAACACACACAAGATTTGTACTATTTATTAAAAATCAAAAACTAAAATCTCTCATTTCTATAAGTGTTTAGAGCCCTTCACTATCTGCACACTTTACTATGTTGCAAATTTAATTTAAAATTGATATATTTTTCCATTTTTTTACCTCAATCTGCACTCGATAGCTCATAACGATAAGGTGAAAATAAGTTTTCAGAAAGGTTTAAAATCTATTAAAAATCAAACACTGAAAGCTCTCTTTCCTATAAGCATCAAGACCCTTAATTCAGACCTTTGTAGAAGCCCCTTTGGGCAGTAATTACAGCTTTGTGTCTTCTTGGTTAAGTCTCTACAAGCTGGAATCGGGCAGTTCATCCCACTCTTCCTGACATGGATGGGAAGCGTCTATAAACTGTCATCTCTGGGTCTCATTAAAGATATCTGGCGGGGTTCAAGTCTGGGCTTTGGCGGGGCCACTCAAGAATAGTCAGACACTTGTTTCAAGTCATTCCAGCATTGTCTTGACTAACTGCTTCAGGTCATTGTCAAACTAAAAAGTGCCCTCTCTGTATTTGGCTCCATTCATCAGTTCTGCCCAGTCTCCCTGTCCCTGCCACTGAGAAGCACTCCTTAGTATAGTGCTGCCATCACCACACTTCACTGTAGGGATGGTCTCAGGCAGGTGATGAGCAGTCCCTGGTCTTCACCAGTCATAGTACTTGTTGCTCAAAGAGTTCAATTGTTTTCCCAACAGACCAGAAAATCTTGTTTTCTCATTCTCTCAGAGTTCTTTAAATTGTCATATGCCTTTTTACTCATCTGGCCACTTTAACATAAACACCTGACTGGCAGAGTGCTGATGAGATGGTCGCCCTTCTGACATGTTCTCCTATCTCAGCAGAAGACTTCTGAAGCTTTGTTAGATGGCCCATTAGATTACTTGATCACTAAGGCCCTTCTTGCACAGTTACTCAGTTGGCCTGATGGTCAACTCTAGGAAGAGTCCAGTAGGTTTCAAACTTCTTACATTTCACAATTAATAAGGCCAATGGGCCCCTGGGAATACCCTTGATCTGATCTGTGCTTCACCACAGTTTGATTGCAGAGTTCTACAGAGAGTTCCTTGGACTTCATGGCTTGGTGTTTGTCCTGAAAAGCAGTGTGAATTGTGGGATCTCCTATATACAAGTGTGTGCCTTCATATTTGATATCCTACCAATTCAGTTCAGTACAGGGGGACTCCAGAGAAGCTGTCGCTATGTCTCAAGGAGAATTGGACCTGAGCACAATTTGCAGTGCGCCAGCAAAGGGTCAGCATACATATATGAATGAGAGATTTCAGGCTTTGATTTTTAACAGAATTGTAAACCTTTCTGACAACACATTTTCACTTTGCCATTCTAGCTGATCTGATTGAGTGCAGACTGATGGGCAAAATTTGTCAGACTTTTCCATTTAAATATAAATGTACAACATAATAAACTGTGCAGAAAGTGAAGTGGTCTGGTTAGATCTGATCAACCTTCTTAATCTTAAATGCATACTGTAGCTGCGTTTACCCAAAATTACCAAAGTTCTGCAGCTTTAGTTTGCTTTGAGGGATTCTAGCAATAGCTGACACATGGAAATGATTTCACAGGCAAAATATCTTAGTTTTTTAAAGCTTTAGTAAAATTTCAAAGTAAAACAGTTCACAGAAAAAGAGAGAAAAAGTTGGTATTGCAAAGAAAAGAAAAGTTCTTGTTCAAGAAAATTCTGTTTAAAGCTTATATATTTTGTTTGTTTCTTTAGGTTTTCTAATAAAGTTGAATCATTTCAAAACAGTCAGAAAACTGTTTGCCTATCCCATTTATAAACTGCAAGTGGGTCTTTCAGTCCATGCTAGCAATGGGACCTGTTCTAAACACACACAGTGGCTTAATTAACACACTCGATTACAGTTATATATTGTAGCTAAGAAAGTTCTATCTCATATTAACTTACAGGGTGGAAGGATGTACCATAATCTATAGCTATGAAGGAAAATTATATTCTATTCAAATTAAGCAAACATTAATATGATTTTAACTGAAAGCATTAACTTTCTAACTTTGGATCTTACACATACATCAACAGAAACCTAAAAAACAAGAATACAGACTTACAGGACAGTTTAAACTCTCTGAATCCATTTTACACAATGAATAATATTATTTGGGAATTTTGTTCCAAACAGAAGGAAGACCTAATACTAAATCAGCATGACTACCTTTTAGCATCTAATCATTTATTATGAAACTTGTCAAATAAGTTTATTACTTAAAACATCAAGCTCTGTCCTGGTAGCTCTGGGCGCAATGCAGGGATCAGCCTTGGTCAGGACATCAGTCCATAGCAGGCGGTGATGAGTGCAACAGGTAAGTTACGATTCGCACACAATTTCACAAAACTGGCACTACAATTTACTGTATTTCACCAGTAATTTTGCAATTGACTATTAGGGGGCTTTACAGTGTTATTTAGTGGTGTGGACTTGACCCGGACACAGACAGGCAGACATGTTGTTCTTCAACCACCACACGTATTTTATTTACAATATTTACAATTAATATGTCACTAAGACACAGTCCCGTGCACACCAAACCCCACACAAATGCCTCTTCTCGGACCACCTCCACACCTCTCTCGTGCCTTGTCCTTCTTCCACCCGACTCTAGACTCGAATGAAGGGAGATGGCCCCTTTTATACATGACCCGGATGAGCTCCAGGTGCTTCCGACACTCCCCCGTTGGCCACGCCCCAGTGTGGTGGAAGTGCCAGCTGATCTCCCGGCAGCACTCTGGGTATCGTCCATATTCTTCCCCAAGGCATTGGGGTGCCTCCTGGCGGTGACCACGGGCCCCTACAGGGTGGGGCTTCCATGCCCTCAACCCGTGGCCCCCAGAGCAACCAGTAAGGCGACCCCCAGGGTGGGGCTTGACCCTCTTCTGGTCCCTCACGGCGTCGTTGCCCCTGGCATCCCTGACAGTGGGGAAACAAGAAGTTCTGCTCCCTAAAGACTCCCTCACACTTTCATATGTACCTGTGCTCTTTTCTGCAGCTGCGTAAACCAAGTAACCTTCACCACACCAGCCAATCTGTTCTATTTGTGCCTCTTGTTCACATCACTGTGAAGGAGTGCAGCACATTTTTTAAAAATCTGATACTGCGTGTTTTTTGGAAGGTGACATGCCAAACATGACATTGTGCACATTATCTAATTTTCTCAACAGTAAAAATCAATACACTGAAAGTGAACTGATGGTGATCTTTTTTTCCACTACAGATCTTTATTTAAATTGTGAATGAAAGGCAGATGTTTGTGGAGTTAATGCTTGAAAGCAACTTAGTAGGAAGTAAAAACCTTTCTTCTTCTTTGAATGGCACAAATTTTTCATTTCTAACCTGCTTAATGCAGACCAGGATTGAGGGGTGGGAGATGGGGGGCTGGAGTCTAACCCAGCTAGCACAAGGTGCAAGGCAAGAACAAACCCTGGACATGGCACCAATCCATCACTTGGGGAACACACACACACTCACATACCAAATACACACATACACTGTGGTATAGCGGGTCCACAGCTCCCGTCAAAGGGCCGCTTTTAAAATAAATAATCAATGTGCTCGCGGCTTGGTGAGGGGGCATGGTGGTTGTACGTCTGAAGCAGTTCTCGGAGCGATTCGCAATGTGGGCATTTCTCACCTAAGTTCACAGGTGAGAAACTGTCCATATCCGTGGTTGTTCCTGAGACTGCTGATTTGCCACAGCTGCCATGCCCTCTAGTTAAATAGAAGCACGTGTCGGATAGAAGGGGAGAAGGAAGAAAAAGAAAGAACGGACGGGAGGTTGCAGGAGGAAAGCAAGAAGAAGTAGGGAGAGAGAGAAAGTCGGTGCAGGAGAATGAACGAGCAAGTGCAGGCTCACGGCAGCTGATCAGGGAGCTTGGGTGTTAGGCCGACACCCAAGGAGTAGCAGTAGTGGTCGCTCTCGCAGAGTTTATTTTAAAGGGCGGATGACGCTCCGTGGAAGGCAGTGGGAGTCGGGACCTGGGACGTGGTGGCCCCAGCGTGAGAGCCCTGGTCGTTGGGGAATCCCAAGTCGCTGTTCGGTGGTGCCTACTGAAGCCAGGGATCAGAAAGGCGACCGACCAGTTTGTGAGTAGAGAGAAGGCCTACTGCAGGTAAAGCGACTCCCCTATTGAGAAGCCCAGACAGGGGAAGCAGGAGAGCCGCAGGTAAAAAGGCACCGGGCTTCTTGTTGTTTTTACAAGAATGCTTCCTGCTGTATTTTAACCTTGTTGTTTTTAAGAAGACTTTTTCTATTGATTTTAACCTCCACGATTGCACAACTGTTTTATGGATTATTTATTGACTTATTGAAGGCATTGCACTATTTAATTTGAACACCTTGTTTTGTTGATTGTTTTAATAAAAGCACTTTGCACTTTTTCACCATCCCCTTGCATGCAACAAACCCGCATTGTCACATTTGGTTAACCTTAACTAATGATCTGTGTGTAAAAAAGCAACACAAAATGAAAACAAGAATTAGTCTGTAATGTGTAATTAAATGATGGGATCAAATTGATATTTTTATGAAAAGGAAAAAAAAAAAAGAATTTGAATTCAGCTGAATTGAGAATGATGCAATGACAATTTACATCTCATATAAATCAAGAAGGTTAGTGCAGATACAGCAAGCTATTGTCGTTATTGGACTGCCCAGAACTTCTGGGGACTTTTCAAGTTTCATTTGCTCTCACCGTCATGCCATATTTAGCCTGTAGCTGTCGCCTGCTGTGCTCACAGGTCATCTTGCCAGCACCTGCCTTGTCTTCCATCTTGCAGTCTGTCTCTTTCCATTGTGCCTCATCTTTGTCATACAGCCAGCTCAATGATCATCTATAAAAAAAATATTTAGCAAAAAGGCAAAATGTGGAAAATTCTGCTGTGATAAATACACACAGGGACTATCAAATGTCAAATTGTTAAACTGCACAGACCCAATCCCTGCAGCTCTGTAAAGCCTTAAAGGAGTTTAAACCAAATAAACATGCACACATCAGTGCCCTGAGCCTGTCCAAGTTGAGGGGCACTATATACAAGACGTAAAATGACTCATCCATATATATACAAGCCATCAAGTTCTTTCAAGTGTGTAGACATTCATTTTCACAGTGGCTGCCAGCACCTAATCTGTCACTTGGTCTTTGCTTTATATGGTGCCTTTACCAAGCACACCAAATTACAATTTACAGCAATAAGGTATGACATGGAAACAGAAGATCATTCACATATATAACGAAGAACAAAAAGAGGAACAAAGAGCCTTGAGAATAAAAATGGATTCCAATGTATAAGAGGTGAAGTATAATGAAAGCTGATAGGCAGCATAGTAAACTTAGCATCAATACAGCAAGTCCCACAATGACACTGACGTTGATGATCGAAAATGAAGGCCAGTACTACAAGCTTACAGGCGCAACTTAAATTTCATCCCAGATTGAGCCGCATGGATGGACGTGGGGAGAAAGTTCTAGACAGCAGGAACCTAAAGGAGAGCTAAAGGAGCGCGTGCTAACCACCTGGCTAAAATGTCATCAGTCAATGGCAGACAGAGGAAGCAGAGCTGCATCTGCCCATGTTCAGGATGAGCCAGATCCCCCGTGGTCGTTTCCGTGGATACTGCAGTCACGTTTTTGGTGAGCCACCCCTTAAATGACTTTAATCTACTATAGTCTTTGTGAAACGCTAAAAAGAATGCTGTAGAACATCTTTCAGTGATGATGACATGTGCACAGTTTAATCTGGCATCTGTAGATTTAATGTGACTCACTTAAAATGAACTGTGTCCAATGTTTTCAAGAACTAAAGAAAAGGACAATAGTACATTGTATAATTGTACAATTCCATCGAGTGTATGATGCTGGAGGGATCTGGAAGCCTGTCCCAGCAACACTGGGCATAAGGCAGAAACCAACTCTGGAAAAAAAAAATGCTTGTCCATTAATAATAATAATAATTATTATTTACATTTATATAGCGCTTTTCTCACTACTCAAAGCGCTTCAGTTGCAGGGTACATGTCACTGATAGGACCAATGAACCTTACATGCTCATCTTTAAGATATGAGAAGAAACTGCAGTAACAGAAGAAAACCTACATGGACACTGGAAGGATGTGCAGATTGCATGTAGACTGTAACCCTAATCTTAGAGTCTGTGAAGCACATATTCATAGTGTGTGGAAAATGAATGCAAAAGTACATACACATGCAAATATTCACAATGAAAAAGATAATGTGCAGTTGAGCAATGCACAATAACAGAAATCATGAAAGTGATCCCCTAAGAGGACTTTTAAAACATGAATACTGTCTCATAACACTAGGTGGCACTTGTGTGCTCTGCTAGCAGGCATGCAGTTGCTGATTCCATTTTTTTTTCCCTCTTGAGCACATAAAGTATTTTAAATGTGGAACGATACAATTTTAAGGAATGCCTCTTTTAAAAGAGAGCTATTTATGACTGATTAGAAATTACATTTATCAGTGATTTAAATATTAATCTATACATTTGAGTCTATTAAGAAAAGTCTTTTTAATCTGCAGGTAGTGTGGTAAAGAAAGGTAAAAGTCATCTCTTTATTTATTCAGGATATTCATTGTAGTGGGATTCATATGTAATGACCTCACAGTTAGAAGACCAATAAGTCATTTGTGCTGAGGGTGTTCTTATAGGGTGTGTATCTAAGTTTGTCTTACAAGTGCCAAAAATGCAGAGCTGACAAAATAACAAGAAATACCCCCAAAACATATCAAAAGCTCCATAAGAGGAGGGATGACTGTAAGCCTCTGTCTTGAAGACAGAAGGGCAAACAAAGAATCATTACAAACTGAAGACAGAAGGCAATCCAAAATAAACAAATTCCAGTATGCAATCCAAAAATTGTAATCATAAAACAGAAGCAAGAAGATAACAAAACCAGAACAACACTTACAAAACTAATAAATAAATAAATAAATAAATAAATAAATAAATAAATAAAAATTCTGCAATGTTCTCCTCATCTGAGCCTTTTTTGTTTTGGATTAAATAGGACTGGGGGGAGCTCAGGAGTGATGATGTCAGGGTGGCCCTGCCTCCTGTGGTTCAACCCACAAAGCACAAGAAACAAAAAAACATTAAACGGGGCAGCATATAATTCCAAAAATAATGCAAAATATATACAAAAATGAAAAATAATTATTCAAATTTGAATTTAATGTAATTTTTTATTTATGCTCAGTAGATTCTAATTTATAAAGATTTTGTGCTTTGTCTGTCCTTTTGTGCACAAGTCTGGGTTTAAGTCTGGAAAAAATGTGTTGACAGGAAGTTAAATTTTAAGCATTATTGTTCATAGGATGCAAAGGCATTATGTATTTACAAGTCTCTAAGTGTTTTAATCAGAAACAATTTCCAAAGGTTAAATACTTTGTAGGTTTGACAGGGTAGAAAAAGGTGACTATCATGTAGAGCTGCAACAGATAAGAGTGTCTCTGTCTTAAAGTGCTTCCTGCATTGATTCCATATTCTGAGTGATTGATGGAAAATTGGAATTTTAGTATATTACCAATAATTTGTATTTACTGGGGCACTGGGCATGGTGTATAAAGAAGTAAAGCAATATTTTATTTCAATTGCAGACCAGGCTTGTGTATGTTTATCAATTTGTGTCAATTTCAAGGTCCTTATAACTTATATATTTGCCATCCAGTAATAAAATTGAAAGTTAGGTAGTGCCATGCCCCCTTCTGCCTTAGATCATTATCAAGTCACCCTGTGGATGTGTTGATGCTTCAAATTCCAAATGAATGAGATTACAATTGAGTCTAATTTCTTAAACAATTAAGTTTTAATGTATATGGGAATGTTAAGAAATAGAAAAAGGACTTTAGGAAGGGTGTTCATCTTGACAGTGTTGATTCTCCCTGCTTGTCAAGTATTGCATTCTAGTTTGAAGTTATGTTGTTAAAACAAACCCAGGCTTTTGGACCAGTATAAAGTAATTTTATCCATGCACATATGTCTGGGCCAAACCCAAATTTGTGCAATGTGGTGAATAGGTAGTCCCATTCAACCATGTCAAATGCTTTTTCTGTGTTTAAGGCTAATAAGATCTCTGATGTGTTAGATTTAATGGGTGAGTATATTACATTAAACAAACATTGAAGATTAGAAGCCAAGTGTCTATCTGTAATAAATCTGGTTTGGTCTTGTATTATAACAGAAGGAAGCACTTTATCAGTCCTTCTAACTTTGGAGAGTATCTTAACATCATTATTCAGAAGTGAGATTGGTCTATATGATGCATATTGTAATAAGTCTTTATTTTTATTTGGAAAAACAATAATTAATGCTTGGCAAAAAGTTTGAGGTTGGGTCTTGTTGTCTCTAAACGTTGCTAAAAATAGTGAAGCTAACTTATTTGAAAAGTTTTTATAAAATTCCACTGAGTAGCCATCAGGGCCTGCTGCTTTCCTACTTTGGAATTAAATTATAGCATCCAGTAATTCTGAGAGTGTCAGAGGTTTGTCCAGATCCTCTTCACTATGGGTATCTAGCAGTAGTATTTGTAATGCATCAAAAACTCATTAGATAGTGTCTTACCTTCCTTTAACTGAGCAGACTATAAAGACTTATATTACTCCATAAATATATGGGTTATATTTTTATGGTTAATAATTTTATCTCTGTCTATGCTGGTTATTGCTGTTATTGCATTGCGAACTTCCTGCTTGTGAATTTGTTGATCTAAAATCTTATTAAGCCTTCTCTCTGCAATGATAGTAATAATATCACAATTTATAGATCAGCTATTCTGTTTCTTTTGTTGTCAATAGGTTAAATCCTAATTGCAGAACCTGTCTTTGCCTATAAAGTTCCTCATTTGGACACCTGGCATTTTCTTGATTTATCCTGGTCATTGTGCTAGTTAACCTGGACACTTTCTTTGTTTCCAATTTATTTTTGTGGGAGAGATATGAAATAATCAGTCCTCTTAAAAAAGGCCTTCAGAGTTTCCCAGAGAACACTAAACACCTTCTGTAGTAATACCGGGTTGTATGATGTTCAGCGCAAGGGCATTGTTAGGATTTGCAGATATTAGGGACTTAGCCCCTCTTTAATTTTCATGCACAGTCTTACTTGGATAAATAAATTGAGGAGTTGAAGGGAATCCCATTTGAGGATTCACAATCATCCATTCAATATTTACAATTGAAGAACGCGATTGTGCCCTTGGCTTTTCACGAAATGATGAGGGGCTGAATCAAACTGGGTAGAAAAAAAGATCAGGAGCTTACTGATATTATTCTTGTACTTTCCCGAAAATAAAAATTAGGACCTGGGCACAATACATCAGGGGATAAAACCTTTGATGTTTCAAAAATGTCACTGGTTTACTGCACGCTTAATTTTGCTTTTGTTTATGGCACTATTTATTTGAATAACACTTAAAGACTGATGTTTATTAAAGCCTCTTTTCCTGTCTGTATGATTGATCCATTTTAACGCCAGGGTATGAGAACCAGGTTCCTTTCTGAGCTAGGTCAGGAGTCCTTAATCACGGTCCTGGAGAGCCGCAGTGGCTGCAGGTTTTTGCTCCAACCCAGTTGCTTAATAAAAAGCACTTATTGCTAAAGTAACACTTCTGCTTCACTTTAGTGATTTTGAGCCCTTATTGCTTAATTTTGTCTTAAACAGCTATTTTAATTGCTCCTTATTATCAATAACATGCAAATGACAAGAGAGAGCAGCATTTCTCCATTTAGCTTATTTACATTTACACCTGTGTGTATTTATCTGCACTATTGGGTTTAATTAAATACTTGGAAGAAAAATGAAGAGAAAAAATTGAAGGACTGAGAATTACTCGTCCATTTTAGCCTTCAAATCATTTGCATGATAGAAAGGGAAAGAAAATCTAGGATATGAGAATGACCTGACATAGCAGAGTTAATTTAATTTCATAGCTTGTTAGTGCTTTTTGGCAAGAATTGCTTTCTAATTAAGCAACCAGGTCAGAACAAAAACCTGCAGCCACTGCGGCTCTCCAGGACTGGGATTGAGGACCCCTGAGCTAGGTCAATAAGGGGTGAAAGAGGGAGAACACTTCCAAAAGGAAGGCTGAAGTGACAGCCATACCTGGGTGAAGTCTGAAGGAACTACTGGTAGTAGAGTAGTGGACTGTAGTCCTGGGTGCAAGTGCATTGTAACTGTAAACTGTATATCACCGAAGGTTTTTAAATATAAGAATACTCAAAGTAAAGTAGTGACAGAGAATTAAACATTATACCATTGGTCCAAATCAGAAAGCATCTGTTCATTTAGAAAGGGGATTTATGTTTTAAGGAGAGGTGTCACTAAATGCCTTTCCAAAATAATACCAGAATTAAAAAAAATAAAGTTTGCGTTTGAATGTTGGGAATTTCCATCCCATTCATATATTTTACTTGTCTGTTGCCACACATGAAACCCACCATACACATTGATCTGAGCCTGTCTGGTCAATGTAAATTAGCTAGACATGAGGGGCTTCCTTATGAGCACTACTCCCAAGCCTGCCTCAGGAGGGATTTTGAATATTCCTGTTTCATGTAAGGCTTGTTTTGATTTTTTTTAAACCATCAATAGAGGGGTTAAATGATTGGAAGGGCAAGTGTATGACCAACTAAATCAATAATTGGAAGAACAAATTAGGGAGTGAATAAATGACTCATTGTGAATGACTAAAGTAGTGACTGAATGAATGAATAGGTGGAAGAATTACTGAGGAGTAAATGAATGAATGGATGGATGGGAGAATTAGTTAATGATGAAGTATGTGACTGAGAGATTGAACGAGGGCTGAATGAATTGTTGAGAAAGCGATAAGTGAGTGAGTGCAAGTCCTAATGTCAAAGTATAAGTGGAAGAGTCTGTGGAGTAGTGAACAAGGGGTCTGTGTTTAAAAATAATAAAAAACAAGTGAAGCCATGCAGACCCCATGAGTGTAAGTGAATGTATGAGTAGAGCCGCATGGCCACGGAGAGTCTTGATGAAGGAATTTGCTAATTATGTATAATGTGCCCGTATGTGAGTAATGCTGCTGTTCCTCACAAGGGCTTCCTTGGTTTGTTTGCCACGTCTACACTAACTTGAGATTAAAGGGGTCTACGAGAAAGAACAAGGGCAAGAGAAAAAATACAAAAATAGGAGAGATCAGAGGCTGTTGGTTCAGGAGAAGATTGCTCTGCTGATGGGAGCTGTTCAGTTTTAGTTGGAAGGTACG
Source organism: Polypterus senegalus (assembly GCF_016835505.1). Classification (NCBI taxonomy): domain Eukaryota; kingdom Metazoa; phylum Chordata; class Cladistia; order Polypteriformes; family Polypteridae; genus Polypterus; species Polypterus senegalus. The sequence continues at coordinate 32,221,290 of NC_053168.1, read as the reverse complement.
GAGAGAGGGAGAGTGCTAGATGATGATGGAAGCAAGTGCTGGTGGCTGCAGGAGCTCAACAGGCTTAAGATCACTAGAATGCCAGTAGAGGCAAATGTGGGGTCACTGGATCACTGATTGAGGCGAGTGTCCATGGCCATGAGGAGCGGTGGCCAGTACCCCAGTGATCTGTAGATCGCTAGAGCGCCAAGAGAGGCAAGTATGGGGGCCACTGGATTGCTGCTTGAGGCGAGCATCCATGGAGGTAAGGATATAACAGCGCCTTGGTAGTTTGATATGTGGAAAGATCTCCAACCTTTGTTTTTTTTTACAGATCAGATTTTTAATCATTTGTTTTACCTTTGATGGATTGAGTTTAGCCCTCATGACGAACACTTTTATTATAGCTTATTTAATAATGTAATTATGAAGAAATAACTGCACTGTGCTTTGGTTTTTTGTTGATTGTCATAAAAAGCACTTTGCACATTTGCACCTACTCTTGTTGTTCTGTGTCCCTATCTCAGTTTCATGACTATCAATGTCACAGATTTAAGGGTGTATTCCAGCTGCGGGCAACCCGAGCAAATGGGTGAGTGAGTGATTGAATGGGCAAGTTATTGGGAGAGTGAGAAAGAGTGACTGACGGTGTGATGTAAGTGGCAATCATTTGGCTGATGGTTCAACATCTATCACCAAGTCATTCTACCACCCTGAGTGAATTGTTTAATTTATCTTTGCTGTCCAAGTAAAAAACACCTTCACAGAAGAAAGGCACCATACAGAGTAAGAACTGTTTCTTTATATCCTGACTACTCTCAGCACCTGTGGCAGAACTGACAATTTGTAATATCCCTGTGGAAACAAAGAGATAAAAACACACAGTATACGGAGTCTTTATTGATGCAAAACATGTAGCTTTATGGATAGTATGTGTGTCATGGCAATAAAAATAAAGGGACTACAGAACTCAGAAAGAGCTCTGTTACAGATCCATACTCCTTGGAGAAAACTGATTAAATTCTTTTTAGTTTTATAAATAATGCAGCTGCACCCTCTTCAAACTCCTACGGCTGCGCTTGGCAGATGCTAACAATCGCTTGGCTGCAGTCTACCAGTACAGCATTCGACAGCCAGAAAACGAAGCCCATGCTCAAGAGTGCACAACACCAGATGAAACATCTTTCCCTTACATTTCTGTTTGTGCATTACAAACACATTAAATTCGCACTTTAACAAGGCTCTGTTTACTTAACCATTCAAGAATTCATAACCTTTTCAAATTGGGCAATATGTCGGCTTTTCAAGAGTTGCTGCTACTACTAAAGAAATTCACTTAAGCTATCACTACCCTCTTTCTTTTGACTGAATGTCTTTTAAGAGCAGTTTTTTTTCTCTAATTATGGTGAATTAGCTAGGATAATATATGGAACATAATATCAGGCACTACTACTTTCAATTTTAAGAAACTTAAGAAAATATCTGAAGTGCTTAGCCTCTTGATGTAATTCAGGCACTGTTTAATATTACTTTACGTTTCACTAAAACGATAATTATTTATATTCTGTAATTTGTCTGCATAGTCTAGCAGACTTCACTGTTGGCAAATTCCTGCAGCATGCAATACAAACTGTTGACATTACTCAGGGATTGAAAGCAAAGAACCAGAATCATTATTTAAATAATCCAATACCCTTTGATCAATTTGCTACATATCTGTATACTCTAGGATTTGACACCAGAAGTCTAGTGCAGGTATAAAAAAAGATAATTTATGTATTTACAGGAAATACCATCTTGTTAAGTCTGCTTCTACTTATTCAACTGCATGCTTTAGACCTGGCGTATTCAAATGGCGGCCCGTGGGCCAAATGGGGTCCAGAAGCAACTTCTGAGTGGCCCAGCCCGTGGTCCCACCAGAAACACAGAGAAAAACTGAGAACAACCTTCAGAAATTCCAACATACATTTCTACAGTACAGACCATGAATGTAATTCTCTGTGTAGCCTAGCAACATTCAACCCACAATGCAGTGCATTATTGTGCATCTAGAAATGGTGGTAGTAGTCTATTATGTGGTGATTTATTTTTTTTTTTTTGTGACGGTACGCACCTCAGGAGCGACAGTTGGTCATGGAATCGATTACATATTAAATGACTCTATAATTAATTATGTGTTATATTCCTGTTTTGTCAAGTAAATGTGAACGTAGGTTTTCCAAAATGAATCTAATTGTTTCTCTAATGACAGCCTCTTTACTGATAGGTACTGTCTCCGCACTTTTCTTCACACGATTGTTTGGCCCTCCACTCACATGCTTCGATCCTGTGGATTCATGGCTGTTACGAGGATAACGATCAGCCATCGACACTCAAAGCAAAGAACAAATTAGAAAGACTACATTTGATGAAAGCAAGCAAAAAGTTAGGAATCTTCTCCAAACCTCAATTAAATTAAGCACAGATTGCTTTGCAATACTACATAACAACTTTTTTTCTAGAATGTAGAGCTCGTCGTTAACCTATGGTTAATATTCTTCAATTTCAGAAATTCTGTGTTTGTAATTTTAAACAATCAAGCATCATATTATGCAGTACAGTACACTTACACAGGTGGTGTAACGGAAGTGCCGCTGTCACACAGCAAGGAGATTATGGGTTTGCATCCTGGGTCCTCCCTGTGTGAAGCTTGCAAAACACTTTGAGTACTGAGTAAAGTGCTATATAAATGTAAAGAATTATTATTATGCCATTGACAGATAATGTGTAATGAATACACTTGACTTGAACATTCCTAGTTTTCATCTTCTTTCTCTGTACGTTTTGCATTTGTTTACTCAGAAGTTGATGCACTTGCTGCTTTCTGAGCAGCTCTTCTTTTCTCCACCCTAGTGGCCCGCTTCTTCTCTTCTTTCGTCGGAATCTTTTCGTGTTAAAACTGATTAAATCAGTGTTTGTTTTGCAATTACTTAGTACTTTTTTCTTAATTTTTCACTTAAGCTGGCACTTAAGTCTTCAATCTGCCTCAGAAATTATTTAAGATGTGAAGAGGTAGGGAAGTGACAGCAAAGGTGGTAGTGATGAGAACGGCGCCCGTACGCGTGGGCCGCACATCCACCCTGCTGGCCGCTGCCGAGAGTCGATTCTACAATAAAATAAAATAAAAATAGAAAGAATAATAACCTTGGAGGTCAATCATCATCCCTAAGCGGATAGTAGACGTCACGTAGTATATGTGTACCAAATTTCAGGTCAATAGGTGAAACGGTTTGCAAACTACAGGTGATTTAAAATCCTGGACAGACAAACGGACAGTCACGCTAGCGTATTATATAAGAAGACATGATGATTTGTCAGTCTCAAATTTTAAATGTTTTTATTTTTCACCAAATAAACAAAACATGTAGTGCTAGGACTCTCGGCCTCTATATACTGTCACAGCACCTTAAACAGAATCCAAACACAACGTGTGCGTACCGCCACCGTATTTTTTTTTACATAAAAGGCACTGCTAATCACACAAGTGGTGATTTAAAACGAACCTCTGTTCCCTCAGTGTGCGGTAGACACGGTATTCATGTGTGTTAGTCACTGTTGTCACTTGTTACGGGTTTGTGCACTGATATCTTTGATAGCATCGATAGCTCTTCTTTATTCTGTTAAATACACTTGGTGGTACGCCTGGGTTAAATATGACCAAAATATTTATTTTATTTCAAAAGGTAAACAAATGTTATTACTAATACTCTGCACTTTTTTGATTTTATGCACTTTGACATGTGTCTGGATCAGATGTAAGCAAAATGTTTATTTTTTTGATTTCAAAAGTGGAAAAAAAGTACTACTACTACCTCAGATTTTGTTCAGTTATAGCTTTTTTATTGTTTTTATGCACTTTTTGATGTGCCAGTGTCAGATGTGACCAAATTTAAAAGGGAAACGATGAATAATCATTACTTCTTTTTCAATACATTCATTTGTGTTGGTTTAAAATGTGTTATTACTTACTGTTTACTGGCCACTGAAAATGTCTAGCCCAGCTAAATTTCTTGGTTTGAAATTCTGGCCCAAATGAATTTGTAATCAAATAGCCCTGCTTAGACCATGCCTCTTATTTGCAATAATATTGCAAAACTATTAATATGGATTGAATGAGCAGGCCACATATTTTAAAAAATCTGCAAAGTTTTAGAATTATAAAGGCTATACTTTTAATCAGGTATTAATATGTTTTCAGAACCATTACAGGGTGTTATGGGGAGGGTAAAATCAGTAACTAGGAGGGAATCAGTCCTGGCACATTCGTGCACATATTCACAACAAACCAGTCTAATGTCACAAATGAAACTAATGAGAAGGTTGTGATGGCTCGTGACCTCGGCCTCAGCACATATCATACTCTGGGCATCTTCTAGTTCATGGGTGAGCAATCAAACAATCTGGTGATGAATGATGAGAAGATGATAAAATAAGAAGACAAAATCACCAAGAAGAACTAGTCTCAGAAGTGCTACTATACATTCTTGGCAATGCTGCAGCCAATCCCCAAACTACACACCACTGCCCCTAAACCAAAACAGGTACACTTATTACCATTCATGTAATGCTACATTCTTTAATCACCAATTATCTTCTAAAATTGGGGACACAGACTCGTGTTCATACACAGGCCAAACACGTGAATGGATCCACAGTTCAGGCAACTCCACTGCATTCCATTCAGGTAACTCTCCTGAACTTACTCTGGCTCCTTCATCTTTATTATCCCTAGCCTTGCCGGCACCACCGCGGAAAAACAGTACCTCCAATGTGGAGCCAGGACCTCTGCGTTCTTTCCAGTTGATTCTGGGGTTCTTCATGGGTGTGTTTTGCTCCTACTCTGTTCAATGTCTACATGGACTGAGTGTTGGGCAAGGTCGTGGGGTGCAGCGGCTCTGGGGCATCTGTTGGTGAAGAAAAATTCACTGATCTTGACTTTGTTGACAATGCTGTGCTCTTCAAGGAGTCAATGGAGGCTCTGATCGCTGCTCTCGAGAGACTGAGTGAGGAGTGTCTGGGCTTGCGAGTGTCCTGATTAAAGCAAAGATCCAGGCCTTTAATGACCTCTTGGGCATGGTCATCAGCAGTGTGTCTGTCTGCAGAGAGAGTGTCGACCTTGTTGAGAGGTTTGCTTACCTCAGCAGTGACATTCATGTCTCTGGTGATTCTTCCTATGAAGTCAGTAGATGGATTGGGACAGCATGGGGGGTCAAAAGGGGAAAAGGGGTGTGTGGCCTCCCTAATATCTTTGTAAAAGGATGAAGGTCCAAGTCTTTAGAGCCCTGGTGCTTCCTGTCTTGCTATATGGTTGTAAGACATGGACGCTATCCAGTGACCCAAGAAGAGGACTGGACTCCTTCAGTACTGTCCCTCTTCTGAGAATCCTTGGGTACCACTGGTTTGACTTTGTGTTGAATGAGCGGTTGCTCGTGGAGTTCCGAATGATGCACATTACCTACATTGTGAGGCACTACCGTCATGTGGCACGATTCCCCGAGGGTGATCCAGCTGATAGGTTTCTCAATGTTGAGGACCCGAGTGGCTGGACAAGGCCAAGGGGACACCCATGTAACATCAGGCTGCGGCAGATAGAGGGTCATTTCCAGAGTCTGGGACTGGACCGTGTGTCTGCCTGGGGGGTTGCCAACCGGGATCCCAAGTTGCTTCGTCATGTGGTGGGTGTGGCAAAGGGCTGTACCAGTGCCTGACCTGACAAAGGTGTTGTGTGGTGTCATAATTTCTAATCTCAATATTCATTTCATTAATTTAGGTAACAATGACAAAATGTGTAGTCTGTTAAAACCAAAATGCACTTTTGGTTTGGGCAACACTTTATTTTGGAAGGATACATTTCTTACTCATTTACTGTAATGTATCAAGAAATAGAATGCAACTCCGTTTGTCAATTCTCCATATTGTCAGCTTGCTGGAATTGCTTTTATACTGCCATTAGATTTATAATCCTACGGCTCCCCTTGAAGAAAAAAAAAAAAAGGAATCTCGATACTTTTCAAAAGTGCTTCATTAGTGGAAACCATGAAGTCAAGTAAAAAGAGCAAGATGATAAGTACACACGACATGGATTCTTGTTAACAGAGAATGACGCTCCCTCCATGCTGAGAGTGGGCTTTGAGAAGCGGGTCAGTAACCTTACTCTGCTTTAAATTCCGTGGGATCTTTAACATCTGTGGCCAAGACAAAAGCATGTTAAATCACAGTGACAGCAGAGCACCTCTACCCCGCTAGCTGGTATACACGTCGCTTTTTTTTTTTTTCTTTAAGGAATTTAAACCTGCAACCTCAAAGTCACCAGTTGATATTCGAGATTTCTTGCTTTTATTAGGTTTTACAGAAGAATTGGATGTTCGAAGGTGAAGTCATTTTCCTGGGGGTCACCTAGCAATTCAGTGCAGAGGCAGAGAAGTCAAGGAAAGGGTTTCTACTCCATTTCTCTGCAGATCAGAAACAACACATCCTATTACACCCACTTGACTTCGTCCTGAACACAATTTTTATTTTCTTTGGTGACCAAAGGAAAAGTTGTGAACCTAAAATCATTCCCATTGTGTTTTTTTAAATTTACTTTACCTCTGAGCCATTAAGAAGGACCAGCGACTTATCGTTTTATAAATTGGCCCCATCCATAGAAGTGCACGTCTTCTACTGTGTTTTCACATTTTGCTGTCAATATTTAGTTTTTTTTTTCTCCTTGCCATTTTTACACTTAAGAAGATAGATAAAAATAAAGCTTACTTTCCATTGTGTTGGCTTGTCAGAAATACAAATCCGAGGAATTATTGTCCTTTTAATTTTTGGAGTATGTCAGCTGTTAAAAGCTAGGAAGAGGATAGAGAAGGTAATTAAGTTAATTAACAGCAGTGCAGTCTGACATGCCAGTGGCAAACACAGGGGTGATGGTGGATGAAGGAGGATGGTTGGGGGTCCATGACACAATTGGAACATAGTTCTGCCAGCTGGGCAGACACTGAGGTGAATACATTCTGCTGTCCTGTACTCTGGCTGGAATTGGGGTAATGAGATTGCGAGGCTTCCACTCAATTATCTACACAGGCTGTGACTCCTATCACTTGTAGCCTCCCTGCCCCCCTAACCATTCAACCCCTTGGTAATTTAATGGACATTCGATGTGCCCGTGCGAGTGTTGCATGAGGGTGCGTCTGTGTAAACTCCGCTACTGATCTGTGTATGCAAATCAGACGTGCCTGAGTCGAATGCAATCTGCCATTCTGTCTCAGCAGGGCCAGGCCAAATGAAAGGCACAATCAGAATGCAAGGATACTCTTTCTTTGAATCCTTTTAAACCCCTAGGCCCTGCTCAGACGACGGTAACCTAATCTATACACGCACCTTTACTTTATATCATCAAAATGCTCACTTTTCATTTCAACCGATAACCTGTTGTGTTACACCATCTTTAGTATTCATTATGTTGCTGGATTCCTTATGGAAATTTACTCCTTAGCCGTATGGAGTACTGGAGTCTGGGACAACCTTGGAAGGATTGTAAATGTGAGATTTGTAGACATCTATGCACCGGATTGATTAATGAACTTCACAGCATAAAGAACCATAAATATCATTCCACTTCCTCTGTGATGGGAATGAGGAACAGCAAATCCCTGCATCACATTTGCTTTAAATTAATTTAAGAGTGAACCTGTTTCATTCAAAATAAATGTTTTATTTGAAAAAAACAATCTTTTCCCTAGTGAATTCAGTGTCTTTTACTGTTAATTCAGCTTTGAATTGTTTTAATGTCTGCTAGAATAAACTGAATTGCTATTGAACCTTTTAACAAATTCAGATTCAAAATGGAGAATTGAGATATTCAGAACTGGATCCTGCCTCACACCCAAAGTTGATAGGTTAGGTTGCACAGCCCCCATGACTCTGAATTGTGAGGTGCAATAAAAGTAGATGAGACCCAAAGACAAGTCAAGATGCTAACCGGACCACCGTATTTACTATGAATGTCCAAAAGACAAATGACAAGCGTGCGGTGGTACAACTATAATCGTGTGTAACAACTGCCTTTTTAGTGTCTTGGTTCAAACAGCGTTTCTCCCCTCTCTGGGGTTCAAAGTCGTGTTTCTTGTCTGTTCTGCCCATTTTTGTGCTATTTATTTATGTTAACATTTCTTTTGTTTATTATTTGGATAATTCTTTGTTTTTCTCTGTGCCTTGGAAATGCCCCATATTTTTTGTATTGTATATCCGGAGGGACTCCCATAGTTCCTGGCAGTTCATTTTGAATACGCTAGCAGGTGGAGAGTTTACTTGTGTTTCTATTGTGCTTATTGTGATTTCCTGAAGTTTTGAACCTGTGCTCTGTTTTTGAATTCACCTTTTGGTTCAATAATGGGACTGTGTTGATGGTGGATTGCCTTGCCTTCTCAGGCAATTCCTTTTGTGCCCTAAGGAGCTTCACATGCCAAGTCTCTGTTCAGTGTATGGTAGAAAGAGAACACCTGAGGATGGTGTTAGTAACGTTTAGATTTTCTTGATGGAAGACATTTATTCAAGCCCATTTTTATGACAAAAGGCAAAATACTATTTTAGACTTTGATGCCAATACCGCTTCATGATTTGGAGCAATTTAAAGTCAATGTTGAATGAATCAACTTCGGATCATGTTTATAACATTATCAAATACCACAACTGTTGCTGTCTCCTGTAGTAATACAGAAAGCTGCAGCAATCTCTGTGAAGCCCAATCCCCCTGGCCCCCTCAATTTTCTACAGTCCATTGATTCAATTATTCAAGAAGGTCTTTGAGAGCCTCACTTCCGTCTGTCTCTCCAGGTAATCTCCATCAGCCTCAATTATGTTCATAACAGGGCTGTGAGGAGGACATACCATCTGTTTTAGAACACTACATTCTTCTTATTTCCTATTGATGTTTTTTTATGACATTGTTTGTGTGCTTGGGGTTAATTGTCCTGAAGCAGAATCAAGGTGGGACCAATCAGACACCTTGATGGTTCTTGAATCTGCTTCTCCATCCATCCATTATCTTCCACTTATCCTGGGTCGGGTCGCGGGGGCAGCAGCTTGAGGAGAGAGGCCCAGACTTCCCTCTCCCCGGCCACTTCTTCCAGCTCTTCCGGGAGAATCCCAAGGCGTTCCCAGGCCAGTTTGGAGACATAGTCCCTCTAGCGTGTTCTGGGTCTTCCCTGGGGCCTCCTCCCGGTTGGACGTGCCCAGAGCACCTGACCAGGGAGGCGTCCAGGTGGCATCCTGATCAGATGCCCGAGCCACCTCATCTGACTCCTCTCGATGCGGAGGAGTAGCAGCTGTACTCTGAGCCCCTCCTGGATGACTGAGCTTCTCACCCTGTCTTTAAGGGAAAGCCCAGACACCCTGCGGAGGAAACTCATTTCATCCGCTTGTATTCGGGATCTTGTTCTTTCGGTCACTACCCATAGCTCATGACCATAGGTGAGGGTAGGAGCGTAGATCGACTGGTAAATTGAGAGCTTTGCCTTACGGCTCAGCTCCTTTTTCACCACGACAGACCGATGCAGAGCCCGCATCACTGCGGACGCCACACCGATCCGCCTGTCGATCTCACGGTCCATTCTTCCCTCACTCGTGAACAAGACCCCGAGATACTTGAACTCCTCCACTTGGGGCAGGATCTCTCCTCCAACCCTGAGAGGGCACTCCACCCTTTTCCGGCTGAGGACCATGGTCTCGGATTTGAAGGTGCTGATTCTCATCCCAGCTGCTTCACACTCAGCTGCGAACCAATTCAGAGAGAGCTGAAGATCACAGTCTGATGAAGCAAACAGGACAACATCATCTGCAAAAAGCAGTGACCCAATCCTGAGTCCACCAAACCGGACCCCTTCAACACCCTGGCTGCGCCTTCAAATTCTGTCCATAAAAGTTATGAACAGAATCAGTGACAAAGGGCAGCCCTGGCGGAGTCCAACTCTCACTGGAAACAGGCTCGACTTACTGATGGCAATGAGGACCAAGCTCTGACACCGGTTGTACAGGGACCGAACAGCTCTTATCAGGGGGTCCGGTACCCCATACTCCTGGAGCGCCCCCCACAGGATTCCCCAACGGACACGGTCGAACGCCTTTTCCAAGTCCACAAAACACATGTAGACTGGTTGGCCAAACTCCCATGCACCCTCCAGGACTCTGCTAAGGGTGTAGAGCTGGCCCACTGTTCCGCGACCAGGACGAAAACCACACTGTTCCTCCTGAATCCCAGGTTCGACTATCTGATGGACCCTCCTCTCCAGAACCCCGAATAGACTTTTCCAGGGAGGCTGAGGAGTGTGATCCACCTGTACTTGGAACACACTCTCCGGTCCCCCTTTTAAAAGAGGGGGACCACCACCCCGGTCTGCCAATCCAGAGGCACTGTCCCCAATGTCCATGCGATGTTGCAGAGACATGTCAACCAAGACAGTCCTACAACATCCAGAGCCTTGAGGAACTCCGGGAGTATCTCATCCACCCCCGGGGCCCTGCCACCAAGGAGTTTTTTGACCACCTCGGTGACCTCAGTCCCAGAGATGGGAGAGCCCACCTCAGAGTCCACAGGCTCTGCTTCCAAGGCATGTTAATGGGATTGAGGAGGTCTTCGAAGTACTGCTTCTCAGCTTTGAGAATTCAGTTCATTCTGATCAGATAAATTAAGTTCATTTGCAGAAATGCAGCCTCAAACCAGCACAGGTCCTCCACTGTGCTTCACTGTTTGCTGCAGACACATATCCATTTAGCACTTTCAACCTCCTCTATGGACCAACTGCCTCCTGTCTGAATAAAAAACTTAACATTTTGACTCTTAAGAGGACTGGCTGCCATTTTTTAACACCCAAGTCCTTTTGTCATTGTGCATAGGCGAGTCTCTTGGCTTTGTTTCCACTTTCGGTGAATGGCTGTTTGGCCACAGCTCATATATAAAGACCACTTTTCATGAGACTTTTCCAGACTGAAGATGACAGTACTTGAGTTCCTGTGCTTTTTGTGAGCTCAGAATTGATAACAGTGATGGATTTTTTCCGATTTCAAAGAGACATCAGTTTGATGTACAGTATCTCTCATGTACTGCACTGTGTTTCTGGTCCTCGGCTTTCCCTTATGCTTCTTCAAAGTGTTTGAATAGCACATCTTGAAAATCCTGTCTGCCATGAAATACCTACTTGGGAGATATCTTGCTGATATAAGATGTCTACCTTGAGTCTTGTTGCTATGCTCCTTCTTGCTGAGGTGTAAAAATTGATGATTTGAAAATAAAATTGTTTACAGGTCAGTCCCTCATCTTCATGTTTGGGTGTATCATTTCCCCACCTCTTTTTATTTTAGTTAATCAGTTGGTTTAATCAACTCATTATTTCACTGATCATTGGCACCTGTTTATTGTCTGTTTGGCACACTCTGGGCTACACACCTACACAGTAATAATTTTTTTATCTGGAAAGTGGACTACTACTTAATACATGATATGGCCAATGGTTTGTGTACATCTGACCATCACACCTTTAATAGTTTATTGGACATGTCATTGCCCCAAGAGTGGCGTTTGGAGGTGGTAAGTGGGGTGACCACCCCAGGCACTGTGTCTATGTGTGCCCCGCGTGTCGAGTGGATTTGTCAAGTTATATTCTCCAGTATATATATATATATATATATATATATATATATATATATATATATGAGATGCTTCTAAGAGGAACCCTTTTAAAATCCATCTTCAAGGTCAAATTCCATAAATGTACATTGTGGTCTTTGGCCGGCTTGTCATCCCGGCCAATACCCCTAGGCCGCCAGATGGAGCCCTCCCTGCAGTATGGAGGTGCCCCAAAGACCAGCAGGGAGTCATGGACTATGTAGTTTTTATACACGACCCTGCTGGATACCACAGGGGCCACAAAAGGGAGCTGCAGGGAGGACAGAAGAATCATTTGTGCCCTATAACCCGGAAGTGCATCACAGGAAGAGCGACAACAGGCGTGACGTGCTTCCGGAGTGAGAAGAAGGACTTGTACCTGACTCGGAAGTGATAGAGAGTCACATGGACTGGGGATTGGGAACACTTCCGGGTCAGGGTATATAAAAAGGACTGTGGGAGCTCCCAGACGGCGAGCTGAGCTGGGTGGAAGGGTGGCAACGTGTCTGGGATTGGAGGATTGGTTTATTGTTTAGTATTGGTTTGTTTATGAGTATAATGGAGGATAGGGTGCTTTGTGCACTGTGGCATTTAAATAAAGTCGATTATTGGACTTTTACCTGGTGTCTGGAGTCTTGAGCAGGGGTTCAAGGGAGCGATACAGCGCTAATCTGTCACAACATCTTTGAAAACATTCCATAGTCCACCTTAATCGCCCGAAAAGGGTCGCCAATATAATCCCTTCCTAAAATAGGTATAGCCCATTAGTCGCTGGGTTGGCTTCTCCTAACTATAGAAAAAGACACTGCATCCAGATTAGACTACGAAGATGTCATCAACGACTTTTCCAATTGGAAGGCAGGAAAAGTGGGTTTTCGTCTCTGAACCTGGAAATCAGTAAGATATTTCATGATGATACCTTTATGTTAATTTCACACTTTCTGTTGAAACACTGAAACTCACATTTTATTTGTAGGCCATAAACATGTTGGAATATTAATGCACAAAAACATGTATCACTAATGATAACTGGCGACATGACATCAATGTGAGTTATGATTATGACATCCTGCATATCGAGACTCTTACTAGAAGAGGAGGTTGGGTGAAGAACACTGCAGCTGTTAACGTCTCTGCCGGATGAGCATATAATAAATGAGTCAGGGAGATGAAGATGGAGCTGTGATAGGCTTGTCTGTCTGTGTTTTAAGGACCCGATTACTGCTGTTATACATTCCTCATTTTTATAGTGGATTTTAACTCCTGGATTTCAGTTTTTTGCATTTATTTATTTATGACATTTAGGTATTGTACCTGGGGATGCTGTTTTTATTTTTTTTCTTGCTTATAATAAAAGCACTTTTGGACCTTTTTCACCATCCCTTTGCAATGTGTGTGTTTGTCCTCATCTGCCTTCTCATCTCGGAAGCTTGCAGAATGTAAGGAGATGTGGAGCCAACCCATGTCGTCACAAGGTCAGGTACTGAAGTTGGACAGCAAGACATGGTACATAACTGGTGTTCCCATTCATTCCAACAGTATTCAGTACAGTTGAGGTCACAGCTCTGTACATTTTGAGATATCTTAAAACAGACAGGAAGTCTCATTAAAAGAATAGGAAATTTTACAGTAAATGATTCTGAGATATCTGAAAATGTATTTGAGATATCTTGAAATACGCAGGAAGTTATTTTGAAATATCTGAAAATGTATGAGATATCTTGAAATACGCAGGAAATTACTTTAAGATATCTGAAAATGTATTTCAGATATCTCAGAATGCCTGCAGATGTATATGAAGATATCTTGAAATGTATTTGACATATCTCAAAATGAACGGGAACTTATTTCAAGATATCTTGAAATGAATTTCATATATCTGAAAATGTAGAGCATATCATTTCAAAATATCTTGAAATCTATTTTAGATATCATAAAATGCTATGAATTTTAAGATATCTCTCTATTATATAAAAAAATGTTTTGACACGACAAGACTTTTTAGGAGTCCACAAGACGAGAATATTGCCATGAGATTTTTTCAAGTCGCACCCACCTATCAACCATTTTCAAACAAGACCTCGGTACTCTCACCTCTCATTCGTGTGAATGCTTTTGTCAGACATACTTCCTATGCTCTCAGCTCTTATAAATTTTAACGTTTTCCTCATTTTAAGTTCCCAATTAAAAAAGACGTATTATGTTCACATCTTATTAAAGAATTTCATCACGAAGGGTTATCAACAAAAAAAATGAGTACACAGGCAATCCTAGCACCGAGAAACGAGGAAATCAAATTAATTAATGCCAAAAATGTTGAACGGTAGCACGGCAAAATGGTTAAATGCGTATCAATAGACTATGCTGAAACAGTTGGTAGTGATTGTGCCTACGATGAAAACATCAACTTACAATATCCCAAAGAATACCTACAACTGTTAACACTGTCCGGTCTTTCACCGCACAAAATTACTGTAGAAAGAAGGATGTATCCAAGAAAGGTAAAGTAGTACATCTTCAGGGGATAACATTAGACAACAAAGGAGATCTTGATATGCCATTGGTATTAAAACGTTAAAAGTTTCCCATTAGAATAGCGTTTGCAAAGACAATTAACAAATCCCAGAGCCAAACATTCGAAAAAGTAATTTGATTCAATAGAGAGAAAGAAACGAAATTCAATCACGGGCAGTTGATGCAAATGTAACACTTCAAATGAAAATTAAAATCTGCTTAAATTGTACATCCGCATCCCCATATGCGAGTGGCAGAACTGCAAAGAGGCTAGCTCGTAGCACAGGCCAGGGGGCTGGCGAGCGAAGTGAGCAGGGGGCAATGCCCCCTAGTCTGTAATTCAATTTGAGATATCTAAAATGCATTTCCAGATATCATAAAATGTATTTGAAGATATCACTAAATGTTAATTTGGCTTGCCATATAGAGTTTTGATAAGTTTACAAACCCTTCTGAAAACATGTTTTCACTTTGTCATTGTGGGTTATTGAGTGCAGATTGATGAGTAGACATAGCAAATGTATCCATTTAAAATTAAATCTATACTAATAAAAGGCAAAGCCCTCACTCACTCACTCACTCACTCACTCACTCACTCACTGACTCACTGACTCACTGACTCACTGACTCACTCACTCACTGACTCATCACTAATTCTCCAACTTCCCGTGTGGGTGGAAGGCTGAAATTTGGCAGGTTCATTCCTTACAGCTTCCTTACAAAAGTTGGGCAGGTTTTATATCGAAATTCTACGCGTAATGGTCATAACTGGAAGCAGTTTTTCCATTTACTGTAATGGAGATGAGCTTCAACGCCGTGGGGGCGGAGTTTCGTGTGACATCATCACGCCTCCCACGTAATCACGCAGTACATAGAAAACCAGGAAGACCTAAAAAAAGCGCTGAAGAAAACATGCATTATATAATTGAGAAGGCAGCGAAACAATAAGAAGCGAAGCGAGTGACATATACAACCATATTCATGAGTTCTGCTACTGAAACAAAGCACGATGTAAACCTACACTTTAAATTAAGTTCATAGACAGGCTGCCGCTGGCGCTTGTAATTTAGTGCCTGCCCATATAAGGCCGTCCGTCAGCGGCAATCCAATAGCAAACTCCCACTAAATATTCACGGGTTAAGGACTGTGCTTATGGAGAGGAAGATGAGATGGTCAGGGTGGTGTATGACACAAACTCAGCGAAACTGCGAGAGAAAGTTTTAAGTGCCAGGACTAAGGTAACATTAAATACAGCCATGGACATAGCACGAGATGGCACCAGCACAGCTGGGAAACTTCGATGCATGTACACCGAGCGGCTCACGGAACTGACGCAGTGCACAGATAAAAGCAACAGTTCCAAAGAGCTGAACAAAACCAATTACACAATTGAAAAGGCAGCAAAAATATGAAGCGCCTGATACATACAAGCATATTCATAAATCCAAAACAAAGCACACGTTGGAAAAAGTCAATGTCCCGCTAAAGGAAGACAGTGTAAAAAACGTGCATGCAGTGTGTCAGGTCTCAGATAAAGAAGAAGACGAGCTGTTTATTGATGCAGTAAGAAACGAATCGATGAATGAAACCTGTCATCTTTACAACGATTGACAAACACGGAATGTAACTTGAACACAACACATCCTACAAATACGAACCTGATTGAAAGAAATAATGATAATCAAATCCTTGATGACAGCAACACTCAGTAACACTCACAAAACAAATACTGTATATTGACAGTCATGTTACGCTATTTTTAAAATGTTCCCTTTTCTTTTCTAGCTTTTTAACACACTACTTCTCGCTGATACGCTGGTATATATATATATATATATATATATATATAACCCGATCTACATACTCGAATAATGGATACTTTATTCGCCATCAATGATTGTTTTGGTAAAGCCATACTCAGTGTATTCATTAGATGAACGGTAAAAAAGTAAGAGCGAGGGAAGGATGACTTATTGAGGCATGCAGGCTGTAGTGCGCGTCAACTCTATCTGAATTGCGATCACATTTGAAAAATATATCTTTTCAAGTTCTATTTAGTCCATATGTGTCAAACTCAAGGGTCAGGCCACATCCGCCCGGCGTAATTATATCCGCCCGAGATCATTTTATATACTGTATTATTGTTATTAAAGCCGGGTATATGAAGCGCTGGTAACACAATAAACTACAGATCCCATAATGCAGCGCTTCAGCTGCCTTGCCGAACACTTACCGAGTTAATCAAGTTATTGCGAAGCTAGCTCACACGATGCTGAAGAGAAAAGTTGATTCTGAAAATAGAGCCTTTAAAAACCGATGGGAGGCTGAGTATATGTTTACTGAACCCGTGTGTCTCATTTGTGGAGCTAATGTGGCTGTAATTACAGAATTTAATCTAAGACGGCACTATGAGACAAAACATCAGGGTTAACCTGAATGCAATGCAGAAGATACAGAAAGCAGCATAATTAAATAAGAATCTGACACTTCAGCGGACGCTTTAACCCGTGCACAATCACAAAGTGATTTCAAGTGAAGCTGCTTTTATGGGAGACACAAATGCACCAGTGCACCTTGCCCCACTTTCCCTGTTGCCAAGTAATGTTAAACCAAGTCGTCACTACGGTGTTCCCAAATACGCACTTTGCTGATAAACTGAGCGCACTGAGTTTGCACGGCGCTTTGGTGACTTTGAAGAACAAAAAGTCCGTCTACATGCGGCTCGAACCTTGTGCATGTTTGGTAGCACATATCTGTGTGAGAAGCTCTTCTCAGTGATAAAGACTAACAAAACAGCACACAGGAGTCGCCTCACTGATGAGCACCTGCAGTCCATCCTGAGAATCTCCACAACACAGAACCTCACACCAAACAGAAACGAACCTGTGGCCAAAAAGATGCCAGGCGTCCAGCTCTAAAATGACATATGAGCAAAGACAACTGAATGATTTGATTTGTTATTGCTGAAAGGAACACATTTTATTTATATTTCTAGGTTTTGTTATGCAGCATGTTCATATTTGAATTTGTATAATTTTGACAGGATATATTTTTATGGAGAGCAAAATCTTTTGGGATATTTAAAATCTAAGTTTATTTTTATATAAAATTACATAAGAGTAAAGAAATTTGAATGTTTGTTCTTTTAACGCTTACTTTATTTCTAACTTGTATAATTTAGACAGGATATATTTTTATGGAGAGCAAAATATTATAAGTTGTTTAAGGTTTGAGTTGATTTATTCTAATAATATTCCTGTCTGTTTTACCATTCCTACCAAAGATATTTCTGTCGACTAAATAAAAATTCCTTCTATTTAAAATTTAAATAGAACTTGAACAAATATGATAGTTCATAATATCCACGCAGACTTGCACGTAAGAGCGGAGTTATCCGTTTTAACAAGCAGCGTATTGCACTGATACGAAATAGCTGTGTGTGTATATATGTAGATATGTATGTATATGTATATATATGTTTATATATGTGTGTGTGTATGTATGTATATATATATATGTATTTGTGTGTATGTATATATATATATATGTGTATATGTATAGATATGTATAGATATGTATATATATATATATATGTTTATGTATGTGTGTGTAAATATATATATATATATATGACAACAACACTCATCACTCACAACAGTGACAAAACAATTACATTGACAATCATGTTACGTTATTTTCAAAATGTTTCCTTTTCTTTTCATTGCTTCTTTAACACACTACTTCTCCGCTGCGAAGCGCGGGTATTTTGCTAGTCTACAATAAAGCGTGCAGACAGTGAAGGGGCCTGAATACTGTCTAAATGGACTGGATGTTAATAAAAATGTGATGTACTTACATTAACTAAGAGTATGTTGACAGCAGTTTATACTTTGTCTTATGTTTTATTGTGTGTAAATATTTTAGGGTTTTATTCTTTAGAATGAAATGCCAATTAGACTAGTGCGTCAAAGTATAAACCTAACAGGCCTCAGTTTAATGAAAATGAAAGCAGTCTCTCCTTAATTCTAAGCGAGTGCTTTCCCTTTTACATCCAAGCCACGAGTGGTGTTGAACGTAATTACTGTTTCCTTACCCCCGGCTGATACGTCTGCTGTGACATTTATACTATCAGACTATAACCCGATCATCTTTTTGCCACACGTACCACCTCCTTCCCATTCTCTTCCTGAGCAGGCTCTTCCACTTGAGCGGTTTTCAAACATTTCCCCAACTCTCCTTGAAAAGAGACTATAATGAAGAGCTCTTGCATTGTCTCTTTGTTTTACTCACAGAATGTCAGTACATATAGTGTAAATTCATGGTGGTAAACACAGACGAAATGAGAATGATCAATTCACTAGCACCGCCGCTGCAGCGTTATACGTTTGATTTACAAGAGCAGTACCAAGGTTGGGTCAACTAAGTTAATTATGTTTTTTTATAATGTTTAATAAGCACCACTTTACAAACATTCAATGACAAAAAAAGTGCAAAGCATTCTCATAGCGTATCATCTGTTAAATATGTATTTAGTCTTAATTGGTACTTACTGTCTGTTAATGGTGTTTTAATTAACTAGAAATAACCATCATCTTATATATAATTAAAAGCTATGTAAACCACTTAACGTAAAGTGCTGTAAAATTGTTTTTTGCTGAA
Source organism: Polypterus senegalus (assembly GCF_016835505.1). Classification (NCBI taxonomy): domain Eukaryota; kingdom Metazoa; phylum Chordata; class Cladistia; order Polypteriformes; family Polypteridae; genus Polypterus; species Polypterus senegalus. The sequence goes on along the minus strand of NC_053168.1, from coordinate 32,202,449 downwards.
GCCAGACTGAAAACACCCTTCTGGGAAAAGAGGAATGTGAATGAGGTGGAAAGGTGGGAGAAAAGACAAAAGGTATACATTTATTAAACACACAACAGCTTAGCAGTTGGTAGATGTAAAGCACTTGAGCTGCCTGGCACTGCGTTGTAATGTGGATTAAGACGACAACATAAAAGACAAAGGAGTGGGCTTATAATGTTAAACAGGCTGCTAACCTTCAAACAGTACTGTATTACACAAATGAAGATATGTTATATTCCAGACCATTGAAAATATGTTCGAAAAAAATAAATATGTAACTGTGTAGGGTGGCATGGTTATTGGTGCTCCTTCGTCGCATTTCCAGAAGACCACTTCATATCCCAGCACAGTTCCAGTCTGAATGGAGCTGCATTATTTTCCCCATGCCTCGTATGAATATTTTTCTCACCCTTATATTCCGGCTTATTTCCACATCCTCAAACATTGAAACATTAGACAAAGCCTGATGAGAGCGTGGAAATAGCCTTTTAACGTTTTGTTTTTCATCTCACAAACATGCATGTTACAATAATCAGCTGCTCTCCCCTCATTTGGCCCAGTGTGGATGACAGTGAGTGTGCCCTGGGGTGGCCGGATTTGTTTCTTACTTACAGTCCGTGCTGCTGGGGTATGAAGCACCTTCCTGTGTCCCTGAACTGGACAGACAGACCTAAAAATGGAAGGATGAATAATAATAGCCATTAAGTGATTCTAGGTGGTTGGTACTAATTTCAGTTTGAAAATCTTTGAAGTGGTAATAATTAAGTAGGAGTGTAAAAAGCTAGGGGTCGCTGTTGTCCCTTTAACACCAACAGACAGACGCTCAGGGCACAAAGTCAAAGCATTAAGAAGCATTTTAATTACCGTATATACTCATGGATAAGTTCTCCCACAGATAAGTTGGGACTTGATTTTACTGTACAATTTCTGGTATTTTATAATGTTGGTCATATAAGTTGAATGTGGAAAACTCATGCTATTGGTCCAAGAGGTTATGATACTGTATGCTAATGCCCACCTGAGAAAGTAACCACGAAGCACACTGCCTTTTTTTCTCTATGTGGGTGTGGCAATGTGCTGTATCACCGTATGCTCCTAACCTCTCTCTCTCTCTATTGTGCCTACGTGACCACACAGTAACACCCAAACTATTATGAAGCAACATTTGCACTGATTTATGTTTTTTGTATCTCACACCCTCATATACCTTTATCGTAAGAGCATACTTTATCTACAATGGAGTGTTTGATCAGAAGAATATATGAAGCAGGTTTTAAATTAAACATTGTTGAAATAGTGAAAGAAATTGGTAACTGCGCTGCTGCATCAAAATTCGCTGCATCTGAGAAACTGGTGCGAGATGGGAGGAGGCAAGAAGATGTTAAAAAGAAAGAAAAATTAAGTGTCGCAATTTTGAATGGACATATAAGTCAAGGTCTGATTTTATGATTGATTTTTCGGGTTTCAAGACCCGACTTATACGTGAGTATATACGGTATGTTCTTCTCAATTATAGTGCCCTAAGCACCACAGCCAAACTAAACAGGCTAAAATACACAATAATCTCAAAATTCTCTTCTCTCTTTTCTCCTCCACACGTCCCAGCAAGTGTCGTCCACCTCCTCCCAACTCAGGCTCACTTGCTGGGTTAACAGCAGTCCTTTATATAGCCGTTGACCCGGTTCAGATGGAGAACTTCCGTCCCCGTGACTTTGGAATACTTCTGGACTATGCAGAAAGTAGAAACTCCCTGGTCCCCCTGCAGTGACTCCTGGCGGCACCCACAGTACCCAACAGGGCTGTGAAGCCAAACTCCAGATCCCATAGTGCCCTGTGGGAATCCAGGGAACCACTATGCTGCAGGGATGTCGCCATCTAGCATCTTGGTGGAGGCAGTGTCCCAAAGTAGCTGCCTTTCCCCATTCTTCCATTCTTTGGGCATCCCATCCGGGTTGAGTAGAACAAATACCAGTATTAGTTGTAAATATGAAGTAGAGCTAAATAAATTGCTTTTTCAGTAATTTCAAGATTTTCATGTTAGTTGATACGATTAATACTACCACTACTACCACTACTAAGAGTAATCAATCTATATACAGTATATAAAATGCTAAGGAGTGTGTCCACCTATCAAGTGTTTACTTGTGAACAACTAGTACTAGAACCTTGATCTTGTTCTTAATCAAAAGACTATAACGTGATATGCATTGGTGAAGCAAAATATCTGAGTAGAGACAACCACCACAAAGTTAATGTTTATAACATTATCGAATACCACAACTGGTGCTGTCTCCTGGAGTAATACAGAAACCTGCAGTAATGTCTGTGAAGCCCAATCCCCCTGGCCCCCTCTGCTTTCTACAGTCCATTGATTCAGTTGTTCAAGAAGGCCTTTGAGTGCCTTACTTCATTCTTTTTCTCCAGGTAATCTCCATCAGCCTCAATTATGTTGATAACAGGGTTGTGTGGAGGATGTACCATCTGTACTAGAACACTCAGTTCTTCTTATTTCCTATTGATGTTTTGTATGATATTGTTTGTGTGCTTGGGGTTAATTGTCCTGAAGCAGAATCAAGGTGGGACCAATCAGACACCTTAATGGTTCTTGAATCTGCTTCTCAGCTCTGAGAATTCAGTTTATTCAGATCTGATCAATTAAGTCCATTTGCAGAAATGCAGCCTCAAACCAGCACAGATCCTCCACTGTGCTTCACTGTTTGCTGCAGACACATATCCATTTAGCACTCTCAACCTCTTCTATGGACAAACTGCCTCCTGTCAAGTATGGGAGACAAAATACACAATGACATATGAACTGACCTGTGCTCCTATACAAACACCAAAGTGATCTTTGTTATCTTAAAATATAGTGCAATATCACTTTAGCACCAAGAAAACAAAGGAGGCACTTCACTGACAAAGAACAATGAGAGTAAACCTTAAATATAGAGCTAATGAGCATCTGACTAATATTATGTCTTTTTGGCATGACCGACATACTCCACTGTACAGGATGCAAGAATGACAATGACAGAAAGAGTATGCTGCCAAATGAGATCATCAAATACAACATCCGCCCATACATCTGCTTTTACATGCATTTTCATTACTATTTAATTTAAAAATCAGTATACTGCTGCTGGATTATGTGAATTTCCCCTTGGGATTAATAAAGTATCTATCTATCTATCTATCTATCTATCTATCTATCTATCTATCTATCTATCTATCTATCTATCTATCTATCTATCTATCTATCTATCTATCTATCTATCTTTTGATAGCCTTACATTAATATTTGATTGAGGTGCATGACTTTTGAAAGTTACATTGGTGATGTGCTCACTGTGGGACAGCATTTTTTCAGACCAAAAACAAAATAATGTGTAGTCAAAATGGAAATGATCAAGTTGCTCTATATTAAAACCATTATTAGATGACTGGATATCCATGTGTTTCCTATTTATAACAAGTTAAGCAAAATGACACCGTTTATTGGCTAACTAGAAAGGTTACATCTTGCCTGAAGAAGAAGCTTACATATTGCCATCTTTCTAGTTAGCCAATAAACGGTGTAATTTTGCGTAACTTCTCACTACATCCATAATGGCTAATACGGTACACCACCGTAGTACTACTATTAAAAACACTAATCTTTACATCTTCTAAATGAAAAAACAAAGTACACTAAGCAAAAAAAAAACAACTATGTACCAGATATAAGTCTACTGCAAGGCACACTAACACAAACATTATAAAAAGATCTGACATGCAGTTTTTTAAGTGTAGTCGTATATAATGCGTGAATTACCAAAAAGGTAATTACAATTACAAAAAGGACATGTTTATCTGTCTGTCTGTCCACATGACAATTTCATTTTTATTCAGATATCTCAAACAGATCATGCTGTACAAAGCTTTAAAATTTCAAAATTTCCCATTGAAAAAGCATACTTGTCCGATGGCCACACAAATACCCAATACTGTAAAAGTGAGTCAAATGCCGGGCAGAGCACTTGTGTACCTAACAGCTTGCACGGCAACACCCTTCTCTAGTAGAAAGAAGAAAAAAAAAGTTACTACTCTGGAAATAAAATAGAGGAAAGCATTTACGTAAGCATATATAAAACTGAAATGATTGAACAATATTCTCTGAAGATTATTATGGTAAAGAACAGACATTATCAACCTTCAACTAAACGATGTTTGACCTAATTAATAACACGGGAAAGGTGCAGCTGCCCTTACTGCTGTAAATTTAGGCAGTGGCGTTGTGAGGTGGGAGGCTTCTGGGGCTTAGGCCCTGATCTTTAAGTCCCAGATATACATGAGCAATCGCAGTGAGCCTGTGACCTTCTTGCCCATCCATTACCATTCGTATTCCGTTCTACAATAAATCAATAAAACAAGCTGGTTAAGTTTGCAGATCATACAAAGATAGTTGGATTAGCAGATAATTTGGAATGTGTTATATCATTACAGAAGGACTTGGATAGCATACAGGCTTGGGCAGATTTGTGGCAGATTAAATTTAATGTCAGTAAATGTAAAGTATTACACATAGGAAGTAAAAATATTAGGTTTGAGTACACAATGGGCGGTCGTAAAATCGAGAGTACACCTTATGAGAAGGATTTAGGAGTCATAGTTGACTCTAAGCTATCAACTTCCCAACAGTGTTCAGAAGCCATTAAGAAGGCTAACAGAATTTCAGGTTATATAGCGCCTTGATGTTTGGAGTTCAAGTCCAAGGAGGTTCAGCTCAAGCTTTATAGCTCACTGGTGAGGCCTCATCTTGAGTACTGTGTGCAGTTTTGGTCTCCTACAAAAAGGACATAGCAGCATGAGAAAAGGTCCAGAGAAGAGCGACTAGGCTGATTTCAGGGCTACAGGGGTTGAATTATGAGGAAAGATTTAAAGAGCGGAGTCTTTACAGTTTAAGCAAAAGAAGATTAAGAGGTGACACAATTGAAGTGTTTAAAATTATGAAGGGAATTAGTCCAGTGGATCGAGACTTGTATTTTAAAATGAGTTCATCAAGAACACGGAGAGACAGTTGGAAACTTGTTAAGGGTAAATTTCGCACCAACATTAGGAAGTTCTTCTTTACACAAAGAACAATAGACACTTGGAATAAGCTACCAAGTAGAGTGGTAAACAGTAAAACTTTAGGGAGTTTCAAAACTCGACTTGATGTTTTTTTTGGAAGAAATAAGTGGATAAGACTGGCAGGCTTTGTTGGGCTGAATGGCCTGTTCTCGTCTAGAGTGTTCTAATGTTCTAAATCAGTTCCTTTCCAAGTTCTTATTTATGTCATTTTAACATGTTACTGTGTTTAACTAATATTATTAGACAGGTGGGGAACTTGCTTGAGTTCCTGTTCTTCTTTCATAGGGAAATGTTATTACTAATTTAATTTAATAGATATTTTTCAAATGCTAGTTATTGGATAATACTCTATTGGGTATACTTTCAAATTTCTTATTTAAGTGAACTGAACAACAATAAGTTAAACCCTCCTCCACTGACGTACATCAATCAATGCCATTTTCACATCACTTGAACTGTCATCTGCCGTTTATGAGAGTTATTGAGCCACCACAAGCTTATCTGTGCCCTGGTATTAACTCCTGTGCTGTTGAAAAGCACACATTTAATGTGGTTTACTAACATTATCATTGCTATTAATTCTGAATCCAACTCATTATTATAAAACTATTTAATAAACAAAAATTTAATAACTTACTTTTGGATGAAGTAAATACAAGTTAACTAAATCGCCAAACGCACCAGAATGTTATACCAGGCGTACATTGTCTGACTTGTTAAAAAATTGGGGTAGCCCAAGCAAACTCAAGAAAGAAGAATGTGCATCTCCACACAGTCTGGGCTGGTAGTTGAACTGGGAACTGTGCAGTGGCATTGCTAACCCCTGTGGCATGACAGCCCTCCTAATATTAATAATAGTACTAAACAGCACATTTATTGCAGCCAGTGCTAACTAGTTGTATAATCTTTGTATAGCATATAACATTTCCATGCTGCTTTTCAACAAGTGCAGTTATAGCAACCTAAGACAATCCCTGCCTCCTTTTTATTCTTCTTTTTAGATCTGATTTTGAACTTTAAAGAGCATATTCAAATCTCATACTGACTGAAATGAAGTGCAATAATAGTGTCCTTAAGCGCTTGAATAAAGACGACAGAGATACCGGGGCTGCTGTTTGTGTGCCCATGTGAGCAAGACAGGTCACAAAAGATAGTTACAGTAGACTGTAAGTTTTTTTTTTTTTTAAGATCAGTCATATCAGGCATCTCACTGCCTACTGTCAGGGATGACAGATTTGGGTCATTACCACATTAGCCATCATACATGGGATAAGACCGTCTGAGCACTGGTAACCATTCAAAAGCTGGAAATATAAAGAAAATTCTTTTACGACTAACCTCTTTGTCACTTTTTGATCCTTCTTCATCTAGTGTGCTTCTCATTTATGTAGAAACGTATCAGCCTTTTTAAACCGACGGTCTGGTTTGCTCTGTTTTTCTTTACGCCGTTTTGACGATGATATATTTGTAAATGTACATCTTTAATGATTTGTGTTAGAGTATGTAGCAGCCATGCACGCCAGGGCATTGAAACATCTAAATAAGAATCAGCCTAATGGCAAAGCTTTTAAAAAAAAAAGGTTTTGTGCACATTTCATATCTGGTTTTCTTTCCTTAAAGCAGACAACCAACATTTTATGTACAAGCTTGACTAAGGTAGTCAGTCTCAATATTGTATAGGGGTAAATCATTACTGTGCATTATAATAAACAGTGTGATTGTGCATTCTGACACTCAAATGATTCTATAGGAGCTTCACTGCACAGTAAATGTTTTTAAAAAATACTTGATCTTACTTTGCTAACAGAAAACACTGAGCTAATTCAAGATATCTCTGGTAACAGCTGAGGTTTGGAACTGCTTGCTGTTTGGCCCTGATCATCATTTTCCATAGTCTTAGGAATCAACAAAGGCAATATCAAGTGATCTGCATTAAACCTGTCAGGTCTGTGTTGCAGTACTAGAAATAATTACTTGGGGAAGCATCTGCTGTTGCCTGGAACTGAAAGATGGGAGCTGACAAAGGCAGTTTTCAAACTGCAGCTCCTGTCCCCAAAATTAGCTGAACTGAGGAGGGGGCCACCTGGCAAAAACTTCCTTCAGCGCTGGTTGTATATGTCTGATTATTTTCTTCCGCCACTATAATTAAAATAATTACTTTCCAGAATTGTGTAGAATTTTGAGGACCCTAACAGAGGACAGGAGCAAATTAAAGAAGAAGGCCAAACGCCTGAATGAGAAACATTACAGAAAACATATCATCATATGTTAGGTTGGCTTGAGTTAATGGCAAAAGACATATGCAAGTGCATAAATACAATAGTGGGGTATAAATATAACACAAAATTATAGTAAAATAGCCTGCAATGGACTGGTTCCCAACAAATGTTGAATGCTTCTAGGATGGGCACTGGCAGCCCTGGACAGGATATGGGGATTAGAAAATAAATAAATGAATTACATAAATAATAAAAATATGAATATATTAGCTGCTTTCGCCCTGCCCGGTGTTTGTTTCCTGCCTTGTGCCCTGTGTTAGCTGCGATTGGCCCCTGCTGACCCCTGTGACCCTGTAGTTAGGATATAGCGGGTTGGATAATGGATGGATGGATGAATATATTAGAGAAATAAGGAAAAAAAATATTACATTAAAGAGTCACCACACAATTCTCCTTTAAAAAGGCCCTTCTGCAACTGTTACACAGGCAGGGTGGAGGGCTTTGTCTGTACCGGTGGTCCTTTGTGTTACTTTATTGCAAGCCTTGTGCTCCTCATATGGGTACCCACTACAAATGGATCAAAAGGCAAATTTCTACTGAAGGCTCACCATTTTCCTGATCTATATTGTATTTTTAAATAGTGCATTGTGTTCGAGTAAAATGCACTGTATAAGAATAAATTAAATTGTCACTTTAACATACAGACAAGGCGTCACCTTGCAAACTTAATACTATATTAGCAAACCCCCTCTGGACTTGCACACATAACATTAGTAATTTTAAGTTGGTAACAGAATGAGAAGTCATAATTTTAATTTCTAAAATGAAACCTATTACTTCTACTTTAATCCCGGTGCTCAGGGATCTTTAATGTTTAACCATTATTTATGTACCATCTTTTTACAGCCTAATCTAACTTATGTTTTAGCACTTAATTACCCTGTTTTTAATGTCCTTTTAAAGTTCAATATTTGTATAAATTGTAGTCCTTATTTATTTCAATTTTTAGGTAACTTTATATTTGACCAGTAGGTGGTACTATTTTTAAAACCCTCCTTTTGAGTCATTGATTTTATTGCAAAATGAATGGAATTTTATAAGGATATTAAATTATTTATTTAAGAACATTTTAGGAGAATTTTACCGGGGTCTGATAGTGTTTTTATTAACTTAGACATGGAGGGTGTATGTCTTTTTAAATAAGATTTTAATTTAGGAAATAAGCATGCCAGAGCATGGCAGTCATGGCCATATCCCCTACCCTATTCCAATAAAACTAGTAAAAAAGCTAAATGGACGTTGTGACGGCACCCATTCTTAGCATCATCAATAGTTCATTACTGAACGACACAGTTCCTGATGCACTAATAGCGTCATCAGACCATTACTTAAAAAGCCAGAGGTAGACCCACAAATGTTTAACAATTACAGACTCATTTCACGTTTAACCTTTCTCTCTAAAATACTTGAAAAAGTAGTCGCCACTCAGCTTCAGTCTCACCTTACACATAACAATTTATTTGAAAAACTACAGTATGGTTTTTGCATCGGTCGTAGTATAGAAACAGCACTAACCCATGTTATAAATGACTCTCTAATATTCTCTGAAGAAGGAAATTCCACAGTAATTGTGTTGTTAAATGTATGCACAGCATTTGACACCAATGACCATTCTACTTTACTACACGGGCTGAAAACTTACACCGGGCTCACAGGCACTGTGTTTGCTTGGTTTAGATCTTATTCATCAAATCGATTCCAGTACGTAACAAAAATGTGCTGACAGCACTCCATCATTATACTTAGAAGTTAAATATGGTGTCCCGCAGGGCTCAGAACTGGAATCTTTACAGTTTTCACTTTACATATTTCCCATTGGGAACTATCATTAGAAAACATTACATTCATTTTCACTTGTATGCAGATGAAACCCAATTATACCTTACTTTTAGACCACATGATGTTTCTCCAATGCTGTCCTTAATTAGTTGTGTTAGGAAGTTAAAGGAATGGATGGATGAGAAGTGCTTATCTCTGAATACAGAAATAAAAGCAGAAATGCAACTTACTGGAGGAGTGATGCTGACCAGTGCACAATTTAAACGATACTTGACACTAGCATGTTGTTTAACGTACACATTACAAAACTATCCAAAATATGCTTTTTAATCTTAAAAATTTGGGAAATATACAGGATACTGAGAAATTAATTCAGAAATATATTACTACTAGGATTAACTACTGTAATTCACTATTCACTGGCTAATGTAATCATTTTTGAAGCAGATTTCTATTAATTCAAAATGTTGCTGCAAGAATTATTACACAAACCAGCAAATACAAACATATACAGTAACCCCAATTGTTTCGTCCTTTCATTGGCTCCCAGTTAAGCACAGGACTGACTTCAAAATCCTCTTTTTAACGCATAAAGCCTTATACAGCCAAGGCCCTTGCTTACTTATCATTACATACAAATCTAAGCACACATTAGGTTCTCAAGATGCCAGCCTGTTTGTGATTCCAAGGATTAATAAAATCACAGTGGGAGGTCGAGCTTTCAGTTACAGGCCACTAAAGCTGTGGTATGATCTGCCTGGTAATATAAGAGATGATTCTTCAGTCTCAGCTTTTAAATCCAGGCTTAGGACTCATGACTTTAGTCTGGCATACCCTGACTAGAGATGCTGTTTAGTAGTGCATACTGCATTTCTTTTCATTAGTCATTTGTACAAAAACATAAATAATAAAATATTTTTAAACCATTAACAACTCTGCTCTATTCTAGTTCTTTTCTTGGTATCATGATGTCGCACTTGGTGCCAGTGCTCTATTGCCAGGCAGCTCTCCTGTCCATAGTAAAGTCATGTCAGATGGAAAGATTCTCTCTCTGGATTGGATGGCCCATCATTGACCCCATTATAGAATGCCCAGGAGTAAATGGGCAGCTAGTTGGCCAAGGTCACTTCAGGACCGTGGCTACGTCTGAGTTTGTCTTTGACCTTCTCTTTCACAATTTTATTCTTCTCTCGTGACAACTGGCCTCAGTTAAATAATGTATTAATGGACAGATATTGTTGGTTTCCATCTTTGCTAACCAGTTTCAACTGTGTTTTCAGTGTTTTAACAAATCTGTATATGTGATAATTCTGTTTTTAATAATTAGTATAATCTACACTTGCATTTTACCTGAGATTTTGCTTGCAGTGTTCTGTGGCTGGACTCAGTGAAGAGCACTATACAAAAATAAATTGTATTTGAAAGTCATCAATGGTTCATATTCAGCCCATTGCTGCATGTCATGTGTATTGTTCTATGATAATATAATATGTCCCTCATATTTGCAGTACGTATTCTGTGAATATATATGAGGTCAAAGGAAGCACACTAAGATAAACAAGCTTTATTTCATAGTAGATTATGCAGACTATTCATTCCAGTGCTGCAAAGAAGTACGTTTCAATATGAGGGAGACAGAAGTGCTGAGGTAAGGTAGTTATAAACACTAAGCATGGAGCCAGAGAGTAGCAACATGTTGCTTAAATCACATGCAAATAAGAATTTCCCTGTACTCTGTATATGTGACAATAATGACCCCACCAACCATATTTATATAAATATAACAATTATATTACCTCTCTTTCTTCTTGTAATGCAAATCTATTGATTTTAAACTTTCATACACTAATCATGCAGATATGGCCTTGCATTGCACAGAAATAGTTTTATGTAATGCCTTTTTGAAACTGGAATAGAAAATAACATTCCAATGAATTGTGCACGTACAGAAGTTTAACTCGGTCAGAGTCTCATGCTTTACAACCCAAAGGCCTCAGCCACTTGACCATAATGTCAGTATAATGTAGCAAGAAAACATGAAATTGATTGGGCAATAAAAAAAATGATTCCTAAACTTGTAAACCCGTTCTCAAAAATAAAGGCATGTAATAAATAATTCAAAAACAGAGAAATGGCAATAAGCATTTTTCCTTCCCGGCACTGTAGTAAAGCTCCACTGCAGGCTGTTTTGTATGTGTTCATTGCATACTTATTACATTTAGCTATTGCATTTTGAGTTGTGCGTTTCTATACCTTTTACTTTCATCGGTTCTGCTGCTTTAGATATATTTTTTCTGTTTATCCAAGAATTCATAGGGAGAGTTTAGCTTTCATGATGTTCAGAAAGGGAAATCAAAAATGAGAGAAAAGGGTTAGGAGAGCCAGCTGATAAGATAAGCAAAACCTTTTGGCACTCATGACTAGCAGAAACCTGCTTTGATCGAAAAGTGCATTAGAATGGTTTTGGCAATCAATTCAATTCAGAAAATCACAATTATATTATTTGATGGAAACAGATTTTTGGGAACAGCATAATTATTCATTCTGCAGGGAAAATATTTTATTTCAGACATACTTCTATGTTTCATCTGAGGACAGCAGCAGGGGCACACTAGAAGCTGGTGCTGGATGTGGTGCTAGTCGATCATAGAGCCTACCCACACATATGCCCTCCATAATGTTTGGGACAAAGACACATTTTTCCTTGATTTACCCCTTTGTTCCACAGTTTAAAATTACAAATCAAACATTTCAAATGTGATTAAAGTGCACATTGTATACCTTTTTATGGTATTTGTATTCATTTCAGTCATTAAACACTTTTTCTACATGGTCCCCCAATTTCAGGGCACCATAGCAATGATAGGTGTATTAAAGCAGTCATATTTAGTACTTTGCTGTGTATCTGTTGCTCCTCATGTTTAACAGGTGAGGTGGTCTGCTGTGGATCTTGGGATGTCCCTTTTCATCTCCACACTTTGCTTTTGCCATCACTCTGATGAGGTTCATCTTTGTCTCGTCTGTCCACAAGACCTTTAATCAGAATTCTGCAGGCTCTTTTAAGTCCTTTTTCACTAACTAACTGTAACCTGGCCATCCTGTTTTTGTGTGCTAACTAGTGGTTTGCATCATGCAGTGTGTCCTCTGTATTTCTGTTCATGAAGTCTTCTGTAGATAGTTGTTTCTGACACGTTCATATTTGTCCTCCTGAAGACTGTTTCTGATATGTCAGGCATTGGTGGCTTTTTCTTTACAACAGTGAGGATTCTGTCATCAGCAGTGGAGGTCTTTCTCGGTCCACCAGTCCCTTTGCAATTACTGGGCTCACCAGTTCTGTTTGGTAATCTTAAGGTTTTACCGTTGCCTCTACTGATTTTACCCTTGTTTAATAGCCACGTAATGGCTTCTTTGACTTTCATTAGGAAGCAATCATCTTGAGCAATGGAAGCTACAGGCTCCAAAGGGTAGAAACGAGCCAAGATATCTTATGAAGCAATGAAACCCACCTGAGGGATCACAAACACCTGGGATGCCAATTGCATCAAGGAGTATGGTGTCCTGAAATGCGGGGATTGAGTATATAAAGTGTTGTTATTTCTACATGGTATGACAAAAATGTATGCAAATGCCCTTAAATAAAAGTCTGCAATGTGCACTTTAATCACCTCTGAATTGTTTGATTTGTAATTTTAAACTCTGGAGTAGAGCAGTAAATCAAAGAAAAATGTGTCTTTGTCTTAAACATGAAAGAGGACACTTTACACACTGTGACCAGTGGAGACGTCCCACATCCCAAACACAACTGCCACAAACACAAGTTTTAAGTCTAAATGACTCTTTTATTCCAAATACCTTTTTCAAGGCGTCTTCCTCACAATATAATATTCTTCTTCTTCAACACAATCACATTGGTCTCCAGCTGAGTATTCTTGTGTTTTCCGTTTACTTAAAAGTCTGAACAGCACCTGTCCTTTTTGGCTGATTGCTTTGTTTCTCTCTCCTCCCCGATACATTCTCTGCTCCTGTTGAGGGTTGTGCTCCCCTATGAAGTTTGTCTGTTCTTTAATCGATAACTAAATGCATACTGAGCTCCTTTTACTTCTGAAAGAAACATGTTTGTTTGAAGTGTATAAATAAAGTTCATGTCTCTACAATCTCCTGTGTTTCTGTGACTAACCTGCCAGCATCAGCGCTTACCTCTGTGTGCTTGCGTGCATGCAGTTCAAGCGCGGTTGGCTCAGTGATTTACATCCATGGTGTCAGTTGCACTTTGTACATATTGTTCCAGTAGTGTTTTTAAATAGTTTTTACAGTTCATTAGCAGTGTGTAAAATGATCAGTGTTGCAGTAATTGTGATACTATTTGCATGAAAAAAAGTGTTCCATTAAAATTTCACTTTTTCTTTGTTAATTGTGACGTTTACTTAAAGTGCAGCAAAAAAATATTTGGCATCCAGGGATGCATTAACCCCCAAGTACAGTATGTGGCAGTTTAAGGGTAAAACCACCAAGTTGCTGCCGAAGGGGGGGCGGCACTGTCTAAGGTTTCTGGCAATGAAAACGCGCTTGCATGAACTACAGTACATAGAGTGGTAACATCGGTATTTTACATTCTAGCACTGCAGGAGACATAGCAGTACAGTATACAGGTTTACTTTTACATTCTTTATTTTTAGGTAATGTATTAAGCTGAGTTTAAAATTAAAAGTGTTTTGGGGGCATACTTAGGGTTTAAACTATGAAAATAGGCATTTTTTTAACCACATCCAAAATTCGCGGGTGCTCTAGGAACGTAACCCCCACAAATTTTGATGGCGTACTGTACTTGTTTAGTTCTTCATGTGCTGTGCTGTTAAGTAAATTACATTCTTCCCAATTTTCTGGGTATACAGCTTGTCGTGCGAAGAAGTGTAAAGACTATGAGTGATCGTGCAACGTTTTTAAAGTGAACATCTTCTAGTTGTCTGCAAAATGGAGATGGAAATTCATATTTGGGGATCAGCATTCAATACTGTCAATACCAATGCTTGGAGACGATTTTCAAAATTGAAAAGTATACACTGGTAGAAATTGCACCCCTGTGGTTGTAAAGCTGCAGCGGAGGAAGACGAGTAGTGAAGTGAACCACACAACCAGTCTCCTTTTAAAATGGTGGAATCTCATAAAAATGTTTTGTTTTTTATTTTCTCATCAGTTTTGTCATAGTGGTGCCACAGTAAGGAGCCCACTTTCATAGTTAAAGGGCCACATGTGCTGAGGCAGTTTTACACCACATCCCAAAGTTACATCTGCAGTAATGTCCTGAGTACTTCCTCAGAAATGTCCCTGGAAAGTCCTGTCTTAGCAGCCATCTTTTGGAATTTCTGCATCCCAGAACCATGTATATTTAATATCTCTGTTGTGGTGTGAAATTTTGTACATAAGTTGATAAATATTTAGACATAATATGTATGTCTTTACTTGTAATTTAGACAAAGTAATATAATATTGGTGCTTCATTGGTGAGAAGGTTCCAAGGAACCCTAGCCTTTTAGGTCTGAGTCTTTGTAATTTTACTATAGGGTTTGGGGGAAGTGTCTAAAACCAGTGTGGCCTGTGATTCTCTGCAGGACTCTCTCAGTTAACCCCCACAGGAAAGCCAGTCTACCAAGCTGGCAAGCATCAGCTGAACAAATAGTTATGGGGGCAATTGTGAAAGGTACGGTGTGCCCCATTGGTCTGAAGTATGGCTGTTTGGGATTGGATTGAATCAGAGGCCATTCTGTAGCATGATGCCCTGTTGGTGTAAGGGTATGGACAAAGAATGCATAAATTCGGTTGCTTTATTCCCTCCCTATCTCTCTCTCTCATATCATCTTATGAATGAGCATCTCACACATCATGAACTGAATAAGATCACAACTTGAGGGCCATGTTGAGACAGGCATTCGGACTGTTCTGAAGAAAGCTGACCAAAAATGATGACTTAACTAGAGACATTTTAAGTAACTATAACTCTGTGTGCCACCTGAAACTATTACTTTATCAGGTTGTATGGTTGCCAGTATTTACTTGTACTTTGCTTATAGTTATTATTTATGAATATTATCAATAAGACATTATTTAAAGTGTAACTTAACTCCTGCTTGTATTTTACTACACCTAATTGCCTGAGGTTATAAATGTAGAAGGGAACGTGGGGAGAAGTTATATAGTACAATACCTTATAAACAGTGGTAAGTCTGTGAGACTTGAGGTATTCTGAAAAAGGCTGCACATTAATAATACAAAAGGGGAAAGTAGAGTAATATGTCTTAAATTGGTTTGAATCCTACCTGGCAGGGAGAAAATTCTTTGTGAGTTGTGGTAATCAAATCTCAAAGACACATGATATCCGATATGGTGTTCCACAAGGCTCTATCCTGGGTCCGCTGTTATTCTCAATCTATATGCTTCCGTTAGGTCAGATTATCTCAGGTTACAATGTGAGCTACCACAGCTATGCTGATGACACACAGCTGTACTTATCTATAGCACCTGATGACTCCGACTCTTTCGATACACTAACACAATGTCTTACTGGTATTTCTGAATGGATGAATAGTAATTTTCTCAAACTAAATAAAGAGAAAACTGAAATTTTGGTAATTGGCAATAATGGATTCAGCGAGGTTATCAGAAATAAACTTAATGCACTAGGATTAGTAGTTAAGACGGAAGTAAAAAATTTAGGGGTAACCGTTGACTGTAATCTGAATTTTAAATCGCATATTCATCAGACCACTAGGACAGCATTTTTTCATTTAAGAAACATAGCTAAAGTTAGACCTCTTATATCATTGAAAGATGCTGAGAAATTAATTCACGCTTTTGTTTTCAGTAGACTAGATTACTGTAACGCACTCCTCTCAGGACTACCCAAAAAAGACATAAATCATTTGCAACGAGTGCAGAATGCAGCTGCTAGAATCCTAACTGGGAAAAGAAAATCCGAACACATTTCTCCAGTTTTGATGTCACTACACTGGTTGCCTGTGTCATTCAGGATTGACTTTAAAATACTGCTTATGGTTTATAAAGCCTTAAATAATCTCGCTCCATCTTATATATCGGAATGCCTGACACGTTATATTCCAAATCGTAACCTTAGATCTTCAAATGAGTGTCTCCTTATAATTCCAAAAGCTAAACTTAAAAGAAGTGGTGAGGCGGCCTTCTGCTGCTATGCACCTAAAATCTGGAATAGCCTGCCGATAGGAATTCGCCAGGCAAATACAGTAGAGCAATTTAAAACACTGCTGAAAACACATTACTTTAACATGGCCTTTTTATAACTTCACTTTAACATAATCCTGATACTCTGTATGTTCAATTCTTCATAATAACTATTCATGGTGGCTCTAAAATCCGTACTGACCCCTACTCTCTCTTCTGTTTCTTTTCCGGTTTCTTTGTGGTGGCGGCCTGCGCCACCACCACCTACTCAAAGCATCATGATGCTCCAACAATGATGGACTGAAAGCCAGAAGTCTACGTGACCATCATCATCAGGTCCTTCCATGAAAATATGATGATTTATGTTAGGTAGAATGCCCAGAGGGGACTGGGCGGTCTCTTGGTCTGGAACCCCTACAGATTTTATTTTTTTCTCCAGCTTTTGGAGTTTTTTGTTTTTCTGTCCACCCTGGCCATCGGACCTTACTCTTATTCTATGTTAATTAATGTTGACTTATGTTTATCTTTTATTGTGTCTTCTATTACTCTATTCATTTTGTAAAGCACTTTGAGCTACATTTTTTTTGTATGAATATGTGCTATATAAATAAATGTTGATTGATTGATTGATTGATTAACTCTACTAAGACAAAACAGTCTTAAACTTCACCTGTTTCACCAAAATGGCCACAGGACGCAACCTATGCCACATCCTGGCATTTTGAAGGAACTCTGTCTGACTTCTGTCCACCCTGATAACCTTAATATATTACTAATATTACTAATACCCACTGAGTAGTTAGTTCTATGGCAGGGATTTTGTTCAGTTTTGTTCTTAAAAGGTCAAATTTCTAAATAGAAGGAAATCAATGCTGCTAATACAAGTGTTTTTAGGCTTTTGGAAATATTGACATTCTCCATTTTATCCAAAAGCTAAAACTGGAAGACAATGACCCTAACTTACAGAAAAGTACAGTAGTGCAGCTGACACAAGGTGACACATGTCAGCCTGAAATCGGTAGGGCTGCGTATAACAAGCACCGAGAAGCAGACTCCAGACTCACCTTGGACATCCTTTTCCATGTGGTTGAATTTTTGATGGGCAGCTGCTGATAGTTACTCATGGGACTGACAGATGAGTGGTAAGTCCGACAGGTCCTGGGAGGACAGTGGGAGAGGAGCCAAAGCAGCTGTTGGTGTTAGGGGCTGCTGGAGAAGGCACCCAAACCACTTATTATGGCCATTTCCAGAACTAAAGCCAGGCAAGATGCCAAGCTTCAACTCATCAAGGTTGGGTAAAAGTGTGTCCCTAAGGCATGTCAGTCCAGTCAGGGGACCTTGGTCTGGCTGTAAAATGAAACAGCAAAGAGAATCAGTTAGGTTGGACTCCTGTTTTTATTTTATTAATCAATGCCTGCCCTAGATACCAGGTTTTTATGCAAAATTCAGTGTGTGTCCTTTCTGACTGTGCATTTTAAATATTATTTTGGTTTTATGCAAAAGGTGAAGTCATACTATAAGATGACATTTTAAAACTGAAATGGCATAATGATGTATTGTAATGTATAATATAAGCATGTATGTCAGTTAGAATTTAAAAATTTCCTCGTAAGTGTTGTTTCCAGAAATAGAACTACATTTGAGTGTGCATGTGACCAAGTTACCTAATAGCAAAATACACCCTTTACTCTAAAAAAACTCTAACAATAAACAATAAGTAATTTAAAAGTTTACCATTTTTCAAAAGATGACAGATCTGTAAAAGAGATCACCGACTTCAGCAGGCACCGAGTGCATTCTGCATGTCTTGTCATTGGTTGTGTTTTTTTACATCTTTCATATTTCTCTTTTTTTTGTAGCAGTAGCACTATTGGGTTCCTATGGGTTTTGACCAGTGTAATACTTGTGCAAACAAATTAAATGTGTGATGAAATTTTTTATTTAAAAGTGGCAAGAGTCTTCCGATTGTGTACTGCTTAGAGGGGGAAAAGAAGTCATAGACCAAACAGGCAAAAAAGACAAGTGAGAAGATGAAATATAATTCAACAATATGCCAAGTCAAACTAATACATCAAGCTTATCCATCTGCAATACCAGAACGTTAACCAAAGTCATATTCAGAAACTCAATCACAAGTTAATTTCCTAGATATCCTACACTTATACTATAAGACTTCCAGAGAGTATCCACAGATCAGGACAGTGAGTCACTTGTCGCATCATCAGCTTGTACAGTGGATTCAGGAAATATTTTTCAAGTATTTTACTATATGTGGAAATTAGTGAACCATCCTCGGTGCTCTGCTAAATGGTGGGAAAATCATGGGGGCAAAGGGAGAAAAGACTAAGAGATGGAGACTTTAACCAAAACACTAGTTGGAGTCGCATCCAGAAAGACAAATAATCATGTGACCAAAACAAATACTTAATACAGTAATTCTATTTGAGACATCAATGCTCAAAGTCTCTGGTAACCCCGCCCCTTCTAGTTCCTCCCCTATTTAGGAAGTCAGCAGTCATTTTAGACCCTCAAAAGGATATGTCCTACACAGAGAAAGATCTGAATACCAGGGATACACTAGTGAAGGTTTTTTAGCATTAAATGCACAATCCTGCATAAAGACTAACCGCTGACAACAGCATTATATACTTTCACGCCAACACTTTAGTGTCACGGACGATTGCACGTTAACCGAAAACTAAAATGGTTCTTACTACTAAAACCAAGATAGCATCATGGTTTACTGAAAACGAGAATGCAAAAATAAGTCCCAAAACAAAAATATAATAACAAAGTGAAAATGAACACTGTAACATTCAGCACAATAAAGAAAAATACAAAAGCTCAAAGAAAAAAGAATTGGGCAGAATAAAGATTGACAAAGAATTAGGAATCATAAATATAATGCATGTCACAAGGAGACAGCAGATCTGAGAAAAAAGAGAATCAGGACATGGCATGGAGAAATTAGGAGTCGTAAACGGGAAGACAATATTTAAATTTCAAAGCTCAGAATGTGTAATCAGAATCGAGGTCAGATAATTGAGCAGTAAGTCAAAAGTTAAAAGGGATACACATAACCAAAACCAAGAAACCCGAGACATAAATCATAATCAGAGGGCAGAAAAAATGTCTCTCTATTATAAAAAAAATCTTGGAAGGAGACGCTTACACATCCCGTGAGACAAGGCGCAGTTACACATGCAGAGCAGGAAAGAGATAATGGAAGTACGAAAATTCTAAAGTCTCAAAAAAAAAGGATAGTAAAGATCGCATTAGTGCAAACAAATGGAAATTATTACCCAGTGAAATAACTGAACAGCGAAAAGATATCGAATATATTGTTCAGATTTAAACTTTAAGTCAGAGACTTGTAGATTATCTAATTCATGTTGACAGCGAGAATTAAAAGATTCCAAAAACATTGGCGTGGTATGAAGTCCTGTGAGACGGAGACTTTCAACATGAGATTCTTTCAAGTCACTCCATACTTACAACCTTTGGAAGCAAGTCCCACGAGACGGTGACTTTTGCCATTAGATTCTTTCAAGTCGCACCCTGCTTACAACCATTTTCAAATAAGACCACGGTCATTTACCCTCAGTCATGTAAATGCTTTTGTCAGACACAATTCCTGCACTCTCAGTCTCTTATAAATTTTATCAGGACAATCATTTTATACGTTCTAGATGACACATCAATTACTAAGCAAAGAAGAAAGAGCACAGACAAACATTCGAAAAAGTCATTTTATTTAGAGAAATAAACAATATTCACTCACAGGCAGTTATGCATTGCGTTGTCACGATGTAAGTCCAAACACAAAATCAAAATTCAATGCGATCTTGAGGAAAAGTTAATTCCAAATATTGTTTTTACTATAGTTTTAAAGTAAAATTGAAAATAATGCATATGTAACAATTCCCATGAAAATAACAATCTCTTTAAATTGTATATCCAGTTAACCAAAACCGGGCGAGCGAAGCGAGCAGTGGATGGAGCCCCCTAGTAACCAGTAAATTCAAAAACCAACATTATGAAGTTATGCCGAGTTTATTCATTCACTAATCCAAATTTTGAATGATTAGCTGCTATTTGGTGCCAACTTTTTTAAAACATCATGCTAGTGATGTCATTGTGCACCATCTCTGGGGACCACCTCCCAGAGCCATGGGACACAACGTGAATCGTTTAAAACAATGGTAGAAACTCAAGGTAGGAAACATGAAAGTCACCACTAGATTCTTTGGCCTTAGAAAGCCTGAAAACCAGTTAGAAAAGATTGCATTTATTAGCCAGATTAGCTGTTTCAGAGTTTCAAAAGGGATAGGCTTACTTAGATGTTATACTTAGTGTCTTATCATCCCAAGATGTGTTGTACCATATAAAAAAAATAGATTTTGAGAATTTTTTTTTCCTGGGGTCCCTCCAGGGATTGTTGTCTGCTTTGTTCTTAATGCTTCCAGAATAGAAAGTGGGTCCTCTTGGCTCTGAAGATGGAAACCACACGTTTCAAAAATTCATTTTTCATTTTTTAGAGAGGCGCCACTAGCCAGCCATCACAATGACTTGTTTGCTATGGAGATAGCGTTACTATCTAATGTGTAAATCCTATCAATTAAAAAAAAAAATTGTTTTCTTTTTCTAAACGTAAATCTATTGGAATTAGCTAATATGCTTTTGCACAGCATTGCAAACTAACTCTTTTAAAAAGGCTTACTGTACCTTGGGGAGTTGCGCTTGTCATCCCTCAGGTGTCCTTCTGGATGGGAGCAGATTGCTCCCAGAAGCACACACAAAACAAATGCATGAAAATCTGACTGATTAGAGCAGAATGGGCAGATTGACTCCCAAAGAGTAATTACACATGCCCCCGTACTCTGCAAGGCTTCACCCTTTTCCACCTCAGTGGTGGACTCAGCTATCTCATGGCATCTAACTCATGCCACGGAATAACACATGTGCATGTGCCGCACTACATTTAATAGCAGCTGCACTATCAGCTTGTTTCATTATAGTAAGGAACATTTTTTATTTGCAAAGGCAGCACCCTGATAAATGTTTCAGCCGTGGTATCTACCCTAAGTGCTGATTTTTCCCAACATTACTGAGCTGCCTGCATTTCAATTTCCTAGGTGTCATCTCATCTTGTTATGCCATTACCTGATGACACAACTGAAAAGACAAAAAGAAAAGAGAATGATAAACTCCCTGATATACACATCTAATGAATTCAGGGAAAGCTATTTTAAATGTGAGAACTCTCAAGTGGGAAAAATACTAATTGTTACCATTACACGTGGCTGAATCTATGAAAACTAGCGAGCAAATGTTGAAGCTACGTGTTGAAAAAAGCAAACTCCAGCACAGTTGAAACAGGACGAAAAATCACGGAGCTCGTGATGTTCATCAAATCCTGAGCAGCTCTCAGATGCAGATTAGATTCCATCAAGAAAAAGCTATTACATTTTAAATTAAATGTAACACTCTCTGCTATGGGAGGTGATTTTTCACATGAGGCTGTGCAAAATGAGCTGGATGCTTTTATTTAAGCATCTAAGTTTTAGCAGGAATAAAAATGTAAATGAGATTAACGTTGAAATTAAACTTGAAACTTGTGAATACAAATGGAGTGAAAGCTGAGCTGGTCCTTGCGCCAAAGAAATTGTGGTCACTTAGTGTGAAACAGCTACACCAGCTTCTGATTCTGTGCAATTAATAAAGTATCCATTTATCCACTTACAGTACTAACCTGCACTTCAAGGTCACAGGGATCAGGGGTCTCTCCATGGAACATCGGGCCAAAGGGAGAAACCACAACTGGATAGGATCCCAGTCTGCCGCCAAGCACACACAGACCCACACAATCATTCTCTGAGTGGCCAAATTAACCTCCATCTATATATATGGTCACACGCGTGAGCTTGGGGAACAATTTATAGGCTTGTATAATGACAATATTACCCTGGGTCACCCGAGGGCGCTAAGCAATAATGGCATCTCTTCTTCTCTGTCCTCTGCAGCAAGGAAGATTGACATGCTGCCATCTATAACGTCACTTCCAGGGTCAACCCATCTGTATTTGTTTCTTCCTCCTGAATGTCATCTTAACAGGAACCACCGCCATCTTGGCTTATGATTTGACCAATTCACTGGGACTAGTCTCTAGGTTTCTTTTGTGAGCTACAGTATTTATAATATACGGGTTTTGTCTTCAGGTGCCCTAGAACTCATTGTGCTTTCTTACAATATCTTCACATATTCTGTATATATTGTTAAACTCAATACAAAGTATCAGAAACATAACAGTGACACTCTGCATCTTCCTATGTTTATTTCACTCCCACACTCCTAAGCGACTGGTTATCTAATTTGTCGTGAAAACTTCATTTTACCCCTGATCCTCTTCTCTCTTTCTTTCCTGCTTTTATTCCTTTAATATGTTGACCTCTTTCTTACCAATCATTATCATCCTGCCCTCCTGACTAAAAAGTCAACTGACCACTGGTATGGAGGGGACTTCTGGCCTTGCTCTATAAGTTTTTATTTGGTTTGGCCCAGTCTTCCATCTGATCTGGACACACTAGGCTCCTTCAGTGTTCAAGTACCCGTCTTTCTTCAATTAGCCAACATGCATTATGAATCCCTGTGGTGTTTGAAGGCCGGAATGTCCCCATTTGTGATATTCTGGAACAACAGTCATTCTTGTTGTCTTCTGTCTTTATTAAGGCTTTCCCTAACCATTTCTGGTATGACCCTTAATGGGGTAGCATTGATATTTTCACAAAGGTTGCTCTTTTCTGAGATCCTGGTGGGTCTTACTGTGCCTTGTGCTGCACTACTATGTCTGTAATCCCCGCCATGCAGTGTCAGTCAAAGTCCTTTTGGAGATCTGCACTTGGGCAGGTGGCAGGTGGGGCCCCTCGTTGTCCAACGCAGGCAGTCTGTAACTTTCCTATTTTTTTTTTATTTTGGTTCTGGCTCCCCATGCCACCTCTGACAAGATGCTGCCCTGGGGCAGCGACACATGTCGCTAATACTTATAATGTCGCACTTACGTCAGGGCTCCCTTACTGTGTGTTTGGGAAGGTGCAGAAGGTGAAAACAGATGAGAACTTTTCTGGAAAGGTACAACTTGAGGTTTCTTATGGTGTGTTTTTTTTTATCAGTGCGTATAAAAGTTTAAACTCTTCAGAAGCTGTCATTTACCCTAAACACAGTCAAAGATTAGCCTTAACATAGTTATATTATTTTTGTGGGAACTGATAGTGCCAATTTTCAAAAGGATTAATTTTTATGCACCTAACATTATTCAGGATTTTTTACGGTTTGCAGTTACTTCATGGTTATTGCTGTTGGCCTTTGACCCTAGCATGTGTAAAGCTGATGAAGATGGGTATTTATGTGATCATAACAAATATTTATGTTTCTTCAAAATTTGTTAAAATGTATTATACATGTTTTGTAGAATATATATCTCATGGAACATATCTGGGGCATCAGCATTTCAGATTTAAAAAGGATATGGTTTAAAGTTTTTCTAAACCTTTTTTTTCTTCTGACGAACATCCTGAGGGAAATGAACATAAAGAACAGCATCTCCACATGCATGGCAGGCAAGGGGTCACCCTGGTATCCTCTAGCTATGTGTGCCATGTTTTTGTAACTACT
Organism: Polypterus senegalus; assembly: GCF_016835505.1. NCBI lineage: Eukaryota > Metazoa > Chordata > Cladistia > Polypteriformes > Polypteridae > Polypterus > Polypterus senegalus. The sequence goes on along the minus strand of NC_053168.1, from coordinate 32,178,396 downwards.
GTAATGTTAAAGTAAAAGCTTGTGCACACCCTGCTAACTACATAAAATAATGAGTTCAATATATCTTAATTTAAAAAAATAAGTAGAAGAAAAGATAACCGTAATTGCTGTAACTCTAATTATGATTCTGGCAGTTTGTGTCAAAGTCAGGAAGACTTTTCATTCGCCACAAGAGTTTGGGTCCAGTTGTAAGGCCTCTCTTGGGCCTACTGGAGACCAATTCAATTCAGTTTTCAGTTTGTTTCTGTATATCACGCTTCACTATAGCGCAGGTGCAAAGCTCTTAAGTAAAATACAATTACAGATTTAACTAATCATATAATTTGTACATAAAGACACAGAGGAGAGTCAAACTAATTAACCTAAATGGAGCTTAGCACTCTCTGTTCATTAATTAATTGTTGAACTATGTAACAGAGAAAGGTGAAGATAGAGTCAGGCATAGTGACAGTCCTTAAGACCTCGGCCAACTGGCCACCCACTCCCCAGAGGATTCTATAACAGAGTCAATTCTGGGCCGTCTAATTTGACCAATGGATCTTATTATTCGTTGAAAGGATGGAGCTCCTCATGTCTCCAGCTTTATTACTGGCAGCTGTTGCGGAAAATACTCAGTAAATGAAGAGTCTTGAGCCTACATTATAAATAAACTCCAAACATGGCTGTCCTTTATTTATACCTATTGATGGAGCCCTACACGTTCTTACTAGTACAGCATGGCAGACTGAACAACTTTTAACTGAAAAGCTTCCTTTAGTAAGCCAGGTTCATTTAAATAACGCATTTGAATATGTTTAATTTTCACCAGTCAGCCTTAGGTAAGTCTCACAGGGCCAGACGTGATTCTCAAATGAGAATATATGTCTAGGGACATCCTGTTAAAAAGTGTTTAGTGAACAATGGTGAAATTCTGCTCTGCAAAGGCTACAGTCTCACGGCTTCTTCCTAAAACTCTCTCTCCCAATTCCTCCAGTCCATGTGTTTTAAACCATGACTAGGGTTTCAGGACACAGCAAAGGATACTGAAAAAAAAAACCAACAAAATTGCTGTAATCCATTTAGGAGCTCAGTAGCACGATATAACTGAAGCTTCATTATTAATTAATTAATTAAATATATTGTATCTACTCTCTCTCTCTCGCTCTCTCTCTCTCTCTATATACATATATAAAATCCTAAGCCTAAAAGTGAAACGGTGACATTTTAAAAGTCACTTTTTTGTCGGGCTTATTTTAAAACCTACATATATATTTTTGGTATCATTCTTTTCAGAATTTATCAAAGTTTAATGTGATGTTGTTAGATTTTAAGATTCTTATTCCGTTTTGAAATTATAAAATAAAAAATATCAAGAAATCATGTCTTACGAGATGGGACTTTGTGCCAAAAGATTTAACCACGCCCGGGGATGGAAATTAAACACAAGCAGTAGGACAGCTGCTGTACAGGCTTTTAAATGTTCAAAGTGCTGTGCGAGATGCAAATCACGCGGCACAGCAGCAACCGGCAGCTGATCGAGCAAAGAGGAGGTAAAAAAAAAATGTATTTGTTTCCCATTGTATCACCGTTTAAGATGGGGTTTCAGAGGAGCAACCGCGTCTCCTTGGGATGAATTCAGCCCCCCTCTTCACAATGCGAGCCTCAGAGACACGAAGTGTCTGCCAAACGAAAAGAGCTGGAGGGAACCCCCTAGTATTAAATATTTAATTAAAATATATAATTAAATATATTATTTAATTAAATAATTAAATGAGCACTGTGACGGACAGACACACACATAGACTACTGCAGCTATTGAGCTCCACACGTTTTGCACCTCTGTCTACTGTGATATCTTCCTGTCATTTTAACTACTGCATCACGATCTGACATAACAACAATAAATAGAATTTAGTTTAGAATTGTGGTTTATGGATATCCAATGTGTTAAAACACTGCAGCTGTTTTGTCATTACATGTTCGCAACTTCTAATAGACAGAAGTGTTACATTTTTTTAGCTATTTGTGGGTGGGTGTTGTGCAACCTCATCTGTGCATCTACCGGTGTTTTTACACAGATTTGTTAATTTGGGTGCTTTGAGCACTGAAATCTTTATCTCCGGTGGCTCTTTGTTATCAGCTATCTTAACAGCAGTCCTTTTGACAGAGTGTGAAACACCACATATTTTGCAGTTCATGTTTTCATGAATGTAGTTGCCAGCTCATTCAAGCTCAATTCGATTCCTACACTGTCGTTGTAATTCTGACCAACAAAGGACACACACAGCATTCATGATTACCATTCACCCATTGATGCCGTCAAGAGCCAATGTATAATGTAATGCTACAGGAAGTTTTTTCCCATGCATGAGGTTATGTTTATTTTTAAAACATGTAATGTACGCTCTGCACACGAGACAAACATTTGTATGTCCAATAGGGTTTTTCAGGAGACTTCTCGACTGTAGAAGGTTCTTGGTAATCAGAAGCTTAATGTCTTTTGGACCAGGTTAACGCGAGCACCTCTGATCTTCGCAGTGTTTAAACTGTTATCGGAGAACAAAATGCGCAGTTAAATGTTATACTGTATATGATCTGATTTTCTAATCTAAAATGTGTTGGTACAAATGAAGTCAGGATATCCTAGTTTAACAGGCAGGCAGTTTCAAGCACTTTTTCTTGTCCCATACATAGCCTAAGACACTATCTTGGGTCCAACTGCTCCAAAGAGATGTTTTTTTAAGAGCGGACAGCATGATGTTAAAGGGGTTTCACATTTCTATGTCTCCTGTATTTTTTGGACATTTTGATTACAGAATGTGCAAAAGCTAGAGTTCATGATGTTAATTCTTCCACTTTGTTATCTTAAACTACAGCCAGTTATCTTGTTAGGAAGCTTATGTAAATGGAAAGTTTATATCCCACTGGAATCTGAAGCATTTATTGTCTGTGCAAAACTTGTTCAATTAAATACTACAGTAGAGTCTTGCTTATCCTACCTTCGCTTATCCAATATTCCGTATTATCCGACGTCCCACCGCAAAAAAAAAAAAAATGCATCAAACGTCAACAAGAACTGCAAGTTGCAGGCGTGAGCGTAGTCTATTTTTTGTTGCTCCCGACTCTACCGCAGCTAATTACAGTGGAACCTCGGTTTGCGAGCATAATTCGTTCTGGAAATGTGCACGCAGTCCAAAGCACTCGTACAGTATATCAATGCGAATTTCCCCATAAGAAATAATGGAAACTCAGATGATTCGTTCCACAACCCAAAACTATTCATATAAAAATGATTAATACATAATATAAAGTAAAAATAAATAAAGCAAATTACCTGCACTTTACCTTTGAAAAGAATCATGGCTGGTGTGAGTGAGTTTCTAAACTTTTGTGAGATCCCACCCAACTAGAGGATACGCGGAAGAGTGTCCCGAAGCAATTGCAGTCTCCCAGCGCTGTAGCAGTTCGCCATGAAGGCCAATCCGAAAAGATCGCAGACATGCTATAAGCGCCTGGCATCGCTGGGTGATACAAGGAACATTATAAATGCGCAGGGCACAGTGTTACTTTCCCCCCGACCTTGCCTGACTGTAGTGTCTGTGTATAGGAGAGTGACAGATCCCACTAAAATAAATAACCGCACTGTTGCTGTTTCAAGCTGAATAAAGCTGGTGTTGCTAAAAGTACTGAGACTCAGCTTCGAGTTTTTGGGTGCAAGACGGGGACTCGCACGTCACAGCACAAACACACACACACGCAGTCACAGTGCTGTAGTAAACAGTATATGCTCGTATGGATGTTGACTATATGAGTGACGGAGTTAAGGCTCTAGAAACTGTAATTAATTACATTGAGCAACAAGAAGAAGCTACAGGAATCGACATAATGATGCTGCAAAGATGGCAAGACTTGACAGCGAAGAAACGGCACTCGTCAAGAAAGCAGACAACGATAAAGAATGTCTTTAAATCATCACAGGACTGAACTTTTTAAGTACAGTACATACTGTATTTAACTCCAGACAATTCTGTAACTGTAAGTTAATTTTTTCATTTAATTTATTCTGTTGTTTTGTTGTAAAACATGATTATTAGGTTCATAATGTGTAAAATTATAACATAGTTTGATATTTAATAGGATTTTTCTTATCACCTGCCATTATCCAACATTTTCGCTTATCCAACGTTCTGCCGGCCTGTTTTTGTCGGATAAGCAAGACTCTACTGCATTTAAAATTTAAAAAATCAGGCAGAAATTGTAAAAGTGAAGTGATATAAAGAAACTGTGGTTGAATATTAAATAATCAAGAATACTCGAACCCTGTCCAGATACTGAGCCGTTTTAAAGAAGCCCAGCAGTCATGTTTGCTGAGTAAGGGACAATTGATACATCACTTTCATCGCCTTTTATCTGTTTGCTCCTTTTACACGTAGCCATTAATCAAAGAAACAGCAAAATATACCAAACCACTGGAAGTTTATAAAAGTACAAACTAAGGAACAGCCGGGTCATTTATCAAAAATGTTTTGTAAACATTACATACTACAGGTTCACATATACCCAAACTCCACTTCAAAAAATGATTTCTTTATTAAAGTACAAAAGCCTCCAACATTATTACTCGAGAAAAGAGGCCTCCCACAGTATAACTTGAACACAGAGGCGTTCAAAATAATAATAATAATAATAATAATAATAATAAATATTAATTATATAGTGCCTTTCCCATGCTCAAGGCCTTTCACAGAGTCTCATAAAGAAACAGCATGTTGATGTAACATTGGATACCGATGTTTCCTGAATCGAATAAAACAGATAGATACAGGATATACAAAGGCATTAAACAGAATAAAAGAAATAATAAACCAGAGTAAAATACTAGATTCAGTACTAAAAGGAAGCCTAGCAAATAGTACCATTTGTGATATAACACACACTTGAATTATCCTGAGCATTTGGACAGACAGGAAGACTGAAAGAGGAGGCAGAATGTCGGGTTAAGGTAAAAGCCTTCCTTCCTGGACAGACGAGTTTTAAGTTGTTTTTTAAAAGAATGAATGGAGTCAGCTGATTTAGGGAGGTCATTCCAAAGTCTTGGCGCTATACAGCTGAAGGCCCTGCTGTTACCCATAGAGTGCAGGTTTGTGTAGGGCACAACAAGATCACCAGAGGACCTTAGTGGGCGAACAGGAGCACAGCGATGGAGCAGGTCACTCATGGAGTCCTGTGCAAAGCCATTTAAAGCTTTGTAGGTTATTAATACAATTTAATGCTCGATCCTGTAAGACACAGGGAGCCAGTAGATGTGAAGCAGGATGGGTGTTATGTGCTTGTTGTTTCTGGTTCATGTTAGGACTCTTGCAGCAGAGTTTTGAATCAATTGAAGCTGTGATATAAGATTAGAATCAATACCTGCGAGTAGGGAGTTACAATAATCGCTGTGGGATGTGATAAAAGCATAGACAAGTACCTAACATTTTTCAAAATAGGCTGGTCAGGCCAACTCCTTTAATTACATTAAGTAAATAACCAAGTCCAGAGGGTCAATATAGTCATAGTATCCAGAATTGAAACTTTGGTAAATGAATATTCACACCTTTGTCCATCAGGTCAATGTGTTTTGGGACTCTACACCTTCATGAGGGTCAGACACTCTGGAAACTAAAGATAACAATTTTCACATCTCATTAAAACATTACATAATCCATCTAAGGTAAATATGCTCTTAAAGGGGTATTCACATTAAATCCTTACTAAAATGTAATAGATTTTGGAGTACCTCTCAGGCAAATTGCTGCTTAACCCATAGTACATAATGTTAACAAAAGGTTTTTGATAAGTGACCTGGCTGTTCCTTAGTTTGTATTTTCATGTAGGCAACCAATTTACAATAAAGCAAACGATAATGACAAATATTAATCCACCAGGATTTATGTTAAACACGTGTTCCTCAAAACATTCTCAAATAAAAGAAGTTTTCATTGGTTATATCTGAATTTGGGTGCTTGCCCAAGTCCCCCCTTTGACCGAGGTCCCTGTTCTACATACTGTAGGCTCCAGCCTCTCCATAACAACTTATGGGACTATACAGCACCAGAATGAATGGAAGTCAACATGAATGAATGATGTAGATGCCACATGGGTTGGATGGGTATCCCGGCCAGAAGAGGGGAATGGTTCCTTACCTGAATGGGAGGCTCTTAACGGGCTTATAGGTAGACCAACCAGGAAAGAAGAAGGGATCAGACCCAGAAGGAAGGACCAAAAGGGACGGACGGACAGCCCACTGAAAAGAAATGTCACTGGGGGCTCTGCTGGACTACATCTCCCAGCATGCCCTGCTGGCTTCCCACTGGGTTCTGATATCCAGGGCCACTGTAAAAAAAAACCCAGTGACATTTCTTTTCAGTGGGCTGTCCGTCCATCCCCGTTGGTCCTTCCTTCCGGTTCTGGCCCCATTTTCCTCCAGGGCTGGGATGCCTATAAGCCCATTAGGAGGGGTCACTGGGTGCTGCAAGAGGGTGCTGCAGGGAGACAAGTTCCCTCTTATAGTGGACTTTCACGTGACCCGGAGGTGTTTGCATTGGGCAATTGCCCTGGCACCGCAAGTACGCTCGGGTTTATAATAAAAAGGGCTGCACTCATTTTTCATTTCGAGTCGGAGCTGGGAGGACTTAGAGCAACACTCAAAAGGAGGGCAGTGCGGTGGTGAAAGAATATTGTGGAGAGAGAAACCTGTGATTTTGTGTTACTTTGTGGACGTATCGTGTCTTATGTTAAATAAACACACCTTTATTTGAACCCAGGGCTCTTTGTGTATTTCCATCACAATGTATACATGTCAAAAGCCTACTTTTCATCAGCAGATGAAATAATGAAGTGTAGATAACACAGAAGTCTGAGCCCAAGCCATGTTCTGTTAACTTGCAAAAAAAACTGTTCCGTTTCACTTGTCCAATGATGCCACTGTTATTATTCACTAATGGGGATATTTTAAAATGTAACAAGAAAGCCCCAAGCCTCTGGGACTCTGAAAAAGGTAGCTGCAGCTGTAAGCACAGAGGGGTCTGTCAGCCCCATGTGAACACCCTGCACTGCTGTTGGGTCTTATTGTAATTCTGTGAGTCCCAGGGCAGCTTTATAATCCAGAGGAGGGCCATATGCAGTTCTGGAGAAACACGCTTCACGTCAATGTCTAGGGAATACATAGCCCACAAAAGAGACCTCTTGCAACCAATATAATCTTGTGATGGCATGTTATCTAATAGGCAATTTGTTTGTATAAAGAGAAAAGATATTGAACATATTGTATGTAGTTACAGAAAGTACAACAGATGGGCATTAGAAGCACAATCACAACACAATAATGAGTAAATGGATTTTTAATCCTATCATATAATAAAAGTAACAGTTTTCTACATACAGTGTGTATTATTCAGGCTGCTTATTCCACAGTAAGTAAAGGTAACATGTCAAGCGAACAACAATAACACCAAAGACTCAAAAATTCTGATGGTAGTTTTTTTTTTTTTAACATTGTGATGGACAGCAGGGACACCTTCATAAAGGAAGGAGCTTGCATGGGTCAATATCTCCCCCTGGATGACAGAGGGCAGCCCCCCTGGCTTGCTACTGTGCCACAGGGATGCAGCATGGAAGCTCAACACTGCCAGGGCCTGTGGCCACCGGCAAGGGGGTGTAAGAGGAATGGCTTATCCCTCCTTAGCTTGATTACCACCATACCCAGAAATGCTGCCAGAAGAAGATCACCTTGATCATTTCAGGGTGCACTATAAAAGGAGCCAGCTGCCACTACTCCGGGAGCCAGAGTCGGGAGGAAGAGGATGAAGCTTGAGGGAGGGAGAGAAAGAAGAAGAAGGACTGCGTATTTGGTGATTTGGTGCTTGTTGTAATTGTGCTGAAGATGAGAGACAAAAGAAAAGCGTTTGAATAAAGCCTGAGTTGTGCTGGGACTTGTGCCTCTGTCTGTTGTGTTGAGTGTTTGGGGAGCTGAGCGCACCCAGTTACCACAACATAAATGTCTAATCTTCAGGACCTTGACAAAAACAAAACATTTATAGAGGTGCTAATGATGTGGCTGCTCCAACAAGAGTCCATCCATCTATCCATTATCCAACCCGCTATTTCCTAACCACAGGGTCACAGGGGTATGCTGGACCCAATCCCAGCCAACACAGGGGCGCAAGGCAGGGAACAAATCCTGGGCAGGGCACACCCACACACCAAGCACACACTAGGGACAATTTAGGATCGGCAATTCACCTAACCCGCATGTCTTTGGACTGTGGGAGGAAACCGGAGCACTCGGAGGAAACCATGGGGAGAACATGGGGAGACATGGGGAGAACATGCAAACTCCACGCAGGGAGGACCCAGGAAGCAAACCCGGGTCTCCTAACTGTGTGGCACCAACAAGAGTCAAACAATAGAAAAAAAAAACTTGCTGGGACTTCTAATGGTGAACTATTTCTGAAGCTCTACCATGCGCTTGAATCTCGTAGTTTAAATGCTTTCAGTGGATTCCCATTAACAAAGTCAGTCTGCTGAGCACTTTTACTCATGTAATATGATAAAAAGTAAGCAAAAAATGAATAAAACACAAAATGCAAGATAATGTAGCACAAATGGGCAACATGCACAATTTGTAGGTTCTTGGGCGAAACAAAGTGCAGATAAACTGCTTTGTTTGGATCAGAACATAATTAAAAAAATATTCAGACCTCTTCACCTTCTCCACACTTTATTGTGTTGTAGATTTCATTTTGAATGGATACATTTGCCATTTTTGTCCATCAATCTGCACTCAATGTCTCATAAAGACTTTCTGAATCCACTGTAACTAACAGTTCATGATTTTTGGTGCCCTTTTTGTTTCTGTGTGTTGAGTATAATCAGCCAAAAGCTTTTCTAATTTGTAACTTTTTCTTTTCAGATTCCAGCCATTCTATATCACTTCTTGATTACAAAAAATCTGCACTACTGCACAGAGCGGCTATGACATCAGCAAGAACGTAAACCTTCTACGCATTTACACTTGAATATTACTAGTCAAAACCTCCATCCATTTTCTGAACCTACTTACTCAGTTATAGGACCACAGGCAGTTACGGCCTATCGTTAGAACAACAGTTACAACATTTTTGATGAGAACAGGCTCCTCAGCCAAATAGGCTTGTTATTATTAATGTCCTAATTTCCACAAAATTACATCAAGTCAAGGTTTGAAGGTCCTTAAAGGCCCACTATCTCCAACTCTACTTGTAATGCATTCCATGTGTTTATAGTTCTGTGTGAACTTTCAATGTTAGTATCCAACCTACCTTTAACAAGTTTCCTTCTGTTTTACCATGTTCTTATTGAAAATAACAATAATAGATTTAATCCACATAATTGAGAACCTTTCTATTATGCCACCTTGCTTAAACTGAAATGGCTCCTTCAATCTTTTGTCCCAGCTCTCACCTCACAGTACCGGAGTCAGTCTGTTTGCTTTTCTCTGTACTTCCTTTAGCATTTGGGTGTCCTTTATATACTGTAGTTTGGAGACCAAAACAGCACAAAATATTCCAGATAAGTCTCCATAACAAGTTGTATAGATGAACCATATCCAATATTCTCTTGTACTCCACTTGTCTGGCTATATAACCGAACATCTAATTAGATTTCTTAATCGCTTCTTGTATGTTGTCTGGATATAGATAGCGATGAGTCCACTATGACTACCAGATCCTTCTCATCAGGTGTACCTCCCATTGTGTATTCAATTCTAACATTTTTCCATCCTATGTGCAATACTTTATATGTACTTAATTTTTTATGCCACAAATTTGCCCATATCTGAATTCTGTCCAGGCCCCTCTGTAATAATTATAGTGACTTCTAGATTATCTGTCTTTCCACCTAGTTTTATATAATTAGTAAATTTAAACAGCTCATTATGTATATACTTACCAAGATTATTTATAAGCACTAGAAAGAACAGTAACACCAGCATTGATTCTGTGGGATAACACTTTAAATCACTAATTCTGAAACAGCTCTTCACACCATAACCCTTTGCCTCCTGTGCTTATGCCAATTTTACACCCACCTACACACCGTGCTTTGAAGCCCCATGCCTTTTAGTTTCATCACAAGCTAATGGGACCTCAACAAAAGCCTTCTAGAAATCAAGATAAATCATATCATTCACGCCTATAATCGTATGTCTTGTATCCTCGCAAAACTATAAAACTATATAAACCTATACTATGTAGACTGTTTACTGATACATCTGTTCTTGAGATGGGTTGTGTAATGTTTTCTTTAATAATTGCTTCCAGTAATTACCCCATGAGACATGGTAAACTTACTGGCATTGCCTTCAATACCATCCAGCCATGTTTGTTAACACTGGAATCCCTGAAGCCTACGAAAAAAACTTGTAATCCCAGCTCACCTTAAATCGCTTCTCACCACTCCATCAGTGCCTTTTGTTTTGTAAATGTGTCGATCTGCACAAGCAGCGTGCTGTCCCATCCCCTGCCTTGATGGAGCTCAACTCTCCCAGCTCAAGCCAAAGCTTGTTATCTGCGTGTGAGGTGCCTGGAGTTGTAGAGGGTAAATAATACAGTACAGTATATCGTTATTTGGAATACAAGAATTTCATGTGTGTTCTGTGACTACAAAGATCTGGGTAAGTGTATCAACCTCTGAGCAAACGAATGCTAAACGTACAGAGAAAGAAGATGAAAACTAGCAATGTTCAAGTCAAGTGTATTCACAGCACGTTACCGTGCAGTGCGTCATTACTGGTAATGGAATAATATTTGCTATCTTCCAGTCTGCAGGGATTTTCCCAGTGTACTGTAATTGTTGAAATATACACATCAACACTTTACCTATGTATCGACTAACTTCCTTAAGTTCTGTAGGATAAATGTTATCCAGTCCGGTGATTTGTTTTATTTCAGCCTTTTCAATCTAAGCAGCACTTCTCCCTTTACAATTTCCAAATCACTAAGTACCTCCTTAAAAGTCTTCCTACCTTCTTAGAGGTTATGCACTTCTTCACATGTGAAAACTTCAGAATATTGGACATTCAGAGCATTTGCTATATCACTGTCCATGTAATGTACTTTAGTTCCCTCTTACTGTTCCTAAAATGTTTTTCAACTCCTCCTTAACTGGTCTTTTAGTACTACAAAAGAGAAAGGAACTGTTTTGGTCATTTACCTATCAATCCTGTGGGCGCCAAGTAGAAACCAATCCAGGAAGAGAGGCGTAAGCGTCACTAGTTATATTCATGACATTCACCCACAACAGGTCAGTTTAGATTTTTCAAAGACTCTGTCCATATTATCAGACTCTGGAGAGAAGCCACACATACCCAGATGAGAAAAACATACACAGGCCACACACAGCCTGACCTGACAGACACAGTATTTGAATTAAGGCCCCCAGAGCCCTAAGACAGCAGTGCTAATCATTGTGCCACCGTGCGGGCCACAGTTGAATACAAATGAAATTTTATTTAGTAACAGATAATAATTTATAAATGTGTAAAGATTTCAGAGATGGTAGGCATTTTTCTCATTTGCAGGCTAAATTATAAATGCAATAAAGACATCTGATTAAATGGAAGCTCAAATTAAAGCAGCTTTGTATAGATCTTTATCTTGTAATTCAGTTTTGATAAAGTTATTAAATATTTTGCAGTTATCGAACACAGGTAATTCCTAAATCACAAAAAGGTGAAGTCCGATAAAAGTGAGGATCAGCCCATCCTGGGTGTCATTGTACCGTTCTTCTCCTTTCAAAATCCACCAAAAACAATGCAATTTTCCTGATACTGACAGAATCACAGCACTAACTGATTTATGTTTTTTGACAAGAAATTAACTTGAGTATCCGTTTGAAATGATTTTAGTTGAACATATGCAATTTACGCCATGACAGGTCTGCGTTGTGTCTGGACTTGAACCTGTGACCTCATTCTAACCAGTAAAATAAGCAATTTATCCTGCTGATCTCAATAAATATTCCTTGTGACCTGGGAAACTATGATTATATTCCTCTTTAGTACAGGATGGATTTTCACTTTGTTCCACTTAACGCTGCCATCTGTTTCTGTGTCATCTATGCTGCAGGTCATTGCCATACAGGATTCAAATCTACCACGCTGGGCTTCAAGACGGTAGAATAAAATGAAAAATAAGAGAGTGAAAGGAATGTCTGAGTTGTCTGAAAAGCTTTGATCACTCCTCTTCAGTTCATGTTGGTAACGTCATGGCACTGCTCCTTGAAGAGTCCCCAACTTAAAGTGTTTACTACAGTATACCACTATGGAGGGGGTTTTAAGAAGTTCACGTGTTTCAAAGCGTGTTTTAATTTCTCTGTAAAAAGGAATTGGAGAGTCTATGTGAGGTCATAAAATGTTAATGCAGTCCATAGTGGCTTGAGGAGTACCACCCTTTCAGTTTATGCACACTGAACTATAAAGACGGGTACATTAAAAAGTCTGTCAGTTAAGACTGACAGGCAAGAGTTTGTTAGTCTTGGCAACAGCAGGCCCAGCTCTGCGCACACAAGGTGCTCCTCAGGGCTCTGTCCTCGGCCCTCAGCTCTTCTGTATCTGCCTGCTTTCCCATTGGCCATATCATTTGTAGCCATGAAGTGGGTTATCATTTTTATGCAGATGATACTCACCTCTGTTTCAATGTTAAAAGTGAATCTTCATCAGAGCTTTCTCAGCTCACAACTTGCCTTGGTAAAATTAAAACCTGGATGGAGCAGAACTCTTTAAAATTAAATTGTAACACTGGACTCCTGCAAAATGGCACTAAAGCACAACTTCAGAAAATGAGCTCCTTCTCAGTCGCTCTTGATGGTGATCTCATCAGACCTTCTTCCAATGCAAGGAACCTTGGTGTCGTCTTTGATTACTCTGTGACGATGCCAATCCCATCCAGACTCCCTCTTCCCATATGGGGGTCTGTAGAACCCAACACCGTTCATAGTAATGGCCGAGATGAGCTGACAAATGGGGACAAATCTCAGATGAACCCTGGGGATGGTGGAAAGTGTTCAGGTGCATTTCTTAAAATCAGTCAAAAACAAATCCAAAAAAGTGTCCATAGTGCAGTGTTCTAAAAAAAACTACATAAATACAGTAAATCCATAAAACCAGTTGAATAGTGGGGATAAAAATCCATAATAAATAAATTAATTAAAATCAAGAGGTTAAAATGCAGTCTAACTCCTCACGATCTCAGCACAACTACTTCTTTGTCTCCCAGCTCACCCATCACTCACGTAGCCGGTGGAGACTCAGCAGCCACAAACTCCTTTCTGCCGACCTCCATCTTGGCTGCCTCCAAACTGCACAGCCAGACCATCCGAGGTTGGCTCTCCTCCCATCTTCCTTCATGCTCACTTGGTCATACCTCGGATGCCTAGGGAGGGCACCTACCTTCCTCAACCCCACTCCACCCTAATATTCACTAGCCCCTAGAGCACCACTGCCAACGCTGCTTCGCGGGGCCCCAGCTCTTACTGCCTTCTCCTTCCAGGTGGCCAGATCGTCCTCCCATGACTGTTTGTCACATCTTTTAACCTCTTTCTCTTTCAATCTTTTTATTCCATTTTCTTCTCCCAATCCCCCTGTACATATACAGCTCCATGGGTGCATCGTCTTAATCACATGCTGCAGGAAGCCAATGAAGCAATTGAAAACGATTGCACTCTCCCCATTAACTCCCCACAGTTGTGCAATCACGCCCACGGAGACTGATTACGATTATCTGGAAATTAAAACTGGCCATATTTCTGAAGCCGCGGACCCGCAATACCACATCCTACCTTTCTTATTCTGCCCACATAAACCACATTAAGAAACTTTCCTACATTCACCTCTGTAACATATCCTGTGTTCGCTCTTTCCTCTCCTTTTCTAATGATGAGAAACTTGACTATGTTTTTATCACATCCCACATTGATTATTGTAACTCCTTACTGGCAGGTGCTGCTTCTAATCTTAAATCACTGCTCCAATTAATTCAAAACTCTGCTGCAAGAATCCTTACACAAACCAGCAACCGTGAGCACATCACACCCATCCTGCTTCGCCTCCACTGCCTCCCTGTGTCTTACAGGATTGAGTAGAAAATACTATTAGTTACCTATAAAGCTTTAAATGGCCTTGCGCTGGACTACAGTACATCAGTGAACTGCTCCATCACTGTGCTCCTGTTATTTGCTAGGCTTTCTTTTAGTACGGAATTTAATATTTTACACTGGTTTATTGTCTTTTATTCTGTTTAATGCATTTGTATATCTTGTATCCATCTGTTACAGTGTTCTATTCAGGAAACATCTGTATCCAATGTTACATATACCTGATGATACTTTATGAGACTCTGTGAAGAGCCTTGAGCAGGGGAATTGTGCTATATACAGTACATAAAATGTATTATTGTTATTATTATTATTATTAGTTCAAGAACAAGAAAAGCAGTGATAGAAATTCTGTTTTGTTGGTTTCTCTGTTGCTTAGTCTGGGAACAGATCAGAGACTAAAAGAGAGAGTAGGTCTTTATGGAAGGTACAGGGTATGATGTTTGGGCAAAGCTTGAAAAAATCTTTATTATTCATCCATCCATTATCCAACCCGCTATATCCTAACTATAGGGTCACGGAGGTCTGCTGGAGCCAATCCCAGCCAACACAGGGTGCAAGGCAGGAAACAAACCCTGGGCAGGGCACCAGCCCATCACAGGGCACACACACACACCAAGCACACACTAGGGACAATTTAGGATCGGCAATGCACCTAACCTGCATGTCTTTGGACTGTGGGAGGAAACTGGAGCACCCGGAGGAAACGCACGCAGACACGGGGAGAACATGCAAACTCCACACAGGGAGGACCCGGGAAGCAAACCAGGTCTCCTTACTGCGAGGCAGCAGCGCTACCACTGCACCACCGTGCCACCCCAGTATCAATATTACTATTAGATTAATTTCTTAATGGGACAGGAAGAAATTTCAAAACCAGCTACGTAGCTGTTACCTTTAATATCTTTCCCGTCTCACTGTCCTTATTGTACTCCACATACTTAACACTGGGGACCTCAAATGGTAGGCTGCTCTTCAACTGGGATGGTATTTTCTTTTCATTTCTTTTGCTTCATCCCAGTTTACCACCAATACAAGATTACACAACATGTCCTTTGGACCCTTAAGGGACCACAGCTATACAAAGAATGATGTATTAGCATTCATCTATGCTAGTAATCAATCATTGGACATTAGGTAAAGATTGCATATCTTTAATCAAAAAGTGAAAACAAAGATTTTATGCCAGAAAGTGTCCAGGAACTAAGCAGATAGCAAGCTCCATTTGAATGCAAGGAAGGTAGCAACTGAACACTCTTTTCTTAGAACAATACATCAACTAAACTAAAACTAAACTGAAAACTGAACTCTTTTTGGAAACCCGTTATGAGAAAGTGAAAACATGTTATCATAAGGTTTGGAAATTTATTAAAAATCAAAAACTGTACTCTCTCATTTCTTAATAATCGGACCCCTTGCTGTTGTGGTCTGGGGCCTCCTTTTGCTTTATTTCTCCTTGAGATGTTTCTAGAACTTGACTGGACTCCACCTGTGGCAAACTGAATTGACAGGACGTTGCCTAAAATGGCCAACACCTGTGTGTATATAAGGTCCCACAATTCAGAATACATGTCAGGACAGAAACCAAACCATGAAGACCAAGGAGCTCTCCGTAGCAGTGGCGTAGCTCAAGTTCGTGCTGCTCGGGGCGGGGCGGGCCTTCAATTTGCCGCCCTCCAACATATCTGAATATGTTAAACTATTTAAATAGAAAATTTAAATGACATATAGAGTAAAATTAAGAAACATTTTGCATAGATTTATTCATATATAAAGAAACAGCAATAACTTTTTTTTTATATACATTTATAAGCATCAACTAGACAAGAATATAATATAGACGCACTGATAAGCCGTGTTCTAATTATTAGTTTAATATAATTACGCTACGAAAACCAGAACCAAAGTAATAGGTGGGGATGTTTTCTGCGCAGAGCAAGAACGCATTCGGATTAATAACGAAACGAAATTATAAATTGTAAATTAGTTGTTTATCTTCCTAGAAATTATTATCGTGTAACGTTTATGTTTATTTTTGTCATTGCCTCATACATTTCAACTGCTGTGTCTGATGCAGAAGGACAGTCTGAACATTATTTTTCAAGCATTTGTGGTTAAAAATCAGAGAATTTTACTTTTTTCATACATGAGTGATATTTTTCCGAACCCTGCTGCTTACACACGAATTGTACTGAGCCTTGTGGCCAATAATGCCGCCCCCAAAAATGTGCCGCCTGGGGCGGACCGCCTTCTCCGTCCCCCCTAGCTACGCCACTGCTCTGTAGACCTCAATAATCAAACTGTGATGAGGCATGGATAATGGCAAAGGTAATAAACCATTTCTATAGCTTTGATTGTTCAATAACATTGAAATAGATGAGGTTTGGGACCATCAGGACTCATCCTAGAGTTGGATGTCCTGTCAACTTGAATAACCAGGTAAGAAGTGCCTTGGTCAGGGAGGTGACCAAGAACCCAATTGTCACTTTAAAAGAAGAGATGGAAGAACCTGTTGGAAGGACAAAACTCTCGGAAATGCACCACCAATCAGGCATTTATGGTAGAACGGCTAGACAGAAGCCCACTTAGAGTTTGACTAATGGCATTTAAGGGACTCTGGTCTAAAGAAACAAAAACTAAAACTTTTTGCCTGGAACTCCAAGCATTATGTATGGCAAAGGCCAGACTCTGCTCACCACCTGTTGTCACAAACTCGAACAAGAGCCATAACAAGGTTTGGGGCAACCACCTGTATATTATTTTCCTGGCTACAAAATTGCAAACAAGTGATAGCACTGATGTGCGCAAACCAGAGTCCAAAAGAAAACTGAAGGGATAGGGGAAAGGAGGAGGCTTTTGAAGGTCAGTATAGGAAGTGACATCAAAGGGGCCGGGATTGGTAAGGTCTTCATCCATAGGTTCAGAAACGGAAGTGACGTCAACAGGGCCAGGTGGAATTTCCCGTGAATGGTCTGCCACATCCCAGTCTGATTTGAAATTCCCCTCATTCAAGCCCTTTAGCTGCCTCCCACCATCCCCACGGTGAAGCATGGTGGGGGCAGCATCATGCTACGGGGGTGCTTCTCAGCTGTAGTGGCAAGTAGACTGGTCAGAACTGACGAAATGATACATGCAGCCAAATACAGAGAGGTCCTCGAAGAAAACCTGCTTCAGAGTGCATCCAACCTCAAACTGAAGTGGCAGTTCACCTTTCACCACAACAATCACCCAAAGTATACATCCAAGACAATGCCTGGAGTGTATTCAGAAAAGTCTCTGAGTGTTCTTGACTGGCCCTGCCAAAGCCCAGACTTACACCCCCAATAGAGCATCTGTGGAGAAACCTGAAGATGCCATTTTATCGGCACTTCCCATCCAACCTAATACAGCTTGAGAAAACCTGCCAAGAAGAATGGGATAAACTGCCCAAATCGAGGTGTGCAAAGTTTGTCGAGACTCAAATCTCTAATTGCAACCAAAAGGAGCTTCTACAAAGTACTGAATCAAGGGTCTGAATACTATAAGTTTTTGATCTTAATACAGTTTGCACACCTGCCTGAAAACACATTTTCACTTTGTCATTGTCGGCTATTAAATGTAGTTAGATGGCATACATAAATGGCACATTTATCCATTTAAAATTAAAGCCACAACCCAATAAAGTTTGCAGAAAGTCAAGGGGTCTGAATACTTTCAGAGTTAGACACTCTGTGGCATGAGACACCATCTTGACCGCACCGTATCACAGAATCACAGAGTCCATCAGAGTAAACACACAAAGTGCCACTAACTCAAGTTAGGCAGCTCTTTGTCAGCAACAGCATTAAGGTTTGCCCTGACTCCCGTCCTTCAGTACCATTTAGCTAAAAACTGATTCAACCCAACTGCATAAATTCAAGTGGGTAGACTTTAGTTTATCACAGAGTGCAGACAATACCCTGCTACGTTGTTTGCTGGAATTAAACAGCTCCATTGTATCAACGAGAGTGGGTCCTGTGATGTCCATAGCTGGTTCCTGCCCTGCACGCATTGCTGGACTGTAATTCTTCATTACCCAGCAACTTTTTAATGTTAAAGAAATACACTTTTACAAGCAGAGGACCTAGAATCAGCAGTACATTTAAAAAAAAACGCTAAGCTGATTAAGTATTGCATTGAACTCAACCGTTAACAATTAGTATAAAAAAACGACAATTTAAAAATGTGCAGTGGCCAGCTTAACTCAAGTTTGGATGTTGTGTCAAATATTCTATTTTGCACAAAACTGAATAAAGTGGATTGCAGGAAGCAAGATCTGTTGAATAAATAAAGCCTCAATTGAATGCCCTACATCTGCAGAGCCAAATTACCTCTTAAATAAATCAAAATATCCAGCCAACCTTCGAGTTTTAGCTTACTTTCCATCATATTTAGAAAATACAGAGGAACATTTTCACAGTGTGCTGTCGAGACTTCTAATAAGAAAGTGGGACGCTGCCGCCTTGGCTGAATGGGCTGCCTTCAGTTGTCACCCTGGCCAGGAAGTCTGTTTGTCTGTCCGCAAAGCTGTGGGTGGCAACTCGAAAAATCCCATGAATACTGAATGCCAGCATGAGGGGAGGTCAAGTGAGGTCATTTTGGCAATCGCCACTCTGCAGGTTATTCAAAATGAGTTGCTTTCCTTAGCTTATATATTTTCCCAGCAGCTAGAGTATTTTTCCATTAGTATGTCATGGAATATCTGATCTACTGGCACATTGTTGAGGGTTGGTTTCTGCCATATACCCAGTTCAGCCAGGAGAGACTCTCACCTTCACAACATTCTGTTTTGTGGTCTGATGGTAGATGGGCTCCAATTGCTATTCCTGACATGAACTGGAGTTAACATCATAACATAAATGGGTGTGAGGCATCCATAAAGCTTCACTGACCAGGCCTGTCCTCCTTAGCGTGCCTGGATAAGGTCCTCGCCCCTGTGGTCTCTTTCCCAGCTTACTCGCCTGCCTCAGGCCTTGCAGGCCCAAAAGGGATTTTTGCCTTAATCTTTTCTAGTCTGCCATTTTCTAAACCACTTAGTCCTGAACAGGTTCATTCGGTGCTGCAGCCTATCTCAGCTGCATAGGGTGCAAGCCAGGAACACACCCTAGACAGGGTGCCAGTCCATCACAGGTCGAATAGACACACACACAACCCCAACCACACAATTTAGTATCATCAATCCATCTAAAAGCACGGTGGTGCAGTGGGTATCGCTGCTGCCTCGCAGTTAGGAGACCAGGGTTCGCTTCCCAGGTGCATGTTCTCCCCGTGTCTGCGTGGGTTTCCTCCGGTTGCTCCAGTTTCCTCCCACAGTCCAAAGACATGTAGGACAATTGGCAATTCTAAATTGTCCCTAGTGTGTGCTGTGTGCTGTGTGTGTGTGTGCGCGCCCTGTGGTGAGCTGCCACCCTGCCCGGGGTTTGTTTCCTGCCTTGCGTCCTGTGTTGTCTGGGATGGACTCCAGCAGACACCTGTGACCCTGTAGTTAGGATATAGCAGGTTGGATAATGGATGGATGGATGAATCCATCTAACCTGGATGTCTTTGGACTGTGGGAGGAAACCAGAGAACTAAGGAAACCCGTGTTGGCACAGGGAGAACATGCAAACTCCACTCACGGAAGACCTGGGACACAAACCCTGGTCTCCTTACTGCAAGGCAGCAGCACTACCACTGTGCCATCACTTTTGGCATTAATATTAAACTTAAATGTCCCAAAATATCTCCAAAGCCCCACTAGAAGTGGTTGACCAAACATAGGCTTTTCCAGTTAAGAGCAACAAAGAATCTTCATATATGAAAGGGTTTAAATTTTCAAAAACACAAAGAAAAGCTCACAGGAGCAGAAAAGAGGCACCAAGGAGTTGCAAAAAAGAAACGTAAAAAAAAAACAAGTAAACCGCCCGTCAGTCTGTCATTTTCTAACCCACTTAATCCAGACCAGGTTTGCTAGGTGGGCTGAGGCCTTGGGTGTAAGGCAGGAACAAACCCTGGACAGGGTGCCAGTCCATTACAGGCTGAACACACAAACACACATCCACACCAACCAACTGACCACACAGCAGGGCCAAGTTAGCGCTGCCAGTTCTACTAACCTGCATGTCTTTGGGCAATGGGAGGAAATAAAGACAGCATTGGGGAAAACATGCAAACTCCATGCAGGGGGAACTGGGACATAAACCCTGGTCTCCTTACTGCGACACTGCTGCGCCACCATGCTGCCCAATCCAATAATAAATAAAAAAAAAATCAATCAAATCAATGTAATTTTATCTTGATTAAGAAAGGAGTGTCCAGACTTTGGACTAGTAGTGTATGTGCACAGAGATTGGCCAACAACACACAAAGGCAGCATTAAATGCATATGGCAGTCTTCTGTATTTCAGTTTCCTTTGCTGTACAAGGTGGTGCAAAACTGTGAATGATACCAAACAGTAAATCATTTATACAGAAAACAGTAAATCTATATATATTAAAATGTAAGGTGGCTGACTGGGTGACATATCAACACCCAGTCTCACCCAATTGTACTAGAAACAAGAAATTTGGTGGATATGTTCCTTTTATGACGTAGGCATCCACTAAGAAAGGATGGATTTTTCCAAATTCTGACCCCAAGGGAGTCAAAAGCAAAAAGTATGCTTTTTACAAACTTGATCATCATACATAATAAAGTAGTTAAAATTTTTTGGAGAAAATATAGCAAGCTCTTAAATATAACTTTAAGAAGCAATTATTGATGACATTTGAGAAATCAATAATTAAATAAAAAAGATTAATCTTCATAATAAAAAGTATAAAAGGGCCCTTAAGGAAAAGTTTCAAGCAAATATGTGATTTAGCTAATATAACCAGAAATATAAAGACCTGATATTTTTTCAAATTTAAAAAATATACTCTGTGAATATTTATTTAATAAATTCTTTAAAAATGAGTCTTTTAAAGAAATTCAACTTAAACAAATAAAGATATAAGGAAAAGCATATTAATTAATATTACCACTGTTGAGTTACTATGAGAGATGTTTTTTCATGAATGCTTTATATGAGATAAAGATGTGTTTTAATAAAAAGATACTTCGCTCACATTGATGAGCAGATTTCTACTATCTTTTAAAAATTAGTTATAATTGAGACTGTAGTTTGTTGTGAAGTAATCCAAGAAGGGGTGAGTTCTTAGTATGAAACTGATTTAAAAAAATGTCTCTATATATAATCTTCATTTGGATCTTGATCTTTGTTTGTCCGCGAATGAATTAGAAGAAGAAGCACTAGATGGCAGTAGAGAGACAGCTAAAACATTGCATTAAGAATCTCCTCCAGGCTTATACTACTGAAGACTGTAGTACTCCAGTCACACCTCAAAACACAGACATTCAAACTAAACAAATTGTTGTGCTTTAAATTAACTAAAGAGATCTTCATTTAGATCTTGATCATTGTTTGTCCGCGAATTCCACACATGCGTAGACCACCTTCCAGTTTAGTACATTGTTGTTACTCACGGATGTCAACAATGTGCCGGAATAACGACAGGGGTGGTGGACAGTGTTACGCTGGTTAGCTCCTGAGGCCTGGTTAGAGAATGAGATTGCCGAAGATAAAAGTTACATGCCTACGTAACATATGAATGAAAGAAAGACAGTGGGTAAAATGAATGACAATGTAACAGCACATTCCGGAAATTATTATTGTTAAGTTGTAGCCGGCAAGTGCTGCGCGTCTCACAGTTGTACCGTGGCTTGCTCACATGTCAGTGAAGTGATCCCTATTTATGCTTTAAAGAGCCTGGATACCTATGTGTCCCCCTTTTATAACCATTACTCCGTGTATATTGCCTTACTCTTTGGATTGCCACAAAGCAACCTGTGAGATTGGAGAAAGGTTGAGAAGACATCCTGAAAGGAAACGACAGTGTCGTGAAAACGAGACGGACTGTGAACGGACAGAAGCAGAAATGCCTTAAGGACCCTGGACCTCAGCACTTCTGCCACACCCGGAAGTGCTGGGGGGAAGAAGAGCAGGGACACCCGGAGTGATTCCGGGGATGCAGCCGGCACTTCAGCCACACTGGGGCGTGTCGGTGGGAGATTGCTGGAGCACACCTGGAGCACATCCGGGTACTTATAAAAGGGGCCGCCTCCCTTCCGACAATGACTTGAGTCGGGTGGAAGCAGGACGAGGTCTGGGAGAAGGCAAAGAGGCGGCCTGAAGAAGTGAAGGCATTGTGCATGTTGGCCAGGACTTTGGGGACTTTTGGGGACTGAGGCACTTTTTTGTAAACATGGACTATGTAAATAAACGTGTGTGGGGTGATTTAGACGTGTCTGCCTGTCTGTGTTCGAGCCAAATTCCACAATATATATATATATATATATATATATATATTGTGAGCTGGAGGGCTGATCGCACCCCAAGAAGATACGGACGCCCCTGGGAAAACCACAGAGCCCGAAACACGGACTACCCCCGCATTGCTCATTAACCTTGCACTATAACGCGCAAACAAGCCTCGCGCGGTACTCCGCCGACTTAAAAAGCCGTGCGCAGCACCTGTCGGTTTTGTTATTGATTTCTTTTGCTTTCTCTCTCTCTCAGACTGCCTCTGCTCCTGACGCGTTTACATTCGAAGAAGAAGAAACTCATGTAACCTTTAATTGAAAGACGAAACAGCCATCTTTGTCAAGGAGCAAGTTTGAAGTGACAAATGTTTATTTGCAGTGCTTGAATAAAATTCCTTCTTTTTTTCCACGATCCCGAGTGTCTCTGTGCAAATCTGTGACCCAAGCGTGACAAGATATATATATATATATATATATATATATACTTTGTAAAAAAATTAAAGGAACACTTTTGAATCAGAGTATAGCATGGAGTCAATGAAACTTCTGGGCTATTGATCTGGTCAGTTAAGTAGCAGGGGGGGTTGCTAATCAGTTTCAGCTGCTTTGGTGTTAATGAAATTAACAATAGTTGTACTAGAGGGGCAACAATGAGACGACCCCCCAAAACAGGAATGATTTAACAGGTGGAGGCCATTGACATTTTTCCCTCCTCATCTGTTTTTTCACTAGTTTTTACATTTGTCTATGGTCAGTGTCACTACTGGAAGCGTGAGGCAATACCTGGACCCTACAGAGTTTGGTGGCACAGGGAGTCCAACCTCTCCAGGATGGCACATCAATAAGTGCCATTGCCAGAAGGTTTGCTGTGTCTCCCAGCACAGTTTCAAGAGCATGGAGGAGATTCCAGGAGACAGGCAGTTATTCTATGAGAGCTGGACACGGCCCCTTGTAGAAGGTCCTTAACCCATCAGCAGGACTGACCGGTATCTGCTCCTTTGGGCAAGGAGGAACAGGATGAACACTGCCAGAGCCTGCAAAATGACCTCCAGCCGGCCACTGGTGTGCATGTCTCTGACCAAACAACCAGAAACAGACTTCATGAGGGTGGCCTGAGGGCCCGACATCCTCAAGTGGGCACTGTGCTTACTGCCCGGCACCATGGAGCTCGATTGCCATTTGCCCTAGAATACCAGAATTGTCATGTCCACCACTGGTGCCCTGTGCTTTTCACAGATGAGAGGAGGTTCACCTTGAGCACATGTGACAGACATGAAAGGGTCTAGAGAAGCCTTGGAGAACGTTATGCTGCCTGTAACATCATTCAGCATGACTGGTTTGGTGGTGGGTCAGTAAGGGTTTGGGGAGGCATATCTACGGAGGGACGCACACATTACCGCCGCCAAGATTTAATTCAGGGGGGTGCACATGGGCGCCGGCAGGGGGGTGCAAGTAGGTGCACGTGCAATTCCTGCAACAACCTGCAGCATTGAAAGATCTTTTAGCACATTACGGCGCGTCAAAACTTGGAACCGATCTACAATGAGTGACGATAGATTAAGTGGATTATGTATGCTTAGTGTACACAAAAAAAGAATAAATAATTGTCCAAAATTTATCGACAAAGTTGTAGACAAGTTTGGACAACAAAAAAGAAGGCTTGAAATGCTCTTTTAGAAACAAAGTGAATGATTGTTTATGTATAGTTGTAAAATGTAAACGTCTAATTGTAATTTAAAAATTTAAAATAAAAACTATTTTTTCGCGTTTTTTCTTATTATTGAAAGATTTATTTTTTTTCTCCATTTCCTTTTTTTTCAAAAGCTAGGGGGGTGCACGTGCACCTACTTGCACCCCCCTGCCGGCGCCCATGGACGCACAGACCTCTAAAGACTAGACAACGGCACCTTGACTTCCATTAGGTATCGGGATGAAATCCTTGGACGCATTGTCAGACCCTATGCTGTTGCAGTGGGTCCTGGGTTCCTCCTGGTGCACGTCAATGCCCGGCCTCATGCGGTGCGAGTATGCAGCCAGTTTGTGGAGGATGAAGGAATTGATACCATTGGCTGGCCTCCACGCTCACTCGCCTGACCTCAATCCAATAAAACACCACTGGGACATTATGTTTCAGTCCATCCAGCACCGCCAGGTTGCACCTCAGACTGCCCAGGAGCTCAGTGATGCCCTGGTCCAGATCTGGGAGGAGATCCCCCACGATACAAACCATCGTCTCATTAGGAGCATACCTCCTCCAACATTGTCAGGCATGGGGGCCAAACAAACTACTGAGTACGATTTGGAGTTGCTGCAATGAAATTTCGGCACAATGGACTAGCCTGCCGCATCATTTGTTCACTTTGATTTTTAGGGTGTCTTTCAATTTAGCCCTCTGTAGGTTGATAATTTTAATTTCCATCAAACCATGTGACATCCTTCCATTCCTAACACATTACCCAGTCCATATCAGTAGAGATATCCAGCAGGATTTTTTTCCCATTGAGATCTGATGTTTTCAAAGTGTTCCTTTAATTTTTTTGAGCAGTTTAAATATATATAATCCAACGTCTATCTGTCTGTCTGTCCACTTTTCATGACAGAACTACTTAACGGATTTAGATCGGGTTTTATTCTATAATTTGCATTCCGGTTGATTTTACGACTTATCGCTTGTAGTACCGATTTTTTTACGTGAATCTGAGAGAGAGGCTATGGGCTGAGGGGAGGGGGGCAGGGCCGCACTGATTGGCAGAGATATCATGGCCACGTGCTTTTCTCCCCACACGGAGGACATTCTCCCCTCAGAGCAGAACATGTTCAGATACAGCGTCAGCGTTTGATGTTGTAGCGTACCTACCTTCCACTTGCCCAAAATTAAATTTTTTTTAAAATATTTTTTTATGATTTTTAAAGTTTACTCTGTTTGACTACTAAATGGGCAGAGCTGCAGGGGACGGCTAGGATTCTATAAATTTAAAAAAATGACTACATTTAGTGCTCTCCAGAACCCCAAGTTAGTGAGCGCCAGGTCACAAAAACAAGCATATATAGCAAAACAAACTCATCTTCTACTGCCCTAGCATTAACATGTCTGGCTAGCTCAAATCCTTTCCATCACACCTCTCTCCCTCTCCACTTGGTTAACTTGTTACTGCCAGAGAACTCCTGTCCCTATCTCCCACTCAGTCTTCTTGTAAAAGCTGGAGGAGGCCATTTTAATGTGTCTGGGATTCATTTCCAAATCAGCCACAAAATCATTTAAAAGGTCTAGGGATGGACAGCAAGAGCCACCAGGCTAAAGCACACTCTGACAGCTCCCAGTCCCTCTACATCCCTTTACACAATCCGGCCCTCCGAATTGCATTAAGGCCACCTGACCTTCTATAAATGAAAGAGGGCCCAGCACTTTCTCCCTGAACCTCCCGGCTGCCATCTGCTAGCCTGATGGCCTTATTCTGTCCTTCGGTGAGTCCTTCTTCTGGCTACCTTCATAACGGTGTAAACCCCAGGGTTACTACATCTAATGGCCTTTGTGCCAATTTATCATTCATTTTCCTTTCCTGTCCTACCAGACATCATCACACTGCTGTTTCTGTATCTAGCAATATATTTTAACTTATGATGCTTCATGTCAACCCCGGTCATATATATTAAAAATCGCAGTCACATTTAAATTATTTGTTGGACTGTAGTTGAATTGTAGCAGAATGGTATTTTAGTTATATAAAATGTGTGTTATAATCAGAGCAATATTGTACAATATGAGGTACACTTTTGAGCTCTAAATATTTTTTTTCTGAGAATAAATTAAAATGAAACTGATGATTACTAAGTGCTAATACATTTTAGCAGAAAGGTAAACATCACAGGTGCACCGTCTCTTCTCAGTCTAAATCTAGTAGGCTAGTAAGCTATGTGTTTCTTTCTATATTATTTATAGATTAATTTACACCTTCGTCTTTCCTTGTTGATAAAGTCATTTCTCCCTTTCTCTTATATGTTATGATATATGAGTTTTTATTTGTGCAGACTAGCCGTTTATAACTCAGGAGCAAACCCACTGCATTAATGTACAGTCGATTCAAAACGTCTTCAGACCCCTTTGCTTTCTGTACACTTTATTGCATTGCACATTTAACATAACTAGATAACTTTGTTATTTTTGCCCATCAATATACATTCAATAACTCATAATGACAACATGGTAAATGTTTCAGACCGGTTTGCAGCTTTACTAAAAATCAAAGTTTTCAGACTCTTAATCCAGTTCTTTGTAGAGGTCCTATTGGTGGAAATTACAGCTTTGATTCTTCTTGGTAAGTCTCTACACACTTTGCACACCTGGATTTGGGCAGTTTATCCCATTCTTCCTGGCAGATCCTCTCATGTGCCATTAGACTGAATGGGATGTGTCTGCAAACTGACATCTCCAGGTCTCTCCACACTCTTGCTCTTTGGGGTGTGGCTGAGCCGCTCCAGGACAGCCATTAACTTGACCATTGTCTTGGCTTTATGCTTCAGGCCATTGTCGTGCTGAAAGGTGAATCGTCACCCCAGCCGGAGGTTGTCTGAGCTCTGGGGTAGGTTACCACTCTGTATTTCACATGTGGAGTGGAAAAACCTAGTAACTGTCATTTTTTTTCTTTTTTTTTTTGTTTTTGGAGTTATTAGGTCTTTCCTGATGTTATAAGGCAGTGATGATTGCCAAATATGTCTTCATTTCGGTCATAGCATGATGGAAGAAGCTAATACGTACGCAGTATTTTACATATTGCAAGACAAAAACCTAGTAATCGTATTTCCCTTTTATTTGATGATTTAAATTCTCCCTCCCTGTAGTTATTGGGTATTTAATAAGACACCTTGATTTAACAGGCCTGTGCTCGGGTCCAGGGGCACCTGCTCCAGTCCACAGTGTCCATTAGATAGTCAAATAAATGGGATTGTGTAGCACATGCAGTAGTTTTATATGTAACTCATTTTTTACCATTATGTTCAAATATAGCATATTTAGAATTAAATTTATATATATCTATAGAACATAGTACCAATTACTTACTGAGATAAAAAGTGAAATTTTCTATAGATATTGCAGCAAGTTATTTCTTTTACTTCTCGTCATTTACATTCTTAAAGCAATTGTCCTAATCACACATTAAGTTGCCTCCACGAAAGGGTGGAAAATATCAGCCTGTCATGCAGAGTGTTTGAATTAGGCACCGGAGGTGGTAAATTAAAAATTACTAACCTATTAACAAACACTATTTATAAACAGTGTTTTCTTTGCATACTTAAAAATCTCATTACTTTGACCTAGTAAATAATGGCCCAGTTTTGGTGATGACCTATGTGAAGAAACTGCTCATGTATTAAACATTTATTTGGAGTAGATTTCAGAGAATGTTTTCTTCTGAATTGTTAAAATGTGTGCTTTAGGTTTTTTGGTGGTATATTTAACATTTTGATGGTAAAGACACAAACTGTCTATGATGTCGGTGCAGCATGACAAGTTACAGTTATCAAGAGCCTCTGTTCTGCGGGCATTCATATGGATAAAGCATGCGTGTTAAGGCTATGAGCCACCGACACATGATTTTCTAATTGTACTGTAAACCTGAGTGTTTAGTTTAAGTACTCAAGGGAAAGTACACTTAGAAAAGAGTAAGAATACAGCATGAAAAAACACCAAATAATCCCTATTCTTATGTAACATCTTTCAGAGTAATTGTTTCCATATTGTAAAAATCAGGAAATGCACAAACTTGTTGAATATTCAGTGAATTAGCCTTCAGTTCCATAGTCAATTAAATAGCAATCTATGGTACAGTTCAAAATACTCAATCTATTGCACATACAGACACATACGCTGTAAATTCTTAAGCCTGTTTCATCCAATTCAGGGTCCTGGATACAAGATGGGCATGAGCCTTAGACAGGGCACGAGTGCATCACCCGGTAAAGACACACACTAAACCACAATCAGGCACTCATACTGGCCAGATTAGAGTTACCAGTTAAACTAAGATGTATGTCTTTGTGGTTGTTTCAGAAAATCCTGAGTACTGGGGAGAACATGAAGACT
Source organism: Polypterus senegalus (assembly GCF_016835505.1). Lineage (NCBI taxonomy): Eukaryota > Metazoa > Chordata > Cladistia > Polypteriformes > Polypteridae > Polypterus > Polypterus senegalus. Next base: position 32,149,801 of record NC_053168.1, on the reverse strand, counting down.
CCATACAGACAATGGAAGCCCACAATAATAAAATCAGCAGTGTTACTATAAATGAACACTTTGAAGTGTTTGCACTGGCCTTTTTAAGTTGCAGCACACTGGATCTATGAGGCAACAATGCTAACCCGATAAACAGTAAATTAAAAAGGCAGCACATGAGAAGAAAACCAGAAAAATAATATAATGAAGTGTAGCAAGTTGAAAATACTCTACAATTTTTTCCACAATTTCCAAATTAGAAACTTTGCTAAATGAAATCTGGCCGATTTTCCTCACCTCCCACCTATTTCTATTCCAGAAGAGATATTGATCAGTCTTGAGAAATCAGACAGCATTTCTATAATATATAAAACATTGTAAAGATCCCAGAGTGCAGTAGGAAAAGTATCTCTTACTCAAAAATTCAGAAACAGAGTGGAAGGTAGCAATTCACAGAATTAACCTGAGCGCCATATGTGCAAAGCATTCAATTATTCAACTTAAAATATTTTATCAAGTGTATCTGTCTCACTTAAAATTGTCCAAAATGTTTCCAAGACAAGAACCAACCTGTGAACGTTGCAATCGAGCTCCAGCCTCACTGGGCCATATGTTTTGGGCCTGCAAAAAATACACATCATTTTGGTCCAAAATCTTGAAATGCCTCTCAGACAGCCTTGATGTCTCAATCCCTCCTAATCCATTAACAGTTGTGTTTGGTGGACCTCTAGATGGGATTAAAGCGGAGGAGGACAAACAAACCAAAATTGCCTTTACTTTACTATTAGTATGTAGACTTATCTTGCAGGGTGGCGCAGTGGTAGCGCTGCTGCCTCGCAGTTAGACCTGGATTCGCTTCCTGGGTCCTCCCTGCATGGAGTTTGCATGTTCTCCCCGTGTCTGCATAGGTTTCCTCCGGGTGCTCCAGTTTCCTCCCACAATCCAAAGAAATGTAGGTTAGGTGCATTGGCGGTTCTAAATTGTCCCTAGTGTGTGTTTGGTGTGTGGGTGTGTGTATGTACAGTATGTGTGTCCTACGGTGGTCTGGTGCCCTGCCCGGTGTTTGTTCCTGCCTTGCGCCCTAACCCTAACCCATGTGTTAGGATATAGCGGGTTGGACAATGATGACTCACTGACTGACTGACTAACTTATCTTGCTCAGCTGGAAGAATCCAAACCCACCTCGGTTAAGTCAGGAGGTAACTGATGCTATATACTGTTTGAAACTGGAAAAAATCAAATTCTCTCTTAGAGGATCTGTGCAAAACGTTTTTAAAAACTGACAACATCGGATAAATAACATTTTAGAATAAGTGTTTATATTTGGGGAAAAGGCTCCTTTCTCTTTTTCCTACTCTCAACATTTTTACTCTGGCTGTTGGCCTTCCTCTCTTACTCATGGGTGGGGTTAGGTTTGAATTTAGTTTTATTAAGGTTAACTTGATTGTATGGAATGTTATATGCTTTTAATAAATTCAATTAAAGATAAAAAAAAAAAAGAAAATACTCTAAGAATGTGACTTTCAGTAAAAAATACAGATTTAGATACTCGGGACTGATGAGATGGTCAAGGATAGACTAGACAAATGTAACTTGAACGCAATACATTCTCCAAATACGAACCTGATTGAAACAAATAATGATAATCAAATCCTTGATGACAGCAACACTCATAACAGTCACAAAACAATTACATTGACAATCATGTTACGTTATTTTTAAAATGTTGCCCTTTCTTTTCATAACTTCTTTAACACACTACTTCTCCGCTGCGAAGCGCGGGTATTTTGCTAGTGACTAATATGACTAAAGATCACAAATACTAAAACAAAGTCCTGCAATGATGGACAGCATAACAAAGATTTTGCTTCTTGACCCATTTAAGTTTTTCTTATGGATTCTGGCCTGCTGATTACAAAACTCACTTTTAAATTTCCCTATCATGTGCTTGTTTATTGGCACCACCTATATTTGTTACTAGCAAAATACCCGCGCTTCGCAGCGGTGAAGTACTGCATTCAAATTTTTATTAAGAAGAAAATTAAACCTTTTTAAATTGTGGGAAAATATGCCAATAATTATTTGTTAAGGATCTCTTTGTGTGCCACGTTGTCAGTTCGGCCCTCTTTGTGTGCCACGTTGTCAGTTCGGCCTTCCGGTTGTAACATGACCAAGCTGTGCGCTGAGCTTACTCTTGAGCATGTAACTTACAGTTGGCCATGTGAACAGTAATCTTGTCTCAAATCTCACAGCTTGGATTGCTACTGTCATAATCGGTTTGAGTTTCATGGTTTGTTTCAATTATGACAGTATTTGCAGGATTTGTTGTGTTGAAGTGACATTTGGCATCTGTCAAGCGTTGTAAGCACACAACCGGTTTCATCGATAAAATCACATCCAGCTTTTGAGAGTTTAAACATTCATAAACATCGAAGTGTCCACTACAGAAATCGTCACCTGTGAATCTAAGATGTTTAAGAGGCATTGGCGGTGGTCGAAAGGTGTAAAATATTTGGCCATTTCGGTACACTTGAAAGCGACAACCGAACAATTCAGCGGCAGCCATCAACTCACATGCAGAACCATAGGTGAAGGGCTTAAGCATTTCACTCTTCTAGTGCTCCTGTGTAGTATAATTATCTCCTTTACCGTCATCAGTCTACACCTTGAACCTGTCCCAGTCATTCAATACATAAGACAGAATGTTCCTCCGTATATCAAGAGTGAGCCTGATATGGCCGTGCAATATGTAACAAAGAGAATGGAAAAGGTAGGTGCTATCTCCGGGCATGGAAACCACTCGGTAAGTGACAGTACTTTGATCGATAGAATTTCTTGAAGATGGGCCCATAAGTAACAAAGACTGTTGAAAAGTTCAATATGGCGGCCGACAGTGGCATCATACTACCGAAATAAGTACGTACATTGGTTTCAGTTAGTAGAGGGAAGCCGCCTACCAAATTTCGAGAAGATGGGGCCATGAATAAGAAAGTTCAATATGGCGGACGTTGTTGACCATTATGACCGTTACGTGTAGAATTTCGAAATGAAACCTACTTAACTTTTGTAAGTAAGCTGTAAGGAATGAGCCTGCCAAATTTCAGCCTTCTACCTACACGGGAAGTTGGAGAATTAGTGATAAGTGAGTCAGTGAGTGAGTGAGTCAGTGAGGGCTTTGCCTTTTATTAGTATAGATTACCTCTCATATTATAAGTATACATATACAGTATAACAACTGCAAATGAAACATCTATGTTGATCTAAAAGTAGGTGCTACAAGGAACACAGCTAACATATACCAAGTACTGAGAATGGGGAAGTCATGCTAGAGAACTGGCTGCTCCAGAAGATATTTTTCTCTCCTCTTCATATAAAACTTGAACAGATGAAAAAATTTCATGAAAACAATGAACAAGGAAGGTGAAGGACCTCAATATTTTAGATAGACATTTCCATGAATAAATGATGCCATGATCAAGGAAGGTATTTTTGTTGGTCCACAAATGAAATAGGCCATCAGTAACAAGCGGTTCGAAGATCTAGTAGTGGGACGGAAGGAAATCACATGGAAGCTTTCCATTCAAAGATGTTAAGAACTTTCTGTTTCAACTCCAGATCCCTAAACTATGTTAAGTTGGTTGAGGACATGTTTTAAAAATACAAAATCAGGAAATATAACTTGTCCCTAAAGATTCAATTTCCTCATTCACAATTGCTGTAAGAGCCATTTGCTAGTTATTTAAGTTAGCTTAAATGTTTGCCTATATATTAGTGCATAGTCTATAGGAGGTTCTTTTATCCCCCACAAGCTGAATTGAATTGGTATATTCTAACGATTTCTTGTCTCTCTGACTATGGATTAGTCTCAGTCAGTGACTGGCCTTGCCGTGAGTAAGGCATGGAGGACACACAGTTTTAAACCAGGCCTTAACGTGCCCAATTGAATGTAACCAAACGTGCTCTATTGAATGTGCAGCAGCGTACATTTAGAGCGTACTGAAGGCGAAGTAAAGCATCTTTAAGTAGAGAAACGACTGAAGTTTGACAAGAAAAGCTGATTTTAGAGAAGAGACATTTTTTCAATTTTTTTGCCTTTTATTCTACGTGTATAACAACCCATTTTCTTTATTCTTGTGTGGACTGTTTGCTTTGAATTTTCACTTAATCTTTTAAAACAAACTTTTCAAACTTTCACTACTTGTTTGACCCGTGCTTGATCCTGCCTTACTTACCAGCAACTACACTTGGACTTCTTGGCTGCTAATTTTGGTGTAGTAGGTGACAAACAAGATGAAAGGTTTTACCAAGACATTACAATGATGGAAAAGTAGTACTTAAGGAAATGGACTCCATCAATGCTGGCTAACTATTGTTGGATTCTGAAACAAGAAGCATCAGATGCTGGGTACAAACGAAAATCAACAGCAAAATATTTTAGCTCAACTGAACTGCTGCAATGTGTTGCATCATTAAATGGTTAAACACCCCACATTTGGTAAAAGTTAGTTGCATGTTTCTCCAAATTTCTATGTGAAACAGTCAATCTGAAATTAAATTTGTGTTCCACTTATAGCTTTCTATTATAATCACTTAACAATTTCCTGGAAGCAAAACATCTACAAAAAATGTAATGAGCAAAAGAGTAGCCGCCTAAAAACTTTGATTCAGCTGATATTTAACATTTATCTTTCAAAATCTCTCTGCTTTTTATACAGTACAGTGTGTATTCTCTACAGACACATAATAATGAAGCAAGTTATTTTATGCAGCTCAATTCATAAATAACTTAAAGAATAAATCATATAACCCATTGGGAGAATAGAAGGCAATGACACATTTTCTGTGCTGTGAAGGGAATCTGCTGTAGTGTAACTAAATTTATTTAAATAAATAAACAGTTTAGAGCAGAAAGAAAAACACAGTGGATAGCTAAGGATATCCTGTTCTTAAATTGTACTAAGGGACAATACTTGTTTTGGTCAACATTTGCTAAACAAGTATAAACCCAAAGCAGTAGTTAGTGTTCTTCCAAAAACTGAGGCAGAAAATGATCAAACTGCAGGAGGCTCTCTGTATTTGTTATGGTGGCAAGTCAAGGCTACACAAATGCTTTTTTGTCTTCGTCCTCCCTACTTGCCTGTTACTGTTCACTGTGTATTGTCAAATATATTTCCTATCAAAGTATCTATTAATTAAATATAAGTTACTCTTCAGAATTCTCAGACACATTGATGACATAGATACAACAGAACGCATTTGGTGAAATAGTGAATTAGTGAGGACAATGGTAGAAATTAAAAGGAAATGCGCTTAATACTGAAGCTACGAATAAGTTTTCACAGAAGTCATTACTCTGAGCAACGTTTAAAAGGTATCTGGATGAACCGTGATGGGCTGAATAGGCTCCTGGTTTACATTTTGCATTTACATTAATTCACTTAGCACAGTGGTTCTCAAAGTGTGGAGCGGGCCCCCCTAGGGTGGCGCGAAGTAACAAAAAGGGGGGCACGAAGATGTGAAAAGAGAAAACAAGAGTTGAAAATATGAAAAATACATCTATTGAAATCAAAACAAATTAACTTAAACTAAATTCTGATACTAGAAAAATAAATATAGAGTTAGATAAATGTCGATAAAAGTTAAATAAAATATGCATCTATGATATATCATTAATTAAAAAAGAACAAATTGGTATTAGTGGGCTCCTTTCAAAAAAACGTTAGGGGGCGCGATTAAAACTGCTATAAAAACTGGGGTCGCAAATACTTAAAGGTTGAGAAATGCTGAGTTAGAAGACACTTTTATCCCAGCGATTTACAAAAGAGGTCAACCTTATCGAGTAAACATCAGTATGAAGGACTGCTTTGAGACGTGTATTGCAGGACAAGGTTACAAAGTCGGACATCACAGGCTAAACAAGACTAGTTAATCTCTACTTAGTTAGGGCTCGTTTATACTTTACGCTCAGAACGCGTACGCGTATGCATCATGACTGCCACGCGTTCCCAGCATCCCCAACACCTCCTCAGAAAGGAAGTCAAAATTTCTGATGGAGGTGGGCAGCTCATTCCTTCAGCTAGGAGCTACTCATAAAGAGTCTGTATTAAGAGTGGATACCAACCAGAGGTGGCATCATTGGATGTTGTTAATTAGCAGACCTGGGTGGTCAAGAAGAAACATAGGACCTCACGAGGGTCTCCATATACATGAATGCTGACCCACTGAGTACTCAGAGTACACTAAGGCATGAAGGGTTTGAACTTAATATGTGCTGCTCTTAGAAACTAGTGCAGTGACCTGACATGAGCCCATCTTGGCTCGTTGAACATGAGACATGCCACTATATTTTTAATCATCTGGTAACACATGCCAGTACTCCTGCCAGTAGAGAGTCACAGTAAGCAAGGCATTAGAAGACCAAAGCCTTAGACATGGCCTTATATGGTGGATGTTATACAAAGTGAATCTGCAAGAATGAGAGGCAGTAACGGATAGCTGGTCATTGATCACCACCTGAAGGTTGTGCACTGAGTTGGTGGATGTTGGTGATAATGAGCTGAGCTGAACAGAGATGGGGTGTTGAATAGACAGACTGGTTGGTATAACACAGAGATTAATCTTTGCCAGGTTGAGCTGGAACTGGTGTTCCTTCATCCAGGTTGAGATAGCAGTGAGACATGCTAAGATTCCGCGTGAGACCATGTAGTCCTCTGGAAGGAATGACAGGTAGAGCTGCATATCTTCAGCTTAGCACTGACATGACAATCCATGGGAATGGATGGTAGGGCCTAGTGAGGTGGTGTATAGGCAGAAGGGTGGAAGAGGTCTCATCACCAATGCTTTGCAAAACCGTGTACTTGCCTGATGCACCCTTGACATCTTGCCTTTCCAAGACATGCAGGATTCAAACCACCTGGGAAAAGTCCCAGTGATGCCATGGTCAGAGAGGTTGGCAAGGAGAACTTGATGGATGCAAAGTTCTTATACTTTTTAATGAAGATGTTCCTGGTAGTTGTATTCTATCAGCAGGATCAAATCGGCGAAAATCTCTATATAAGGAATACCCTGCAAGTCAAGTCTTATTTTGAAAAATTGTGGGACAAAATGGAATTCCAAAAGACAGAATATTGCAGCTATAAAATCTAATCACATCATAGTGATGGAGAAAATGCTATCAATGTTTCAAAACACAATTCAATGAACGAGTTTCACTTCATTAATCTTAATCATTAAAAAATGATTCTGAAAGGTAAAATAAAACAAAATGTGCAAAGAATATTTGAATAGGGACACAGATTAGTACTTACAAAGGAGCCTCTCGTTGAAAAGTTAACTTAATAAAAGGGAAAAAAAGGACATGCTGTTGTAGAAACGGCACTGCCATGACACTAAATACTCATTAAGTGTATCTGGAACATCAAAGGAGCTTTGGTCCTGTGTGATTACGATGAAGACATATTAAGGTGAAATTGTGGATGATTTAAGTGGTGCTTAATCCTCATTATAACATGGAGACGTTATAATCTTCAACTGTGTAACTAAATTGAATGAATAAAATATCCTAGTCAGACACAAAAAGGTTAACTCCAAAAAACTTAAATGGAGCGGAGCTATGTTATGTTACGTAAGCAATGTTAATAAAAAAAAAAAAAATACAAGACGTACTCAGCAAACAGATGTGAGTTTCAAAGGAAAAAGTAGGTAAGGCCACCACCCCACAGCTACGGGACAGCAACTCTGCAGTGGTTAAATGGAGAGTCGTCACCACTCTCCTAACTTTAATGTAGTGTACTGTTGGCTCTTGAAACTCAAAAAGACTCTAATATGAAAACTTGGCCTTGACGCTGCAGTGAGGGAGACATTATAATCCCCTTTAGCCAAGACAACATTCCTTGTATATATGAAGATTTGATTATCAAAATAGTCCCAAAACAAGAACATATCAAAAAGGTATGTCCAAACCAAATCCATGGTCCAGAGAAACAAAATCAAAAAATCAGGGCCAACTCCATATACAAAAATGTATCAAGAAAAACACTTAGAAGTCAAAAATCACAATCCAAAGAAGATCCAAACAATAGAAACAAACACACTAATGAATTGGCACTGGCACTGAGGCTTTCACGAGTTATATACTGTAGGAAAGGGAGTGGTCCCACAGCTGGACCATAATGGGCCTCACCTACCTTGGTCTCAACATAAAGAAGACAAGGAGCATAACAAAAAGAAATAATTAACACATCTACAATATTAATAAAACTCTATATAATAAAATACCAAGGTGTGTGTGTGTGTGTTGGTGTCTGTTCCCTCAGAGCAATCCAACTGGTCACTTTGCCTTTGATGAGGTGATTGAAAGTGGAAGTGCGAGTGTGAGACTCATGAGGAGGAGTAAAGGAATAACAGGCAGGTGGAGAGTCATACTCAAAGATGGAATTATAAAAGAGGAATGAATGGAGGTGAACAAGGGGCTTCGAAATGATGGAGTCTAAAAGACAGGCTTATGGGATCTCACTAGACAGAGGAGTTGGGACACACAACTAAACCAAGGAAAGGCACTGAAGGTTCATGTAGGGTAAGAGACATTAAATATTTTTAAATGTACTCAATGACCTGTCATCGGCAGATAACATGGCTAGTAATTAACATAATACAAATTGGATAAAATAATTCAATAAAATTTACCTCTGACCAATTTTCACTGAATATGCATTATTTAAAAACCCAGAAATACTTGGTGGGCACAGGCTCACCAATTCAGTTATACACTAGGGTCTAAAATTAAGTGACAATTTGTAGTCTTGGTATTAAGCCACAAGAAGTCAAACTCATGCTGTTAGTACAGGATCTGTTGTCTCCACTAACCGATCACCCAGGACTTCAACACACCGCTGTGGCACTCGACAGAAGTGAACAGACGGACTTGCTAAGGGTTTACAACCTCAGTACTTGACATCATTAATTCTGCTGCAACATCATAACAGGTCACTTTTATTTATAGCAATTCACCCACTTGGCTCTACCCGTTTCAGTTCTCTCTGATGGCACTGCATGTTGTGATTGTATTTTACATTCAAATAAAAATGTAATATGCTGATAAGAGAGTAGGGTGGCACATTGGTGCAGCTGCCACGAAGCTTCATCAAGTCTCAGTTTGATTTCCAGCCAGATCACTTACTGCATGAAGTTTACTCTGTGTCTACATAGGGTTTTATTATTTAAATGTTTTGTACCCTTGTACAACAAAAATAAATGGTAGTTAGGTTAACTGTTTAAAATGGGATGTGTGAGTGTTGTGGAGTGCATCAGTGGGACTTGTGATGGACCCCCGTCCCAGCCAGGGCTGCTGCCTCCCTTGTGCTTGGGTAGGCTGTTGGCTCCACCACCAAACTAGCAGAGGTAGACGGATTCAGAAAAAGGACAGATGGAGCAGAAGATGAAGCGTTTTAACAGCTTGGCAGGATACATTGTGACATGGCTAACAAAATCAGAATCTAAAGATAAAATATTTAAATATGTCGCATGAAATAACACTTTGGCATGAAAATATTTGCAATTTTTAATATCATTGGATTCATTTTGATAATGGCAGAAATATTATTCTATCAGGTCATCACTGCACAAACTATTTCACATTTTTCTGCTGATGTATTTGTATTTTATCTACATATAAAATGAAACTGCATAAGATTTTTATAATTCATTTGTGTAGCTTAAGGGAAAATGAATATTGTAAAAAAAGAACTGATTACAACTATGGGTTTGACTTTATATGAAATGAAATTTAAGCAAAAAAGCCAATTTTCACTGCAATCTGATGCATTACTTTAAATTGTATTCCAGGCTTTATGAAATAAATATTATTACATCTCAGCGTATCTCATGGGCTATCTCACTCATGATCGTTTTCTCATTTTGACGAGTTTACTTTAACAACAAGATTTCCGAAAATCTGAAGTAGAATTTTTGCGTTACATGTATAGAGGTCATTATTATCAACCAGTCTTTATTTTAGATGTTTTATTAGATTATAAACAATATCATTAACTATGGTTTAAAACTACAGTGCCAATTGAAGCCCATTTGGCAGGAAGATTCACTGCTGGCAAAAAAAGCAACCATGCTTAATTAAATGCCCTAACAATGGATTTAAAAAATGACAGACCTTTCGTTTAATAGAATAGAACAAAGTAACTTGTGCATAGTGTAACTATTATTATTATTATTATTATTATATCTTAAACAGATGACTTGAGGCAAATGCACAATTAAAAATATATGAATATAAAAACAAGTTATCCCTTCAACTATGCACATCATACATCGTTAAACACAGTAACACAATAATTGCCAAGTTTTTCCGACTGACATTTAAGAACATTTAAGGGCTGACATGACACTAAGAACCTTTCAGTTTGCAGGTACAGAAACACCAGAGGAAGAGGGGTTTGTTGAAGGTGACTGTAGATTTTGTAAAACTGCACCTGAATGACCTAAATGACAGCATTAAAAATACACCCAAGCAGTTGCCCATTACGTTGTATTATAATATTACTGACTCATGTCACTAATAGAAAGGTGCATAAACAAAATTAAACACTGTGTTGTGTTGTTACACTATTAAGGCATTTTAATAAAGAAGGTCAAGAGCTTGCCGACAGTGCAACTGTGTTCTCTTTATTCACGAGGCATAGAAGTCACACACACTAATACCGATAAAAGAGGATCTTCATGTTCATGTGCATTACTGAATACAAAAGATATCAACTTTTTTCACTTTGCATGACAGCCGTGGAAGTGTGCTGAGATAACAGGATTAGTTAATTATGATGACATTACATTAACTTCAAGATGAATGTGTGATCTTTTCCTTAAAACCTTCCTGACCACTACAGAACTTGGTGATGTCTTTGATGTCTTGATTTCACCGTTATGCATTTGTGTAGTTAACACTAGAATTACCAGAGCTTACGAAAAAAAATTGTAAATATGGCCCACCTTAAATCCCTTTGCACCTCTCCATCAGCATCTTTTGTCCTGTAAATGTGCCGATAAAGACAAGCAGCCTGCTATTCCATCCCCCCACAGCTGCAGAACTGGCACAAAGTTCTCCCAGCTCATGCCTTGATTATCTGGGAATGAAGTGCTGGAGTTTTAAAGTCGAAATAATAGATTGCTATTTGGAACACATGCATTTCATGTGTGTTCCATTTCTACAATAATCTGTGTAAACACATTGTTAAAACAGAAACGTTTTTCATAATTTAGTACGCAATGACAGAATGTTCGTACCTCTGTGCTAAGTTTGCCTTTCCTCTTCTTTCTTTTTACTTTTGTGGTATTGAGCATGTGATGACTGTTGCCTTTTCATTTTGAAGTGTTCTTCAATGAAGTCTTGTGTCTGTTTGCCACTTCACTTTCATTGTATTTTGGGTGGGGTGGGGTGAGTTACACCAGACTAATTTAACAACAGTCTTGTTACCTTCCCCATTCCCCCACATTCTGAGCTAGCACTGCAGAAGCTTCACGTCGTTTGGTGCAAGAAGCATAAGTAAAATGGGCCCTTATGTCACCTAATGGGTGGACTGGCACTGACTGAATGCATTTCAAATTAATTCATTGTATTCTATTCATTCAATATAGGTTTATGCGGGAGCTGAAGCCTATGCCGCCATACCAGCAATCAGAGTGCAGGCTCAAACACCACCCCTAGGGGGTGCCAGCCCATCTCAGTTATTCCTTTGTTATTATTGCTGTTTGTCATGGACTAGAAGTCTCAAAGCACAAAAATACCAGAAAGCTCCAATAATGCAAACTGGAAGGGGTATACTGCCAAGGCCAAGTTAGATATAAGGGTAACACAGAATCTTTATAACAATTAATAGGTTTATTGCCACAAAAATGCTTATGACAAGAATGAAGCTCCGTAGAGAACAAAAGGTATAACAGAGTTGCCAGCAAGGCAATCCATGGCAGATACAGTACCAATACATGCCGTATACCCAAAATAAAGTCAACATAGCACGGGTTCAAAAATCCAGTAAACACATCAGGACTGCAATAAACAGAACTCAACAGCGTTTTAGCACATTTAAAATGAACCGCCAGGAATTGTGGGTGACCCTCCAGATTTACGGAACAGAGAAAAGTTCCTGGTGGTGACTGACAGGTGGTAGTGGTGCCTTATGAGGGAAAAACCGCAAAATGCATGTAACATAATACAGGCAGCTAGTATACACAGACAAAACCAAAAATAAACAACAATGCCCATTAAAAGAAGCAAAAATGAACAAAAGAGATTTGACATTCAACCTGAATTTGTATTCTGGCCGGGACAAGACTGTTTGTGTCATGTCCTTCATGTCAAATGGCCTGAAGCCTCAAAAAAGTCCTCATTAAACAGGCCAGGGGTTATCCTAGTCTGCCCAGAAATAGGTCTCACCTCAGGCAGTCTGAACCCAAAATACCCTAGCCTGCTTTTTCCTACATAGGCCTAAAAGGGTTTTTTGTCTTCAAAATTCTTGAAATACTCCCAAATATCTCAAAGTGTCTCTTGAGGAAAAGAGAAACCATAAAACAGATTTGGCTTGAGCAGTAGTCCACAAAAAATCTTTATAAATGAAAATATTTATTGAAAGTAAAAAAATAATCAAAAAAGTAAAGGTAGGCAAAAATTAAGGCAGTAAGATTTTACCTTTCAAAGCAAACCACAGCGAACAAATCCCAATCGTAGTCCAAATAATCAAAGGTCAAATCAGAAGCAATAAATTAAAAAATACTGAAAATCCATACACACAAGAGCAGCACTTTTTGAACGCCAGAAAATCAATGAACCACTAAGGGACTCACTTTCCAGCTTGAATTTATAGGCTGAGGTTGGTCCCTTACCAGTGATGAAAGGTTGGTCCGACTCCTTAGGGTTCCACCCACAAAATACAAGGAACATCAGAGAACAATGTAAGGTACAGGGAGACCGAATAAATAAGAATATTAAGAAAAAAAAAAAACTAAACACATGAAACACACTTGGAAATAAACAAAGAAGGCACACAAAAGAAAAATATACACTCACTGGGCAAATTATTAGGAGCACTTAGACATCTGATTATTTGGGTAAATATCTAATCAGCCAATCATGTAGCAGCAGCAGCACCATTCATAAGATTGTGCAGATATGGATCATGAGCTTCAGTTAATGTTCACATCACACATCAAAAGTGATATCAGTGGCATGATTGGTGGTGCCAGATGGGCTGTTACAGTATGTCTGTAACTGATGCACAACTGATTTTCATGCACAAGAGTCTCCAGAGTTTACTCAGAATAGTTTAAAAAGCAAAAAAACTTCCAATGAGGGGGCAGAATTGCGCCCAGAAACAACTTGTTGATTAGAAAGGTCAGAATAGAATGGCAGGACTGGTTCGAGCTGACTACAATAACTCAGATAACCGCTCTGTGCAACTGTGTTGAGCAGAAAAGTCTCTCAGAATGTACTACACGTCATACCCTGAAAATGGGTGGGCTACCCAGATCTGAGGTCTCAGTGGGCATAGGCACACCAAAATTAGACAGGTGAAGACTGGAAAAAACGTAGTGTGGCCTTATAATCTTGATTTCTGCTGAAGCACACAAATGGTAAGGTCTGAATTTGTGAATTCATGCTAAAAACCTGCCTTATGTCCACAGTCCAGGCTGGTGGTGGTAATGGTGGTGTAATGGTGTGGGGAATGGTTCCTTGGCACACTTTGGGCCCGTTACTATTAATCAGTCATCGCTCAAATGCCACGGCTTTTTTGAGTATTGTTGCTGACAATAAGTCCCTTCCTGGCACAATCTACCCATCTTCTAATGTCTACTTTCAGCTTGATAATATTGTCACAAGAACGACAGAGTCGTTGGAAAGGTTTGGGGCAGCCACCCATATACTGTAATGTTTCCTGGCTGCAAAATTGATTACATTGAAAAGACATGTTCACAGGTATGAGTCCAGAACAGAACTGACTTGCTGCCTTAAAATGGCGGCCTTTAAATGCAAGTAGAGGAAGTGATGTCATCAGGCCTGAAACCGGAAGTGACATCGTCGGCTGCCCCGGAACCGGATGGGATTTCCCGAGAATGGTCTGTAAGGAATTAAGAGAGCGAATAAGTGCACTTCGCCTCCCACTGGTCAGACATGGAATTAATGTCAATGTCAATTTATTTATATAGCACATTTAAAACAACATAGGAATTCTGTGGCCAAAGTGTTTTACAATAATAGAATAAAAGAAAACAAACAAATAACATAAGTAGAAACAAAATATATGAACATAAATAAAATAAATAATAAATAGAAATAAGGTTATATAATCACAATGAGGAAACCATCAGTATTACTGAAGGTCACGGAGTGCAAGTGAATAGAAATGAGTCTTTATCTTGTTTTGAACAGTTCAATTGTAGACGACTCCTTTATATGATGAGGTAAAAAGTTCCACAGGCGAGGAGTAGCAGCTGCAAAAGCCCTGTCTCCCTTAGTTTTACACTTGGTACGAGGGACAACAAGAGGCAACTGACCAGAAGATCTAAGCACTCTGGATGGCTGGTGTAAAACACACAATTCGGATATTCAGGCCCTATAGATACCGCAACTGAACCGAACAGCGCACCTTTGGGGTTTGGTAGAATGGAAGAATAGCAGCGTGAATGTACAGATGAGAAACCTGCAGACATTATGTGATGCAATCATATCAACGTTGACCAAAACATCAAACGAATGTTTCTAACATCTTATGGAATCCATGCCAAGAAGAATTGGGGTGGTTTTGGACACAAAAAAGGGCCCTACTGGGTAGTAGTACAGTATTCTTAATAATGTGCCCAGTGAGAGCACATAAAAAACCCCTGGCTAAAATGTAACATCACTGCGCTTACAGCTCATTATACACTCTTAGAAATACTGTGGGATTTAAGGCTAGTGGTAAGCCTTTTTTAAATGTTATTTGGCAAATGAGATGCTGTCTCTGTAACATTTTCTTTTTTATTTGTTGACAACTTGCTTTCTTTGTTTATCAGCTAAGCACATTGATTTTTTTAACAGTTTTTCCCTTTTTCTGCTCTGTTTTTCTGTTTTGGTCCACATACACTTTACTTCGGACCTTCTCTTATTTAATATACTCTCGCTCATCCTGACTGAAGAGGGATGAGCAAGTGACGTCAATCCTTGTAGCATCATCCTTGGACTGAGATTTTATTTTGCTTTATTTTTAGTTAGTTTTGGTTCTACTAGTGGAGCACATGCTGTTTCCTTTCATGTTTCCCTGTTACTATAACACTTAAAATGACTCAGCATCATGTCTAGTGCCTACAGATGAATTTTATTTTTTTGTATTTTATGGCACATATTTTTCTGATGTGGGAGGAAAATCTAAATATTACTAGAAAAACCATACAGGCAATGACTGGGCCAACTTACTATTTTTGAACTGTGACGCAACAGTTTTGTTATTTTTGCTATCAGTTAGATGGTGAGTATAATCTGTGATGTGTGATTAGTTAGAGGGTTAGTGCTGATGACATTGTGATCTGTAGCGATAGTAGGGAGCAAGTTGAGGAGACCCTGGAGAGTTGGAGCTATGCTCTAGAGAGGAGAGGAATGAAGGTCAGTAGGAACAAGACAGAATACATGTGTGTAAATGAGAGGGAGGTCAGTGGAATGGTGAGGATGCAGGGAGTAGAGTTTGCGAAGGTGGATGTGTTTAAATACTTGGGATCAACAGTACAGAGTAATGGGGATTGTGGAAGAGAGGTGAAGATGAGAATGCAAACAAGGTGGAAAGGGTGGACAAGAGTGACAGGAGTAATTTGTGACAGAAAGGTATCAGCAAGAGTGAAAGGGAAAGTCTACAGGACGGTAGTGAGACCAGCTATGGTATATGGGTTGGAGACGGTGGCACTGACTAGAAAGCAGGAGACAGAGCTGGAGGTGGCAGAGTTAAAGATGCTGATTTGCTTTGGGTGTGACAAGAATGGATAGGAATAGAAATGAGTACATTACAGGGTCAGCTCAAGTTGGACGGTTGGAAAACAAAGTCAGAGAGGCGAGATTGTGTTGGTTTGGACATGTGCAGAGGAAAGATACTGAGTATATTGGGAGAAGGATGTTAAGGACGGAGCTGCCAGGCAAAAGGAAAAGAGGAAGGCATAAGGGAAGGTTTATGGATGTGGTGAGAGAGGACATGTTGGTGATGGTGTAACAGCAAGATGTAGAGGACAGAAAGATATGGAAAAAGATGATCTGCTGTGGTGACCCTTTAATGGGAGCAGCCGAAAGAAGAAGAAGAAATTAGACA
Source organism: Polypterus senegalus (assembly GCF_016835505.1). Lineage (NCBI taxonomy): Eukaryota > Metazoa > Chordata > Cladistia > Polypteriformes > Polypteridae > Polypterus > Polypterus senegalus. The sequence continues at coordinate 32,133,491 of NC_053168.1, read as the reverse complement.
GCGAGTGGCAAGGTTTAAAGGATAATTTAGGAGAATAGTCAGATGTACGATCAAAAATACTGAGTAGTGTTTTACCAACATCCATCCATTATCCAACCCGCTATATCCTAACTACAGGGTCACGGGGGTCTGCTGGAGCCAATCCCAGCCAACACAGGTCGCAAGGCAGGAAATAAACCCCGGGCAGGGCACCAGCCCACCTCAGGGTGCGTTCACATACACACCAGGGACAATTTAGGACCACCAATGCACCTAACCTACATGTCTTTGGATTATGGGAGGAAACCAGAGCACCCAGAGGAAACCCATGCAGTCACAGGGAGAACATGCAGGGATGACCTGGGAAGCGAACCCAGGCCTCCTTACTGTGAGGCAGCAGCGCTACCCACTGTGCCGCCAGTTTTACCAACACGTTACCCAAAATGCAAAACTGAGAATAACCAAAGTCAAGAGCCAAAATCTTAAATTATGAAAGTGTGATTTGAAAGCCCAATTTTACACTTGATATTATTTATTTTGACTTTCAGTTGACATTCTTACACTTTATTGCTGGCAGTACTACGATTTATAGCAGCATTTTGAGGACTTTCACGTCACCTGATTGGCAATGGGTGCTGCTGCTATGAGCAACATGGTGGTGCCCATGCAAAACAATGCCACAATCTGTGGTACCATTAAGCAAAATTGCACTGTGATGACCACACAAAAAATAATGATAAAAAGAAACACTAATAAAAAATCTAAACTTTCAAATTAAACAAAATATAAATATTAATGTGATCATAATAATAACCCTGCACTGCTGTATCAGACAGGGTTTTATATTTCATCTCATCTTCATACACTGCTATTCCTGCTAAGGGTCACGGTGGCATCAGGTCAAGCAGATCAGCTCAGACTTCTATGTCCCCATCTACAAATGCAAGCTTTTCCTGTAGAATTCCCGGGCATTCCCTTTCCTCCAGCATGTCCTGGTCCTGTTGCAGGGTCTCCAACCTGTCAAGGAGAAGCTGTCATAGGGGCATACTTACAACATGCCAAAACCACCTCCACTGGCCCCCTCTGTTGGAGCAAGAGCAACTCTACTCTTAGGATCTCCCAATTCGCTGAACTTGTCACTCTTTCATGGAGAGTCAGTCCAGCCACCCTGTGAAGAAACTTCAATAACCTGGTTATTCAACGAGGCCTGATTCCTAAAATGCCATTTTATCGATTAGAGAAATCAGATTATTGGCCTCTGAGATACCTGATTAACAGAAGTAGAGTTCTCTGCAACTAATCCAATTATGCGGCCATGTAAACCCTTAACCGGGTTACTGTTAAAGATTTTGCAGTTTGCTGCATTCTGTCAGCCTGCACATGTACTTGCTTCCAACACGATTTCAGCAGACACGAATATAAATGTCTACAAAATACATTTCCACAGGTAAATATTTGGGTGATGGAATTATTCCTTCTCCTGGCTGAAATATTCTGTTTCAATATTATAAAGAATTGACAGATTTGTGTTGATGAGCTAAACATACAGCACTAAAGTCAGCAACACGATCTCGGTAGCAGTAGAGTAACGTGTACTACATAGCTTGACTACTTTTTAAAGTAACGAGTAACCTGACACATATCTTATTGAAGTAAAAATACCTGTGTTATTATTATTATTGCAGAAGCACTCGGTGTAAGACAAGAAGCACACGTACTGCCGGTCCTTTGCAGGGCTCAGTTGCACAGCCAAGCAGTAAAGTGTTTGCATCGTGCATTCCGGTAACGGAATTTGACTAAATATGTTTGTGAGGCACAAGAAAATTATTGCAGGTGTCATGCTTATTTTCTGATTCACGGTGACCGATGATGGCGTTTAACTCTTTTTTGCACAGTTTAATGATATCGAACTCTGGAAGATTACTCGCACATGTAAACACAGATTATTAATAAACCAGATTCTCTCTTAACCAGGTTATTCACCTGAACACACTGAATGATAGCCTTATATTAGAATTTCCAATTTTTGATAGTGGATCTTCTTCTTCTTCTTCTTCTTTCGGCTGCTCCCATTAGGGGTCGCCACAGTGGATCATCTTGTTCCATATCTTTTTGTCCTCTGCATCTTGTTTTGTTACACCCATCACTGCATGTCCTCTCTCACCACATCCATAAACCTTTGCCTAGGCATTCCTCTTTAGTGGATAAAATCCATATTACTCAAAGGCACTAAGGAATTCTTTTTGTTTTAATGAGTCTAATGTAGTGTGTTTTTAAGACAACACAGAAAAACTTTGTATGCATCTTCTCTAAGGGCTAGCTTTAATTTGAATTTTTATATAGCAGTGTGTTCTAATTTTTCAGCAAGATTTTATTACAGATGGCTGATAAGGAAGAGCCTATGGCTACCCAGCAGTTCTATTTGTTGACTTTGTTGTTGTTTCTGAAATAAGGGGCGGTGGGGAATAACTGTGCTAATTGTACTATGCCATCAGCACTGATGAGAGCGATTCTGTTACATTTCTGTAATTTCAATTGCTTTTTAAATGCATGCAGACCTGAGTACCCTTTCAATGTAAGAAAGAAGAAATTTGCTGCTCACATAGTTATAGGTAATGTACTATATGATTTCCAGCTCCTATATTAAAAATATTATTGACAATAATATTATAATTTAACGTAATTAATGAATAGCTGCATCTGTGTGCATCTGCCACTGAAAGAAAGAAAAGGTTATTCCCCTGCTGAAAAGAAAAGAAGGTAAGATGCACAACATTTAAGCTGTGTTGTTTCATGACACCTGGTGCAGGCTACACAGCACAAACTTAATATATTAAACTTGCTGAGCTGTAATGAAGCAGCTGATTTTTTTATAGAATTCCCATTTAATTTTATTTGCGAAAAACTGTGCAGAAAAGGTTAGACTCTGTGGGCTTTTTCTCTGAATACTTTGGTTTTCCTCCCACATCTCCTAAGGTGGGCATAAACTGTGTGATTTTTAGAAATTGTCGTCAAGCAATTCCTCTCACTGCACGATATATTTGCTGTCCCAACTGTATGAGCACATTTTGTCCAATTGACACTCCAAGACGTGGGTGCTCAGAGCACATCGTACATGTACATGGCCTTAGACCTTGTACATAGACAGTTTACCCACTGACATCCATCCTAATAAAAGGATATGTCTCTGTGTGTCTGTCCATTTCTATGCCCGTCCAGTTGCTGTGTCTTTGTCATTTCAACTGATGATGCATCACAAATAGTTGTACTAATGCATTTCTTTACTACAAATGTTTGTGATGTGCCATCTGTTGGAAAGAAAAATGCAATGTATTTTATTGCTACATGCATTACAAAAATTCTGTACATTCCAATGGAAAGTGCACTGCAAACATTAACCTGAGGTCTCCACTGATTACTTACTTACTTATGGTAACATGGATAGTTTTGCAATAAAGCTTTACTTATTCATAAAAACAATATGGCCACAGGCTTTCTAAAATGTTAATAAAGACAAGACTTTAGTTCTGAAACCACAAAGACAAGAAAAAGGTGTAACTGGATAAGAGACAGCTCAATAATGACCAATAGAGTGGAATGCACCTGAGCCAAATCAAAAGCATCATAACTTTATTTTATACTAGCAAAATACCCGCGCTTCGCAGCAGAGAAGAAGTGTGTTAAAGAAGTTATGAAAAAGAAAAGGAAACATTTTAAAAATAACGTAACATTTGCTTTCTATTCATTTGCATAAGCACAGTCCTTAACCAGCAATTTAGCTCAGACCAGGCACTTAAAAGTTTCTCTTTCACTTTTGCTGAGTTTGTGCTAAACACTATTCTATCCCTGACCATCTAATCTTCGTTTTCATAAGCACAGTCCTTCACCAGCAATTTTAACTCAGTTACAAAGTAATCAAAAGTCTCGTTTATACCCTGGGTCCTCTCAGTAAACTTGTTTCTCGCGAATATCGTATTTGTCTTAGGCATGACAATCGCAAGCGGCAGCGTGTCTATGAAGTTAATTTAAAGTTAAGCTTTACACCTTGCTTTCCTATTCGTTTGCATAAGCACAGTCCTTCACCCACAAGTTTAACTCCGTTACAGCAATTTTAACTCCGTTAGAAAGCGATCCAAAGTCTCGTTTATACCTCTTGTCTTCTCATTAAACTTGCATCTCGGGAATATCATATTCGTCGTAGGCATGACAAACGGCAGCGGGAGCGTGTCTATAAACTTAATTTAAACTTACGGTTAACACCGTGCTTTGTTTCTGCAATAGCTGCACTTATGAATATGCTTGTATGCTTCACTCGCTTCATATTCATTTGCTGCCTTCTCAATTATGTAATGCATTTTTTGTTCAGCACCCTTTGGAGCTCTTCCTTGTTCTCTGCGTTCGCAGTCAGTTCACGTGAGCCGCTCTCTTGTGTGATCTTGTGATGTCCATGGCTTTATTTAATGTTAGCTAAGACCCGGCACTTAAAAGTTTCTCTCGCACTTTCGCTGAGTTTGTGCCAAACACTAGACCATCTCATCTTCATTTGCATAAGCACAGTCCTTCACCCGCGAATATTTACCTTATATGGGCAGGCAGTCAATTACGTTGGAGACGTTATGATGCGGGACGCAGCTCCACCTCACACGACGACTGAGTTTCAGGCTATGGCCATATATATGGTCGAAAGTAGGTTCCAGTTATGACCGTTACGCGTAGAATTTCGAAATGAAACCTGCCTAACTTTTGTAAGTAAGCTGTAAGGAATGAGCCTGCCAAATTTCAGCCTTCCACCTACATGGGAAGTTGGAGAATTAGTGATGAGTGAGTGAGTGAGTGAGTCAGTGAGTGAGTGAGTGAGTCAGTCAGTCAGTCAGTCAGTCAGTCAGTCAGTCAGTCAGTCAGTCAGTCAGTCAGTGAGGGCTTTGCCTGTTATTAGTATAGATAAATAAGCAGATGTTTGTTAAAACCCATTTTTGATTTGTCATTCTGGGGCACAGTGTGTTGCTTAATGAGGGGGAAATATTATTTTTTATTATTTAAGCACAATCCTGCAATATAAGAAAATGTGAAAACAGTAAAGGGGCCTGAGTACTTCTGAAATCACTCTATCTATTGTCACACATGTGGAAGACAAAGTCATGGCTCATATAAATGTAATTACACTACCAACCAGGGGTTGGCGCTATTACCTAATGCCTTTTCTATTCCTCCCTCTGCAGAAGCAGTGATTGACAGTCGCAACACCAATGAAGTCACTTCCAGTTCCAAATCACCTGATCCCACCTCTTTCTGTCCTCCAGAGTGAAAACTGGCTTCGCCTCCATCTTGAAGGCAGTAGAATGGAGACTCATGTGTGAAAATTTATTTATTGTATTTATTATTTCTTAATCATTTGTCAATCTGCCAATTAAACAGGTGTGGCATCCGGCTGGGGGTGGAGCCCAGCCAGGACGCCCAGGAGGACCAGAGGAGGGCTTGTACCTCCTCCAGACTGCGAGGGGGCGACTGCCCTGGTTGTATTGGGGGCCACGGGTAGAGGGCTTGGAAGCCCAACCCTGTAGGGGCCCATGGCCACCTCCAGGCGGTGCCCCGGTGCCTGAACAACCCTGGAGCCCAGCACTTCCACCACACCAGGAAGTACTGGGGGGAAGAAGACAGGGGACACCCAGAGGGCTTCCGGGTGCGCAGCCGGAACTTCGACCACATTGGGGCATGTCTGCGGAGGAATGCCGGGAAGCAGCTGAAGCCCATCCGGGTTCCTATATAAGGGGCCGCCTCCCTTAATTCAGTAGTGGAAGTCGGGTGGAAGAAGGACGGAGCTGGAGAAAGGACTGGAGGCGGCCAGAAAGGCAATTGAACTGTGAGGCCTGGACATTGGGGGATCGGTGCAAGAGGCACTGGGACGTGCACTGAGCTTATTTGTAAATATAATTTGTAAATAAACGAGTGTGTTGGGTGAAATAATGATGTCCGTCTGTCTGTGACCGGGCCATTTGCCACACAGGGTTCACCACAGTGCCCCAACTCTTTATCTGTTTATGTGATTTATTCTAATGCTATCTTATAGTGCATTTCACATCGATCTATCTATCTATCTAGTTTATTACACCTCTGTCTATCAACTGAATCACTTACGCGGTGCATTTTACCTCTACCTACTGTATCTTTTACCTATCTATTAGATACTGCTTTACACCTCTGTCTACAGTATTTGTTTATCTATTATATATTGAATTTCGCCCCTGTCTATCTATTATATAGTGCATTTTACTTCTTTCTATCTCTCTAGCTATTGTTTTGTTTCTTTTGGTAACAAAGGTGCTTATGGTGAATTGCTGTGACAGTGACATCCTACATACAGTACATACACAATCTGTGGCTATTGAAGGTGAAAACAAGAAATGATACCAAATATACAAGTTGGTGTAACTGTCATTAAGGTAAAATTGAAACAGTAACCTAATCGTTAGCCAAAGTCATACAAAACATGTCTCTATTTTAAGCTTGCAAATTCACCAATGCTTTTCAATGGAAGATTCTGAAATTTTAAAACTGTGTACAGTATGATCTTTTCAACATATCTTGATGAAAATAGCACTGTCTTGACATATTTCCTTGAAGAATAAATGTGCCTCATTTCAACCAAACGAGTCCACAGGGGATTGAATTGTTTCAGGTGGAATGTCAGATAGACAGACATGGTCTATAACAATAGGTGCTTTGGGCAAAAAGGAAAAGTTGGTCCTAGCTGAGAGGGCTGGCTACCTTGTCTGTAATAATTAAACAATTAATTAATTACACTTATGTAGAGCTTTTCTAATGTACTCAAAATGCATTACATAGACAATTAAAAACCACTTCAACCACCACCAATGTGTAGCATCCTCCTGAATGATTCAATGAGAGCCATTTTTGCGCCAGTACACTCACCACACATTAGCTATTAGGTGGTGAAGGGCTGAAAGAGATAGAGAGCCAGTAAGGGACAGGAGAGAATTAGGGGACCAGAATGACTTGGCCATGGTGGACAATTTAGCCAGGATATCAGTAAACACACTACTCTTTGTGAAAGATGCCCAGGGATATTTTATGACCACAGAAAGTCAAGATGTCAGCTTTATGTCTCATCCAAAGGACAATGCTGATTATTACAGCAGAGCATCCCTGTTAATGCAGTGGGGTATTGGGATCCACATACAGACCAAAGGGTAAGCGCCCCCTGATGGCCTCACCAACACCTCTTTCAGCAGCAGCCCAAGCTTTTCATAGATGGCCTCCCATCCAATTACTGGCCAGGACCAAACATGCTTAAATGAATGGCATCAAGATACAATCCAGCCTCACAGGTGGCAGAAAATGTACTCAGAGTAACATTCCAAAGGACTGGAAACACATCAGGCCAATGGCGGAATTAAACCTGCTTGTCTAATTTTAGCTGTGTCTTCAGACCACAATAGAGGGTTATTTTTGGAATCAATGATTAGACCTAAAGATTAACTGTTCTTTCTTTTTTTCTTTCTTTCTTTCTTTCTTTCTTTCTTTCTTTCACAGACATTTGTGACCATTCATTATTTCTCTCTTTTTGACAACACTTACTGTATTATTGTGGTAAACTATGACAGAGGTAACCAATTTATGTCATCTTAAATAAATGCACACTCAGTCATGCAGGATTTTTAAAGATGAAAAGTCACAGCTTTGTTCCACATGAGATGTTCCCTTGTATTGTAAAAGTCAATCGAACACAAAACTCAAGATTTTAAAAGGGTCAGCTAAATAGGTAGTAGGAAAGAATTTAATCCAAACACAAAATTCTCCTCTAGGGAACGATGTATTTGGATAATCTTACTGGAAAGTATACATCATTTAAATCTGATTAATATTAAGAAGTGTGGATTTACAAATTCATGCACTGTGGACCCAACACATACAGTATACCGTAGTATACAATAACTATGAGTTTGCCAAATATTTGAAATGCTTTAGTAAAATCCACTAATGGGATCCTAACATACTTTCCAATCCTGGTAATATAAAGTGACAATGTGTTACAAATTCATCAGACAAGCAAGTAAAACTTTCATGGTAACCTGTGAATTTGACAATAAACATGAACTTGAATTCAAATAATTTTTATTATTATATTTCCCCATTTTTGTATAATATGGTTTCAGTTAAGTAAACACAAATGAAGACTTTTTAACAATGTGCATTTTAAAACTGTGCCCTTAGTCAAATGCAATTCATAAGTTAGATCTGTCTGTTTTACTTTGCACTAATTTCTTTCTTTTTTTTTCATTAAAACATCTCAAATGATTTTCTGGTCACTAATGTATTGACATACATATAATTATTTTTATATAATGTGCAATAATGTTCCAAATATATTTCATACATTTACTTAACTGAGAGATGTTTGGTAAAGGTCAACAAGTTTAATAAAAAGAAAATTATAATATTGATGGTAAATGTGAAAAGAAAAAGAAAAATCATACAGTAGACTTTGGGTGGGCTTTGGCTCTGTTAAGGCATCTGTCACATGTGTCGGTATAGAGTGTGTCTCTTTCAAGGAGTGATTTAAAGGATACATGGAAAAAGGATTTAGATATAACATGGCCATTTACCTGCTTTATCAGAGCCAGTGATAATGACCCAACTTAATCACTGTGTGTTCTGTTACTTACCACAATGAAGCATTTAAAAGGAGCAGGCCTCCTAAATCCTTGACAAAAGGCCAGAGTTGTCCTAAATTCAGGTCTGGGCTGCAGGAATTTGCCTCACCCTAGATAGCCTAACCCCTATTCAAATGGCAGACTTGGCTCTGCAGTGGTCGAGAAATGAGACTAAGGCTTATTTATTTCAAAATGTTCATGTTCAAGTTTTATAATCAAAGAAGTTATTAAATGAATGCAAAAGGAGCACCAAAGGCAAGACAGGAAAACAGACCAAAGGGGGAAAACTGAAGGCAAATGAAACCAAAAATTATAATCTGGAGACAGACAGTACGTTTACGAAACAGGACTTGAAATCTGCAAAATCCAAAAATCAAAAATGAAGCCAAAACACAAATAGAAAGCAGAAATAAAATGCAATGAAGAAATATCAGCTAGTTCGGTCCTCTAGCTGCATAATCAGGGGGCCCCGACCCTTTAGCTCCACATACAAGAGACAGTCCCCATGCATATGCCTACAGCAGAAATAACAACCACCCCACTGATTCAAAGAGTTTGTGCAGCACTGCAAGGAGTTGAAAGTGGTCACTGGTAACAAGTGTCCTTAGCTGGGGATGCTGGGATCACCAACAGAATGAGCTGGCATCCAATTATACAAATGAGCAGAGCTTCAGACTCAGCTGCAGGGGAGTCTGCAAAAATGGAAAGCCTGCATAGCTTATAAAGAATTTCAACTAGTGCAAAAAAAGTATGCTGGGAACATCTTTGTTTTTATGATCCTGGGAAAAAAGTGTAATATTTATCTGCTGTCTCTGGAGTGGCTATATTTAGTGAATAATTACATGTGCACTTTCTTTAAACCATGGAGGTTCTGAACTGTTTCTATTAAATGTCAATCTATGTGTCACAGAAATTGGGTCACTACCTTTCAGGTTCTGAAGTACAAATTAACACCAATGTAACAGTAGTTATGTTATATATCTGTTTGTCATGCAGACTGTCATCTTCCTGTCCTCCATTTGTGACTCTCATTACATCTTCCAGACACTCACCATTTTGTGTATTAGAGTGGTTAATCATCCACAGCTAACTAGCTGATGAAAATGAACATTTGTTCCAATACTAACAAAAGTGTATGGTTTATAACAAAGCTATCTCTGCTACAAAACGTCTACAACTTTAAAATCATGCATAGCCTTGAACTGTCAGCCATGTTCAATGACACTGTATAATACAAAATACACACTGATGGTTTTTTAATAGAAATGCTAGGTGTACTCTCAATTAAAGCCGCCAATAAGTGTAATCCTGACTTTGATAAACGGGCTAAATGTCTCCATGTTACTGCCTAGGAGCAGTTGCATCATCCTGCTGATGTTCACTTTTAAAGGCGACAACAGAATAGTGAGTAATTCTGAACCAACACCTAATGTGATGCTCCTTTTTCCAGATACAACAAGCTGGGCCTGCCTTATTCATGTGTTAACACCTTCAAATGAACATCTGGACTGATCTGACCATCTCATTGCCACCTGTAGCTCTGTTATTGATTGCAGCAGTTCTCCATTATCCAATCCAGATGTTCTTATGTGTGTTTAGCGGGTTATTGTTTGCTTTATTACTTATATATTTCTCTTTTTCTCTGTCAAGCTATTGTAAAGTTCTAATTTCACCCTGGGGAGAAATAAAGTATAAATCTGAATCCTCATACAGTATGTGATATAATCTACTGTTCTATTACATTGGCCCTCTAGATCTGTGAAGAAAATTACTTGTGTTATTTTTTTGTGTATTGTATTGCATTTGCCCTATTTTTCTGACACCCATTGAACACCCAATCGACATGGAAAGGGGTCTCTCTCTCTCTCTCTCTGAATTGCATTTCTTCCATTTTTTCCCTAAAGGGATTTTTTTGGGAGTTTTTTTCTTGTCTTCTTAGGGAGTCAAGACTGGATGGCTGTCAAAAAAGGGCCTGTTACAGCCCATTGTGGCACTCCTGGAGTGATTTTGGGCTATACAAGAAATAAATTGTTGTTGTAAAGTCTATCTATCTATCTAAACAGTCAAACGTAAACCTAAGCATTCAGAAATGAGAAGCCAGATGGCATGGTGCGGACATCTCATATAGGTGGCTGCTTGTTTTGTTGTGGAATCACACCACGATCCAACTCAAACCACATAATTTGCACTGTGGTAAATGCTGGCGGTCAGCTGCAAGCCCACGATGTCTGCATTACAAACATTCTCAGAAGTATCTCTCTACAGCGTGGGCTAAAAGGAGAGCTTCCTGTGCCCAATTATATTTGGATAACATGTAAGGACAGCAAGGAGCTACCTGGTGACATCAGCTCAGCTCTCCCCCTCTCACTCAGCTCCCACCATACTGCTACTGGAGTTGTGCTTGGTCTCAGCCACTGAGAGGAAAGTATGGGCAGACCTAAGAGAATCTGGAGAGGGCACATCTCTTGTCTTGCCTTGGATTGTTTGGAGATGGCCCAAGGCAAGGCATATCTGACCTTCACTGCTCTACTTTTTACTATTAAAAGACAGAAGGCTGGTGACTTACTTTGTATTACTTACTGGTGAAAACTTTCTTCTGCTATTTCATACAAATCTATTGTAAGCTATTGACAGTCTGTGCCTGCTACTAATTTTTAACCAGAACAATTAAGTTGAGTCAAGTTGGTCATCTAAATGTATCCTTTTCTTATTTTACTGCCTTGGAGATGATGAACAAGTAGGAAAAAATGGTAGGAGCTGATTAGAACATTACAGCAGAGTTGACAAGAACAGACTATTCAACCCAACAATGTTCATTTTCCCAAAATACGTTTTGGAGGTCCGCAAATTACTTATCCAGTACAGTACCAGGTAATGTATTTCACTATTCTCTATGTGAAGAAAAACTTTTAACATTTGTGCAAAATTATCTGTTAACCAATGTCCATCTGTTGCTGTGTTCTTTTTGCATAACAACTGGGATCCACTGTAGTAGTTGCTTTCATCATTGCAATCATGTTTTCCTAATCTTCTAATTTGATTAAGCTAAAAGAATTCAACATCTTTAATCTTTCCTTGTAGCTTATATTTCGCAGTTCCAGAATCAGCCGAGTAACATTTATCTGGCTCATCTTTGGACTTTCTTTTGTGTGGTTAAGTTCTCTCTGGAATATGGAAATCAAAACCGTACACAGTACTTCAAGTGAGGTCTTACTAGTGCATTATACGAGGGACGTTAAAAAAGATTCCGCACTTTTCTATTTTTGTTGGTAAAGGTGAAGGCAGGAGGAGTAGTAATTGGGCATTAAAAAGTTGGTATGACTTAGACCCCTCAATTGTTTCTTTTTCCTTAATTAGCAGCCAAACAATAATGAGATACAAAATGAGCCAAAACAGGACCAGCAAACTGCGTCCATCATACAATATCTGAAAATAAAGAAAAATGAAGGTCTCAGGAATGCTGGTCTGCTCTTAGAAAAGAGAAAATCCATAATTTTAGAAATGTCTGCTATTGCACAATGAGAGCAGCAACAAGCCATGGAATTAAAGAACGGGTTCAATTAACAACAAAACTCAGCGCCTCATTAAGGATCTGGTTGGAGTTTGAGGCCCTGACTTAGCTGATCTTCTGTTGGCTCACTCGCTTCACATTTCACTTCTGTTTGGGTGCCATTTAAGGAAAGAAATGAAGCAATTCAGAGGAACAATGAAGAAATTCAGAGAAACATTTCTTAAAAACCAAGTCAATTAAAATTAATTCAAAAGAAGTGAATTAGTAGCAAAAACAGATCACTAATTAAGAAAAGGGTTAGAATGAAAACCTGTAGCCACTTCGACCTTCCAGGACTGTAGTTGGGCACCCCTGTGCAAGATGAAGACTATTGATGGAGGCCACCAAGAGTCCTATGAGAACCATGAAGCTACAATGGCTGAGATTGGAATGACTGTGGAGAAGACAACTATTGTCCGGGTGCTTTATAGGAGAGGGGCAATGAGAAAGCCACCGTTAAAAAAATTCACATCCCATCTCAGTTATAGAGTTTGCCAGAAGGCACATACAAGATTCAGAAGTCAGCTGGACTGATTCCTGGTTTGACTAAACCAACTTAGAGTGTTTTGGCCATCAGACTACAGGTGCTGGTCATAAAATTAGAATATCATGACAAAGTTGATTTATTTCAGTAATTCCATTTAAAAAGTGAAACTTGTATATTAGATTCATTCATTGCACACAGACTGATGTATTTCAAATGTTTATTTCTTTTAATTTTGATGATTATAACTGACAACTAATGAAAGTACCAAATTCAGTATCTCTGAGATGTGGACTGCAGCTGGAGTCAGTGCTTCAAGAACCACCACGCACAGACGTACGCAAGACATGGGTTTCAGCTGTCGCATTCCTTGTGTCAAGCCACTTTTGAACAAGAGACAGAGTCAGAAGCGTCTCGCCTGGGCTAAAGACAAAACTGCTGCTGAGTGGTCCAAAGTTATGTTCTCTGATGAAAGTAAATTTTGCATTTCCTTTGGAAATCAAGATCCCAGAGTCTGGAGGAAGAGAGGAGAGGCACAGAGTCCACGTTGCTTGAGGTCCAGGGTAAAGTTTCCACAGTCAGTGATGGTTTGGGGTGCCATGTCATCTGCTGGTGTTGGTCCATTGTGTTTTCTGAGGTCCAAGGTCAACGCAGCCATGTACCAGGAAGTTTTAGAGCACTTCATGCTTCCTGCTGCTGACGAACTTTATGGAGATGCAGATTTCATTTTCCAACAGGACCTAGCACCTGCACAAAGTGCCAAAGCTACCAGTACCTGGTTTAAGGACCATGGTATCCCTGTTCTTGATTGGCCAGCAAACTTGTCTGTCCTTAACCCCATAGAAAATCTATGGGGTATTGTGAAGAGGAAGATACAATACGCCAGACCCAACAATTCAGAAGAGCTGAAGGCCAATATCAGAGCAACATGGGCTCTCATAACACCTGAGCAGTGCCACAGACTGATCGACTCCATGCCACGCCGCATTGCTGCAGTAATCCAGGCCAAAGGAGCCCTAACTAAATAATGAGTGCTGGAAGGCTTGTGAGGGTAGAGAATGCAGCAAAATATGAGGAAACCTAATGCAGTGTGCAAGAAACCTGAGTCTTGGGAGAAGATTTGTTTTACATGAAGACCATGACCCCAAGTATAAAGTGAAAAGCTACACAGGAATGGCTTAAAAACAGCAACGCTAATAGCCTGGAGTGGCCAGATCTTAATCCTATGTGGAATTTGTGTATGGACTTGAAGAAGACTCTTCACTTGCGATCTCCAGGCAGCCTGACAGAGTTTTGTACAAAAAAGACAAAGTGTTGGGAAAAATCGCAGAGTCCAGATGTGCAAAGCTGACAGAGACCTGAGCACACAGACTCAAGGCTGTCATGGCTGCCAAAGGAGCATCTACTGAATACTGCCTTCAAGAAGATACTCTAAATAATTAGGTGATTTTTTTTTTTGTATTTATAAATACTTAAGACTGCTTTGCAGAGATCTGTTTCAACTTTGACATTAATGAGTGTTTTCCTGTTGATCAGCGTACAAAAAGCCAAATTAAATCCACTGTGACTCAATGTTGCCTAACAATAAAATGTGAAAACTTCCTAGGGAGTGAATACTTTTTGTTGGCACTATAATCTTAATTTAAATAGCTCAGCATTATTTGTAGCTTGAAGGGGGGGTTAATATGTATGGGATTATTATATTATACTTTGTTTTGAATTAATTTAGACCACTTTGCAGAGATCAGTTTGACAGTGGAGAGTCTTTTTCTGTTGATCAACGTCAAAGAAGCCAAGTTAATTGCACTAATGCTGTAAAACTATGAGGTTTGAATGCTTTTTTAGGCACACGTTGGACTATACAGTATAACATAACAGCCAACCAAGAATTTGTGGAAGAAAAGAATTTGAAACAGACAACCCCCACTGGAATGCCCCCATTTAAGCAATAAAACACATGCAGGAGAAAGCGTCAATCATTATTCTTTATCTAAATCTTGCAAGAGGCATACAACTTGTCATATTAGAAAGTGCTGCAAAGACAGAAGTATCCTCTGCGCTCTCTTTATACAATCCATTGATTAGGTCACTACACAAAAAAAAAAAGAATTCATTACATAATCAGAATACGTTTAACATGATTGGTTACACCTAGTTACTAACAGGATATGGCAAACTTTGATACCTTAAATGGCCACAATTTGATTGATAGTCCTGTTTGTTTAGGATGTATGTGACATTTTAAACATATTATTTTTGTTCTTATTTTAAGAGATGTGCGAGTTTCTCCATGTACACAAAGTAAAGAACAATGGCCTAATTTTTTATGATTCAGCTGGGTACAAAAACAGGAAACCATAGAAGAATAGTTATGCCATAAATAAAACATTTTCTGTTAAGGGGTTATATAAAATAACAAGAAATGCATTTATCATAGTAATAAATGATAAAATAACAGCATCGGCTTTTAAGCATAAGCTCAGAAGGATATAAGACTCAGACACATGCTAGGTGCACTTTGGACCAGGGTTCAAATTCAACTCTTACACCTTCCTAATTGCTTCTATACACTGCCTGATGTAGGCGGTGAAGTGTTCACTATGACGCTTACGTCCTTCACCGTGTGACAGATGTCCGGGGACATTGCCCCAACATGACGCTGGGAGAAGGGAAGGACTGGGAGAGGGGTAGTATTTTCCCCAGAACATAAGAAGGCCGCCTTTCTGGGTTGCATGGGGGCCACGGAGCCGGGAAGCGCAACCCTCTGGGGGGACGTGGCCACCTCCAGGGGGTGCCTGGACAGATCTGGAACGGTGGTCGGCAGCATTTCCACCACAACAGGAAGTTGAGTTGAACTCATATGCAGCACTTCCGCCACACCCGGATGTTAATCGAGAAACTGGAGCACTTCCGGGTGCAGTACAAAGGAGGCCACCGCACTTCACTCGAGAGCGGAGTCGTGAGGGAGAAGATGGAGCTATGCGTGAGGAGTAGAGGTAACCGAAGAAGGAAAGAGAAAGAGAAAGAGGACTGAGAGCTTTAACATTGCTGATCTGTGCATTGTGGTGATTGTGTTGTGTAAAGGAAACACAGCAAATCGTGTCTAAATTCGGGATACTTGGTGTCTGTCTGTCTGTGGCCAGGCTGGTCTTTACAACCTTAAGACGTATGGTCAAGTTTCAGATTTCCCATTGTGTAAAATCTTACATTTCCTTATGTGACATTTCTTCTACCACAAATCTGTCTGATCTGAATTCTGTTTAGGCTGATCTGTAATGATTTGGTTGATTCTAGATGACCTACTATAGAATCTAAGAGACGTCTCAGCCCAGCACAGCCTTATACTTAGAATACTATGCAAATAACAAAGGAACATTAAAAAAAATGCAGGATATCCAATTCCACTTCATGACTGTTCGGTTTTAATACACATATTAATGAAGGTTGATAAGCTGTCCGAAAACGGGTCCACATACTGGTAGAGGGGTGTACTGTATATTGAGCACAGGATGTGATCAAAGCACCATTCTTGCCCTTACTGGAAATACCCTTTCTGTCATCTGAAATGTATCCTTTCCTGTTTTCCTCTCTCTGAGCTCTGGTTCCACCTGCCGGACACAGTCTAATGCAACTGTAAAGGTCACAGAATCAAGGAGAAAGCTTATGCCAGAAGAAAGAAAGAATGAGGCAAGCATACTAAATAAAGAGGGAAAAAAAGGGGGTCCTGTTTAACACTTGTGTTTTCCTCCGAAACCCCAACATCAGGTAGGGTGAGAGAAGCTGATCCCAGAACATTTCTAAATATCCAAAGGTCTGCAGACAGTTCATTTTAGTCCTCTTTGTCGATGCCACAGGCCTGTAACGCTAGTGCAATTAATGCTATTCATTAAAATGGCACAGAGGCTACTGGCAGGTAAGGGAAATTACTTTGAAAGTAAAAATGCCAGCAAGTTCTGTTTCAAGTCATTTGCAGAAATTTATCTAGTGACCCTAAAGTGCAGTGAGACTGGAGTGGTGTGGCAGCGAGCCAGCAATGCTTTATCTAAATGATTTGGCAGCATGGCTTTTTTTTTTCCTGCGTAAGCAACTTTGCACATCTATTTTTCCTTTTATACTTGATATTCACCAGGTTTTTAATGAGTCAGTGTTGTGAAAAGACTTGATGAGTGCAATGCACAAGGCACATCTCTGGAGACCATGCTTGCCTGAAGACTGGAAAAAAAAAAGCATGCAAATTCTAGCAGTAATAACTGCAGCAATGATGATGATAAAAAAATAACTCGGATATGAAATTACAAGGAAGAGGTTGTCGGGGTTATCAAGAATCAAACAGTCTTCTAATTTAACCTTATGAAAAGTTTTTTATCATACACCTACATTATCAGGGTCTTTGACACCCATTTTTCTTTTATGATGGAAAATGTATCCTTGCGTTTAAGGACAATGGAGTGGAAATCTTAACTTTGCAAGGTCAAACACCGCTTACTTATCTCAGTATGTGTTTTTATATGCTTCTTTGAAAGAACCTTAGTGCAGTGGTTGCCATGCATATGAGTAATCCCTCAGAAATAAAAACTTCTTTTATTAATTAACATAACATAACATAACATTCCCATGCCCAAATAATCAAATTTAGGGTCAGGCACAAGGCAGAAATTAGTCCTACATGGCTCTCAGTCCATCACAGGACTAATTTAAAGAAAAACTCTGCTAGTAATAATATTTTTTAATGTTACTAACTCCATGTAATTTGTAGCGCTGGCCAATAAAGAAATTTTTTTATCTTGTTTCCATGGATAAAGAAGATAAAAAAGTTTCTGATAGAGTAGGTGTTATATTATTGTGAAGTTTGTGATTCTTACCAGGAACATTTATTGGGTTCACGTACTCTCGTCCTTGAAGATTAAACACACAGACACACACACACACATAAACATAGTGATACTATTTAGACAAAGTTTTGAGTGCCTGTGATATTCCACATAGGACTCCTTTCACACACATACTACAGTACATACAGAGATCCTAGCCACACAAACTCTTGAGTGGTGCCAATTGCCTGTCATGCCAGTCACCATATTCCGCATAAGATTCTCTACATAGGCACTCACCATCACCAGCACTAACAAACATGTGGGTATCATCACGACACACGCTAAAGTGCAACTGTTTTGGTCATGTCCCAACAACTAATATCTTACTTTTGCCACAGTTGTTCTACTTATTGAGGAGCGATCTCAGTAGGCTTGATAAACCCTGATGGCAAGCAAGCAGCAATCTTCCCACCCTAGGTATCTTTTTAATACTTCAATCACTCATAATATAAAATAAAGTATAGAAGATACAGCAGTGTGGTATTTATTAACCTAATATCTGTCCCCTGTGGCTCCGCCTGCATAGTAGCGAAAAAGGAAAAACTTTAAAAATCAATAAAACATCCATCCATCCATCCATCCATTATCCAACCCGCTATATCCGAACTACAGGATCACGGGGGTCTGCTGGAGCCAATCCCAGCCAACACAGGGCACAAGGCAGGAAACAAACCACAGGCAGCTCACTGCAGTAATTTTCTAGTGATCAATGTAAATATTTTTCTAGGTTTTGCTATCTGCATCAATTCCCATCTCTGCTTCTCACGAAGATGAAGTAATAACAAGCCAGGATTACACACACAAGACTGGTAAAAGGAATAGATTTACATTTTTCAGTGAATGGCTTACAACTAATGATGAAATTGAGCTTTGCCATCATCAACATCGGACAACAAGTACACCTTTGAGTGAGTTCTTGTTCTTATGATGATGAACGTAATGTTAGTACAGACTTTAAAGAATTGTGAAAGTGGAGACTGTTGACCAAGTTCAAGTGCTTGGTGGAACGGTCACAGTCCATCAGCTGCCACACATTAATGATTTCAGAAAATCTGAAGGCAGCGGCCCAGTTCAACCATAACTATCACATGTTGTGCTGGTATCAAACCAGAACCTCACAAAATGTTAGGGGATTACTGCTTCCTAGATATATGAGAAATGTCTATTTAATTTCCATTTCTGTTCATTAAGTATGTGATGTGGAGTTAAGGCAAAGTAACTACAAAGTTCAAGCCCTCTCATTACATCATGTAGCCTCACTGAAGCCATATTGTAGAAGATCTCCAAGAACTGCCACTGCTGGTGCTAATTGTGATCTAGTGATGTGGTAGGTATATTTTGAGGGTGACAGCAACAGCAAGCTTCATTTCAGATTTTTTCTTGCAACAGTGAGCACCACCTAAAAGCAACTTATATGTCCAGTGCAGCAGAGTAATGGCTTCCTGATTGTATGGGTGGTTACCTACCAGGTAACGCTTGTAGTTGGTCTGCAAATCGGCAAACATCCTCCACGGTGCCCTCTTCAGTTGCGCGAAGCAGATCATAGAATGTTGAATAGTTTTACTGTCAAATAATGCAAAGAGTACGCAACACGTGTTTCACCCTAATTCTGGGCTCATCAGGCGTACACACTCACCACACCCCCTCTCGGGGATCGAACTTTGGATGTCAGCGTCAGAGGTAAACTCTAAGCAAGCTGTCTGATTCATGGGATACTGCTGAGATGGTCATCTTCCCTACAGGTTCTCTCATCCTATCAGAGGTCTCCTGAAGCTCTGTTAGAGTGACCATTGGGTTCTTGGTCACCTCCCTGACCAACACCCTTCTTACCCAGTTACTGAGTTTGGCCAGACAGCCAACTCTAAGAAGAGACCTGCCGGTTACAAAGGTCTTCCATTTCAGTTATCCTCCACGCTGGCTCAAGCCGTGCTGAAGCTTGCAGGTAGTTTTTTGGGGCAAGCTGGTCTGGGGTGAGTCTCTTCTGGCCCGGGAAGGTCCTGGCCTGCTTTATTTAAATTTTTGGAGAAGTCAAATTTTATCACAATGTTCCTAACACCAAGTAATGACAGTATCTGACTTCATATGAATGAAGAAAGTCATTGTGGGCTCTGTAATAAAAAGGAAAAAAAACTGCTTGTTATTCCTTTCCTATAGATTAGCTACAGACATTATAAAGCAATTTCACATTTTGTTGTCTTCTTGAGAGGTCGGCTAGTCACTGCAGAACCGCACTGGCAAGTTTCATTACTCCATTTTTAATTTATTTTCATTCATTAATGACAGCAGTGATAGTCACCTTACTCCTTGCACCTCTATGATGTCAGGCCTCAGATAATTCTAGCTTTTTCTGCATTGTTTTAATTTGCATTTCTGTTTTAGTTAAGCTCTTTGGGTGTTTGTCTGATCGACTGTCTTAATAACCTATTTGAAGTACCAGTTGACCTTAAAAAAATGCCTGCAGATTCATTTTGATTGCCCTCGAGAATTAATTTAAGGGAATGTTGATTGTTCTGCATTATAATATTATGTTCTTTATAATATGCATTATTTTGGAAGACTTTATATGAGCCCTTAAATGAATGATGTTCTCTGTAGGACTGGCTCCTGCTTTTTGTCTGATGTTGCTAGGAAAGCCTCTTGCTCCCCACGATCCAGTACATGATACATGGATAATATAATGATTTTGTATGAATGCTCTTAAACATGTCACCTACTATCCATGTTATTTATTCCAGATGTTAAATATTGTACGTGCTTCAGCTTCCCCTCATCTTTGCCTGGTTAGCTGTGAAGATTTTGCTCCTTCAGAATCTCTTGAGGCGTTTCAGTTTTGCAATAAGTGTAATGGGCCTTCTCTGAGCTTGCAAATAATTAGACTTTACCTTTCTTATTATACAGGGATGGACAATACACACAGTGCTTAAGATGTACACTAATTCTCCTGAGGGTCTTGAGATAGATAACCTAGCCTTCTAATTTGCCCTTTTAATTCCAGTTGTACAATGGAAATGGACACTAATGAGTCTTTTTCACATTAGATTTTGCATGGGCTATTTCACCTTTGCTTCTAAAACTATCCAAGCTTCATGATTCCAAAAAATCCATAAATCTGCCTGTTTTGGTTTTTTATATATTTGTTGGTGAACTGAAGGTGAATTGATAAATTTGTTTGTATTGCCACATCGAAGTCTACATATCTTAGATGATTTAGGAAGAGAAACCAACTTTGAAGCTGACAAGCTGAATCCTGTACTTACCTTATTACCAGGTATGGATGTTGAATCTCCTACTCTAAAATCCTCCACTCTCACTGCTTATTTGTAAGCTTATCTACACATTGTGTTTATAGTGTGAAATAAAAATAATCTGTTATTAGTAAGTCTCTGTAGTTTTTGTTCTAAAACATTACACAGACACACAGTATATGGCTCTTTAGCTATACTGTATATACAGTGCCTCTAATTTTTACACATTTGTTTATGCTGCAGCCTTGTTCTAGAATCGTTTCAATTAATTTTTTCCCTTATCAAGCAACACTCAATACACCAAAATAACAAAGTGAAACCGGATTTTAGAAATCTTTGCAGATTTATTCTAAATTAAAATCGGGAAGCAGTCACCAACAGGGGTGTAACATGGGCCAAAATGTAGAAGATTCCTCGGTCAAGACTGAGCATCCTCATTAGGTCCACATATGACACTCTCCCATGTCCCAGAAACATATATTTCTGATATGGCACATAGAAGAACTCCCACCTCTCTGATGCCCAGGACCCCAGCTGGCAGCACATTCTTACAAGTTATAATTCACCTTAGATGAGTATTGATGGTGTCACGACCAAATCCTGTGAAAAACAGCAAAGAAATTGGAGGAAGTAAATAAGAGCAGCCTGTCAACATCCCAATGGCAGGTACACTCCATCAAACAAGGAGCCAGTACACAAAAAATCAACCATAAGAACAGGTTTGTCCTGACACCTGGGTACGAGTGCAACATGAGAGTGGACCAGCTCTAACAGCAGAAATTCACATGTGAGATCAACACAACTCCCCTACAGCAAATATTGTCCTGTGGTCCAACTCTGCAAGGGAAGAGGTTATGGTTGTGCTCACCATCCAACTGCAGGAAGGTTTGGAGGCAGCCTTTGAGAGGAAGAAGGAAAAGTATGGTGAGCTGTCCGTGGCATGCACAGAAGCAAGATGGAAAGCATCTACTAACAGGCAGATGTTGTCTACAGAGGCTTTACTGGTAAATCCACCCAAAAATTTCTGAAGGCACCTGGAATCTCTGGATCCAGACAGAGGAAGACCCTTAAGGAGATGATTGAGGAGGCAGAGCAAGGGAGTTACTGGCCATGACTTAGGAGGAAAGATGCAAAGGTGAGATAAAAAGGGTCTTAGGGAGCAGTAAGGAGACATCCCTAGGGCTGCTCCACCACCTGGAGATCTTCTGGATTTAAAGGGATGAGACATCTGAGATGGGTGGCTCCCAGCAGATAGCCCTGCAGCTGACCCAATGGCACCTGGCGGAGGTGTGACAGACAGGAATGCCCAGCAGCTAGAGAATACCTGTGCTTTCATTCAAAAACTGAAATAGTTCTTATAACTTGATTGCAGGCTAAATACAGGATTAATTGCTCTCTCAATAGCTGTTACTAGACAACCAAGGCACACCCATGACCAAAGTTACTGGCATCAGCATGCAAGCTTTTTACAATATGTTGTGTCACACACGTGTGCATGGGATGCGGCTAGAGGGCTTAAATAAGAGTAGGGGGTGGCGAGCTGCACTAACTCTCTCTCTTCGTCCTCTGCAGTCTATCCTTTGGAAATCCCACTAGGTGCCGGTGCCATTGATGATGTCACTTCCAGTACTGGCACCATTGATGATGTCATTTGTAGTGGCAGCACCCTGGACAACGTCACTTCCGGTCCCAAAGATGTCACTTCCTGTCCTGGAGCTCCAGCTGATGTCACTTCCGGTCTCGCCAACATCACTTCCGGTTCTGGTCCAGATGACATCAGTTCCGGTCATGGCCTTTAAAGCCGCCATTTTACCAAAGTCAAATCAGTTCTGTTGTGGACATTGTACTATACACAACTCTTGGAAAAAATACCTATTTTGCAGGCAGGGATATTATACGGGTAGCTGCCCCGAACCTTTGATGTTTCGTGTGTTTTATTGTGACAAATGCAATCTATTTTTTTTTTTTTTGAGTGGCTGAAATAAGCTTCTGCATTTCTCTTTCTTCATGGCTGATCAATGGCCTTAGATGATAAAGTCTCATATTAAATTATAGGTCTGTCTCCTGTTGTCTTTTCACATTCTGCCTCTTCTGTCCTTAGCATTACCTTCACATACAGTAAAAGTAATTGTGATGTGCTTTTGTATCAAATGATTATTCATAAAAATTAATAAAAACTGTAATTAGTAATGTAGAAGAATCTGACTTTGAACCTCTTCTACCGCTCCTAATCCCAAAAGAGAGTCGAAAGGTTCAGATATAATGATAAAGAGAAACCATTTACCATTTGGAACAATTGATAAGTTTACTTTTTTGGGGATTGACACATTGAGGTAACAGGTTTAGTCTGTATTTGTAAAGTTTTTAAATTAATTTAAATAGCTATATGATGGCTTCAGTAGAACTCCAGGTGGACACGTCATCTGCTGATTATTAATCGTCGCCCACATTACTTTGACGTGTTTATGAGTGGCTTGCAGGTACAGGTGATTTACTAACAACTGTAAGTGGTGCTTGTTGATCATTGTCATCCAAATGCAAATCCTCACAGTATTAATGCCACCTGTCCATCATTTATTTTTTCTCTATTAACATGGTGCCATCTGTCACATGAACACTGATAATCTGAAGAAATGTGCCTCATAGCTCCTTAATCAGCTTACACGCGTTCCTCCTCACATTGAGATGCTGCAGTATATGATTATGCCTGATTGCTCAGCTAAACCGTGTGGCCAGCTCTACACACAGTATATGGCATGTGGTGAAATCATCTCACTGGTAATTATTTAATTGGGGGCACTATGGCAAGCTGTTTACCAGTTTATAAGTGTATACCTTCATTCTATTGTATACAGTGCTAGTCTGTTACATTCAGACTGATAGAGGATTTAATATCTGAGGAATGATTGCATAGGAAAACATTCCATTATACATGTCATACCTGGAAAGTAAAAGAAAGGTGACTGTTGAAATGAATCCTGACATGCATAGTATGCCTGATTACACAACTTCTAAAGTTTTTATTAAAACTGTATTAATTCATTTGTGGGTGGCACAGTGACGCAGTGGGTAGCGCTGCTGCCTCACACTTAGGATACCCGGTTCGCTTCCCAGGTCCTCCCTGCATGGACTTTGCATGTTCTCCCCATGTCTGTGTGGGTTTCCTCAGGGTACTCCGGTTTCCTCCCACAGTCCAAAGACATGCAGGTTAGGTGCATTGGCGATCCTAAATTGTCCCTAGTGTGTGCTTGGTGTGTGTGTGTGTGTGTGTACCCTGCGGTGGGCTGGCACCCTATCCGGGGTTTGTTTCCTGTGTTGGCTGGGATTGGCTCCAGCAGACCCCCGTGACTCTGTAGTTAGGATGTAACAGGTTGGATAATGGATGGATGGATGGATTAACTCATTTGTCCATTTCTCTAGACCCCCATTTCCATTTCAACATTCATGGGTGAGAATCTTAACCCAGCAGCAATGGACACAAAGCAGTAACCTAAACTGAAAGACAGGGCAATTCTGAATGTGTGTCCAGAAGAAGTCCATATTGTTAATAAACTGAGTTCTTGGGTGCTTAGATCAGGGGTCTCCAACTCCAGTCCTAGAGAGCTACTGTAGCTGCAGTTTTCATTCTAACTCTTCTCTTAACTAGTGACCAGTTTTTGCTGCTAATTAACTATTTCCCTTTATTTTAATTGACTTTTCTTGAGACGCTGACCACTGAATCGAAATTTAATGTTAAGTGAGCCAGCAGATGACCAATTAAGTTGAGGCCTCAAACTTCAACCTTGTAACTCTAACTTGAAACAAATTCTTGTTGCTAATTAAACCTGTTATTTAATTCCATGGTGCCCATTCTGCCATGGCAGACATTTCTAAAACTATTGATTTTCTTCTTTAAGAGCGCTGTCAAAATGTTTTGTGGACCTGAGCAGATCAACATAACTGAGGCTTTCACCTTTCTTTATTTTCAGTTATTGTGTGATCAACGCAGGTTGTTGTTTATGTGTTGGCACATTTTGTGTCTTAATATTGTTTGGTTGGTGTGGAGGACTGCCGACTTCCCATGCCGGTCCTCACCCCCAGGCCACCAGGAGGAGCTCTCCCGGCAGCAGGATTGTGCCCTGAGGTCCAGCAGGGCCTTATGGACTTTATAGTGTTTATACACAGCCCTGCTGGATACCTTGGGGACCACCAGGAGTCGCGGGGGGGGCTCGGGTTTCTTATGGGCTCTGTGATACCGTATGACCCAGGAGTACATCACGGTCACGTGACGGGAAGAAATGTCATGCTCCCGGGTTAGAGTAAAGAACTGATTGCCCTGACCTGGAAGGAATAGGGAACTGTGGACTGCTGGGACAGGAACACCCCCGGGTCAGGAGCTATAAAAGGACGATGCCTCAGTCCAGACACTGAGCTGTGCTGGGAGGTGGAGGAGCAAAGTGTCTGGGCGAGAAGGAGAGTTTATTAGTAGTGGATTGTTTAAAAGAGTTTATTGTATGAGTAGTGTGGAGGGTGCTTGGTGCACATTTGTGTTAAAAGAAAATAAAAGGTCTTGGACTTTTACCTGGTGTTTGGAGTCATCCCTGAGGGTTTAAGGGAGCACTAGCGCCCCCTACTGCCACACTGGCGTAGTCGGCAGGATTCTATGGCCATCTGTTGGCAGGGGACCTGCATTAAAAATAAATTTTGTGTGGGCAGACAACCCTAAGGAAGACACTCATCAACACACGGAGGTGCAAACACCACCAGCTACTGAAAACACTATGGCGGTGAGCGTCATTCCGATTCAGACCGTGATGGGGAAGAAGACGGGAAAAAAGAAGGTCAGTACCCATGGGATACGGAGTCTAACTGACGCCGAAATGACCTGGACCTACCAGACCGGGAGCGCAGAAGACCGAGAGCTAATTCAGGCTGAGCGAGCCCGGGTAGTGGATTCCCTAGATGCTCCGGGGACATCGCCGCCTGCTACGGAGGTAAGCGCAGGTAAACCACCCGACGTTTCGGGTATGTATCTATCATGTTTTGCAGACGCCCGCAGACAGACTATCAGCGGCGTCTCGGATGCCTGCCTCGCGGTCCGGCAAAATGGCCGCAGCTCCCAGAAAGTAGTCGACGACAACAGACTGGTCACCTGTGGTGGATGCCGGGATGGTGAAGGCAACCCGGAGTCCTCCGACGAAGCCGGTCGTCCCCTGACGGGTCCGAGCCTCCTGGAAGGGGAGGGGAAGGCGAGCAAAGCAGCGCCAAAACAAGCTGCAACCATCAAGGAGGGACGGGTTGTGGCTGAATGGTCTGCAGTCATGAGGGAAAAGGCAGATCTCAGCCGGCTTGTAGTAGCCAGCCGTCCCCCTGTGGACTCCAAGTCCCAAGAGCCTTTGCGCGACCCAGCTGAACACGTGCCAGGAGGGGACGTGCTCATTGGTTCCCGGTCGGAGGGTAAGCGAAATGTGGAAGCACAAACAACGTCGGCCGTAAACATTAACTGTGTGGACTTACGCCATTTCTTGCAGGATTTAGATGAACTGAAGAAACGTGTGGAGGAATTGGGAGCGACGGCAGCAGCACCGTTGGAGGCTCTGATGGGATTCGTGCAGCGGCTGCGCCGGGAAGCTCCGGAGATGATCGATGCGGGAGTGCAGGTGAGTCCGTCCCGTGTCGTAGAGTGTAAGGGGACACAGTGCGATCGGGCACCGCAGAGGATGAGTAGCGGTTGTCAAAGCACCATGTGCCCAACAAGAGACTGGAGCACGATGACCAAGTGGTCGGGGACTGGAGCAAACAGCCCAGGGCATGCGCGTGACGTCGCTTTCTGGAGCAGTGCAGCCCTCCAGAACCCGACCGGTCTTAAGTGCGGTGTAGTGCTGGTGACAGGAGTGCCGGGGGAAGCGCCCCTCGTGCCGATGCAGCTGAATGGTGCTGTTCATCAGAGCGACGCGTTGCTAATGACGCCGCCCCCAGGTAAGCGAAGGACAACGGGCGTGCAAACAGCAAAGAGGCTCTCTCTTTTCCATAGAGAGCCTCAAGCTGAGCACAAGCCCCAGATGAAACAGGAGGTCCCCAAACTAAAGCGTGGGTCTCCTGACATATCAGAGAAGTCTAAAGGGCAGCCAAGCGGCCGTAATACCCTCCTTGGCAGATGAAGGGGCGGGGACGACACTGACGGAGTTCCCGAGATGTTTTTGGTCCCGCAAAGGGAAGCAACTAGGAGGGCTTCATCGGTGCTACAATTGCCGGCGACCGGGCCACAAGTGGCGCCATTGTCCCCGGGGAGACAGGAGGTACACTGTCCCCCCAAGGTTCGCTCGAGGACAGGGGCAACACAGCCAATGATTTGGATTGAAATAGGGCGGCACGGTAGCGCAGTGGTAGCGCTGCTGCCTCACAGTTAGGAGACCTGGGTTCGCTTCCCGGGTCCTCCCTGCGTGGAGTTTACATGTTCTCCCCGTGTCTGCGTGGGTTTCCTCTGGGTACTCTGGTTTCCTCCCACAGTCCAAAGACATGCAGGTTAGGTGGATTGGCGATTCTAAATTGTCCTTGGTGTGTGTGTGTCCTGCAGTTGGTTGGCGCCCTGCCCTGGGTTTGTTCCTGCCTTGCACCCTTTGTTGGCTGGGATTGGCTCCAGCAGACCCCCGTGACCCTGTGTTCAGATTCGATGGGTTGTAAAATGGATGGTTGGATTGAAATATAAGTAACAGGCTGGTTAGGTTTGCAGATGATACCAAGATAGGTGGATTGGCAGTTAATCTGGAATCCGCTGAATCATTAGAGGGACTTGGACAGCATACAGGCTTGGGTAGATTTGTGACAAATGAACTTTAATGTCAGTAAATGTAAAGTATTACATATAGTAAGTAAAAATGTGAGGTTTGACTACACAATGGGAGGTCTAAAAATTGAGAGTACACCTTCTGAGAAGGATTTAGGAGCCGTACTGGACTCTAAGCTAGCGACTGACAGACAGTGTTCAGAAGCCATTAAGAAGGCAAACAGAATGTTGATATGTGGAGTACAAGTACAAGAAGGTTCAGCTCAAGGTTTATAATGCACTGGTGAGGTCTCATCTTGAGTACTGTGAGCAGTTTTGGTCTCCAGGCTACAAAAATGACATAGCAGTGCTAGAAAAGGTCCAGAGAGTAGCGACTAGGCTGATTCCAGGCATACAGGGGATGGATTTTGAGGAAAGATTTAAAGAGCTGAGCCTTCACAGTTTAAGCAAAATAAAATTAAGAGGTGACATGATTGAAGTGTTTAAAATTATGAAGGGAATTAGTACAGTGGATCGAGACTGTTATTTTAAAATGAGTTCATCAAGAACACGGGGACACAGTTGGAAATTTATTAAGTGTAAATTTCACACGAACATTAGGAAGTTCTTCTTTAGAAAGAGGACAATAGACATTTGGAATAAGCTACCATGTAGCGTGGTAGACGTTAGGACTTTAGGGAACTTTTAAAACATGACTTGATGTTATTCTGGAAGAAATAAGTGGGTAGAACTGGTGAGCTTAACTGGGCTAAGTGGTCGTTCTCTTCCAGATTGTTCTGTTCTAATGTTCCATTATAGTTTATTGTTTCAAATTTAACTTGAGAATGGCTACATCAGTGTGCATATTTTGTTTGTTTTCCTCTTTTACTTGTCTAACAGCTGCTCGGATCCCAGTACAAATTAGTCAAGAGAAGGTGCGCTCTCAAACTGTTCACACAGAAACACAAACACACAAAAATGTCACCTAT
Source organism: Polypterus senegalus (assembly GCF_016835505.1). Lineage (NCBI taxonomy): Eukaryota > Metazoa > Chordata > Cladistia > Polypteriformes > Polypteridae > Polypterus > Polypterus senegalus. The sequence goes on along the minus strand of NC_053168.1, from coordinate 32,104,953 downwards.
CTGAAAGTGAATTGAAGAGACAAGAAATTCTGTACACTAACGTGTCCTCAGTATTTTACATTACAGTATAAACTACCCAGTGACTGCATTATCTGCACGTTATTATTGTAAAGAACAGGAGCTATCAACCTGCAGCTAAAAGGTGTTTGATCTAAATAATCACACATGAAAGTGCAGCTCTCGTCACTGATATAAAGATCGGGCAGAAGATCAGAGCCATGGGTCTTATAACAAGGACCACACCGTGTCTAACAAAGTCTATGGTGCTATAAGAGGCTGACTGTGCTGCCAACGGCAAGAATGGAGCAGAACTCCAAGTTGTGCCGTACTAAGCCAGTTACTTAGTGGTTGTCTCACACATGCACATGGGAGGCAGCTAAAGGGCTCGAAAGAAAGTAATTCCCGGTCCGACCAGGGGATGGCAGAGTGCACTGACCATTTCTTTTTTTTCCCAGCAGACCAAATGCAGGAAATTCCGCCTGAGCCCTTGAACGTCACTTCTGGTTCCACCCCTGAAAACATCACTTCCTCCCTCCATCTTTAAAACTCACCGTGTCTGTACCAAATCTCAGTTCTGTTTTGGATTTTTGTCTGTAAAGACCATTTTTCTGCAACCTTTTCATTTTAGCAGCCATTTTTCAAGTATATGGGTGGCTGCCCCAAACCTCTTTTTGTGTCAAGGCTCAATTATTTATCACACAGTATAACATTTGACAATGAGATGCCACTGAGATTGAATTTTAAATCTTTAACTGACAGCTTTGGCATTCGTCTTATACAATAAATTCATTACTTAGCTATTTAGATAGTTTTCATAAATTTACTGTAATTAACTAATAATAATAGCTAAATGGGAATCTCATTTCAGGTGCTTTTCTTCATTCATAGAGTAATACTAATCACGATTTTATGCTTAAGGGTGTTCACTTTCCTTTTAGAGTTATTTTTGTTTTGGTAATTTCACTATATTGTTTATACAGTATGGGTTGGCATTTAGTGGTGTGGTTGAGTAAAAGAACTGCAAGCAGCAGGAATAAATGGTGTGGCGCTAACCTGGCCATCCCCCTTTATTTCAACAAAGAAAAATAAAGGAAAAATGGCCACTCAGGGCATAGATGTAAGAGAAAAGTCCAAAGTGAAAAGAACAGCCATTATGCAAGGTGTTTGGGGCAATATGGGTCACCAGATAGGAGCTCAATTCTGTGGTACATTCTGTTCAAAATGGAATGCCTCCTTCTGGTGACTGCGGGATTTATAGACAGCGGCTGGAAGGGGCAGGCTCACGTGCCCTCAGTGGGCATCCTGTGTGTGGTGTGGAGGAAATAGAAGAGGAGAAGGTTAGCAGCAGCACCCCCTCTTGACCTGGGGTGGTGAGAAAATGCCTCAGATGAGCCCATAGAGTGATCATACATGACAGTTGGTATCTGAGAGTGTGGTATTATTACAAAGGTTCAAAAAGAGGGGGTCATATTTACGGCAATAAATACCTTTTGGGTGTCTATTTATCTTTTTGGTATTCCTTTTGTTATAAAAAACAAAGAAAAAAAGTTACAATTAGTCTCTGGCCTTGCACAGCTATCAACAGCACATCACTTGTATTGAGCCACCATAAGCCTATTTATGCTCCATCTTTAACTACATGACATTATAAGGGACTTTTAAAAAAAATGGATTTAATGTAGTCTGCTATTGCATGAAATTTAATTTTATTATCACTATTATTTTTGAATATCATTAATTTTTACAAAAAACATTCAATAAACAAAAAAAATTATCACTAAATCTTTCATAAAGTAACAAAAACAATGTAAAATGCACCAACTTTAATATCTAAGTTCCCAAATGCACCAGAATGTTATGCCGTGGTTACATTTTCTAACTTGTATACTTGCAGTCTCACATTTTATTATATATCCACAACAGAGAAAATATAAAATTATAGCCACACAGCAAATTCGCTTTGGCTCTTCACAACAGTTCATTCTCCTGAAGTGGAGGACTGTCATAAAGTTTAGTTTCTGAGTCCGTTCTTTTTATTTCTTCCAAAAAAAAAATCAAAGGGTAAATCATTTGGATTCAGCGGTATTTTTGGTATGAAAACATTTTCACGTCTTGCACAACCTGTTATGATAGTTGCTTCAGTAATATGCATTGATGGAAAGGTTGTCGGCATTTCAAGATGTGATTCTCTTCAGAAACTCTATTCATTAGTCGGTAAGCATAAAAGTCCATTGCACTGAGTTTCTTGCCAGCAACTGAGTTGCCCGTAGATGGATCTGTTTGTGGAATTCCAAAGTAATACCCATCTTCGCCTTGCCAAAAGATTAATGAATACTGAAGGGCATCATACGACCTGTTTGTGTATGCCACACGCTGAAGACTGTTCCTTTTCTCAATGATAATGTCCCGCTTTCCAAAGTCATTGCCTACCATTACAATGGCAACCTCATCAAGTGTTGGAGCATTAAATCGTCGGTGATGCTCTCCCTGTGGCATTTTGTCAGCTCTTACGACAACTTTATAATCATCTGTTGACATACGTTGAAGTGCAGGCTTGAAAAGGGTGACATATGCGTTGTTCTCATGAAGGAATCATTCTAAATCTATCACAATGTCCAGTCTCACGTTTGGTATTCTGCTGTGTCTGTGATGTCTGTTGTGGAAATATCTCCCATGAAGTAGATCTGAAAGAACTCAATTGTCCCATCAGTTAATGGAAGTAATAATCCTATTGTATGGTAAACTTGACCTTGCACTTTGAATGTGAGCATGAACCCATCCTCTCGTATTTGTTTAGTTGCACCAAAAGAAGTCATTTGAAAACAGGAATTGTTGATGTTCAAGAAATGCTTTGTGCATTTCTGTGCTTGGTGTTGATCCTGACATCAAAGAGTGTAGAGGTTCAGGTGGACGAAGTAGAGATGGCAGTTTCACCTTCCCATTTGAACAACTCAATCCTAATGACTCTCCTTTCCATTTTAGAGCTCTACAATGAACTCTGATATGATCCATTCAGCCAATAACAGCAACTTGATGTTCTTGATATGCAACCTGTCGGTTATATGCGAAAGCCATATTTTTTAAATCATGCTGCATTTGTCCACGGGTTGCATCAGCAGCCCTTCGCCTGTTGGCAGACAGCCTGGCTTCCCTTTCTTGAGATGTTTCATCCGCTCTTGCATCAGACATTTTTCCCAACCAAACATACCCCATGACCTCCTCCTGGTCACAAAGGAGCCCCATGCCCAGTTTGGTGGTGATTGGACGCCTGGTGTAGATTTGTACTGCGGACAAACAAACATACATCGACTACAGCCTCCCTTCCCTTTCTTCAGATGTTTCATCCAGTCTTGCATCAGCAGCCCTTCTCCTGTTGGTTTCCCTTTCTTGAGATTATTCATCCGGTCTTGCATCAGCAGCCCTTCTCCCGTTGGCAGTATGGGAAGGTGTGCGGAACTGTCGGTGAAAAGGTGCCCTGCGGTTCACCATGAACATTTTTCCCAATCAAAAATACCACATGACCTCCTCCTGGCCACAAAGGAGCCCCATGCCCAGTTTGGTGGCGATCCGATGCTTGGTGCAGATTTGTATGGCGGACAAACAAACATACATCGACTCTGCTTTATATATTAGATGAGCTATAATCACTGGCCATTCATCATGGTCTGGTGCAGTCAACAATTTCAGCATGAAAATTTTAAAAAAGATTTTAACTCTACAACAGGTTCTTTGTTCTAAAACTCTTATGTTTGATGAAAATTGACCTAGAATGAGCCATAGACCCTCCACAAACAACAGCTAACAATACCACAAAAAATGCACTATTTATATATCTTGAGTTGGAACATGCTGTCTATGAGGCTTTTTGAGCCACCACAAACCTATTTGGGATCCATTTTCATGATCTGATATTGTAAGATGCTATTAAAACATGTATTTTATGTACTCTGATGACACATTCTGTTATCAATGTTAAATTCTGTTAAAACTGTTATCAATGTTATTTTTGTATATGACTCACACATGTGATAACTGACCCTATGGTGAAGTAAATAAGAAATGTAAAATGATCTGCTTTAGAACAGCTAATTAAGTCTCAGAATGCAGCAAACTGTTACCCCTTGCATACATTTTTCTATGTTACATCATGTGTAAAGCATCATATTTTTGACTCCGGTTTGTGCCAATGTAGTTGCTAAACACAGAAATATTGTTCACTACTAGGACTCCAGGACTGCCATCATATGATCAACTTCAACGTGATGTTCAGCGTCATCTGACTTGGCAATGAAATGGCTGTCCCAAAAATCAGAGGTATCCCTCAGTGAACCAAAGGATCATTGAACGACACTATATTGAGAGAAAAGAACCCCAATCTAGTTCATGTTTTCTTATTGTTTTTAGTTCTGGTATTGAATCTTCAGAAGTTTTTGTCTTTTAAGTTTAGCTTACTCTTTTTTGGTATTGTTATTTGGTATTTTGTCCTGCTCAAAATTAAAGAAATTGTAAAAAAACAAATGACGTACTGCTTTAGTATGTTGTAGCAACATAAAAGCCTGCATTTTCTGTGATTCTGAAACAAGTTTCACAATTTCACTGTTCATTTTTGTGGTGTTATGCCACAAAGGAAAAAAAAGCTTCAGAGGCACAGAGCTCTGTTCTCCTCATAAGCCAGTCCAGAAATGAACGTCATTCAAATATGGCAGAGGCCAGAAGGGGCGGGGCTTTGTCAGTACAGGAAGTGACCTTATCAGTCTTCTTGTAAGAAAACAGACAGAACCACAGTTAGCAGTGGTGTCACACTCAATTCCTACCTCATATTATTCCAGAAAGAACTCTTAAAATGCTCCAAATGTGTGCATGTCTGACACGAGTTGTGTTTGAACAAATGGCTGACAATCTATCTCTAAATTCCATTTTACTGCATATCAAAGAGGGTATACTTAAAATAAGTTCTACTTGTTTAGAGCCTGCTGCACTGTACTATAATAAATCAAAGTACACTTTCTTTGCTTCCTAGACATTGACCCATTTACAAACTGTCCTTTGCTACTATTATCTTACCGAGGATATTCCAGTCTTCACAGCATAAAGGAATAGTGAACTAGTAAGAGTTGCTAAGGGACTAGCGCCCGGCATCTATTCCACAGGGCTATTAACTGAAACTAGCTAAATCATCATCAACTGCAACATCAATTAGTGTTTCAATTCTGACATATCTGTTTGGTGTAAGTTGTTATTAATTTTTATTTCTTGTTGCTTTGATTTTTTTCCTCTATGTTTTTCAATGAGTGCTGCCATTTTCAGGCAGCTGACATGACACGTTGCTGTAACATGCAGCGCACGCCTGTGCATTATAAAAGAAGGCATCATGCACAACATAATGGCCGAAGTTTGACCGCTCCACTCTGTTAGAGACTATAGCTCAAACAACATCAAGAAAGACAGGAGAAACAAAAAAGTTTTTTGACTTTGATTCGGTTGTAGTAATACAAAGATAGGTGTTGTAATGATACCAGTGTATAAACTGTGATGAGATGTCTGATTTTCCTTCTGTCTACTTGCACATGATAGACCTTTCCCAACCTCTGAGACTTGCAAATTATTTTTAATTCTTTGATTTTGAACCTTTCCCATCAAACACGTTAGGCACTGAATAGGTAACCCATTAAAACAGGGACTACCTAGTTGCACCTACAGTGTCTTCAGACAGACCCCTTCACTTGTATTTTGTTATGAGCTCTATACTTGAGATGATCAATTTGGTACTCTTGTACTGTAACAAGTGTTCCCAAGCAGTCCCTAAGACAAATGTTTACTTGATTTTGTTGACCTCTTTTCTATGTCCCATTGGATAGACTTGTGAGCTAAGCAAATAAATGTAAATGTGAATGTAAAATGTTGAACACACGTAATGAACAAATTCATTGGCAGAATCCCGACTGAACTATGCTTCATTTTTTGTTTATTGATAACTGTTATCCTGTGTCACACAAGTGCTTATGGGAGACAGCCAAAAGGACCAAAAGAAGGTAATTCCATGCCAAGCCAGGGGGTGCCGGGATGCACTAAATCTTCCTCTTTTATCTCTGCAGACCAGACATGGGAAATCATGCCTGATTCTGATGACATCACTTCCGGGTTCCGGCCAGAGGACGTCACTTCCTGTCTAGGCCCTGAGGACATCACTTTCCCTGACCAACCTTAAAAACCTGCCATCTTCCCTCTGTTAATCAGTTCTGCCTTGAACTCAATTCTGTACATAACTCTGCTTTAATTTGCTTTTTGCAGCCAGGAATTAAGTATACGGATGGCTGCCCCAAACCTTTTTTTGTGTGTCAAGGCTGTTCATTTTCACACCTGTTAAGTAGAATTCCTTTCACCTCTAATGTAAATGTCCCACTCACTCTCTGTCACTGATAGATGTTTAGTCATTTTTGAACATGTCAGCTCATCCCTAAATGACTTAGCTAAACAATGTCACTATGCTGAGCTGGGAAATTTAATTTTCAAAATAACTTATGTTACTTATTTCTCTTCTTCTTTGGTACTTTACTGGCCTACACAGACCTCAGAATGAATAGGTTACTACAACAATATCAGAATTGAGAATTCAGTACCCGCATCTGCACTAAAATTCACCACCTTGTCCAACAGCAAAAAAGAAAAGAGAAACAAGTTTGCAAGCCTTCCAGTCATAAATCTAGTGAAGACGCACAGGTATTTGTAAAAAATAACTTTCTTGAAAATGGTTTTTCAAATTCACATTAATAATCACCTACATTTAATCTAAACCAAAATATCAAACATGTTGTCACACACGTGTGCATGGGAAGCAGCTGAAGGGCTTAGACAATACTGTTTATACATCTGCCCAGGGGGGGGCGGGGTACGCTGACGCTCTTTCTGAGTTCTCTGCAGGTCTTACCCGGAAATCCCACCAGGAGCCGCCATTTCCAGGAAGGACACACCACCTCCGGTTCCGGCCCCAAGAATGAGGTCACTTCCGGTTCCGGCCCCAAGGGTGATGTCACTTCCAGTTCCGGCCCAGAGGACGACATCATTTCCGCCCTCTGAGCTATAAAGCTCACTGCCTTTGCTTAGGCAGGCAGTTCTGTCTTGGACTCTGTTGTGTAAACAACTGTTTTGAAATGTCTCAAATTCTATTGCAGCCGGGAAACCGCATTAAACGGGTGGCTGCCCCAAACCTTTTCACGCCTCTGGTCTCCAGTTATTACAGTGGCGTAGTCGGCAGGATGGTGTCCCCGAAGGAACCGGGACACGGACCTTCAAGGAACCAGGTGGGTGAGTACCGGGGCCGAGTTTCGGGGCGGGGAGTGCGCCGGAGGGTCAGGAAGGACGCGGTGCAGGCTCTGCTCCACGAGCATAACCCGGGGCTACCAACCCATCTCGTGGAGAAGGTAGAGGGGACCCACAGGCGTGGGCTGGCTTCTGGGGAAAACACACGAGTGGCTCAGTATGCTCTTCTGGGTAGGAAAGCCGAGCCGCCCATCGGGACCAAGGTCCCTGTTAACGATGGGCTGTCCCCAGGCCGGCAGGTAAAGAATATAATAGACTGGGAGTTTAACCCAACAAAGGGCTGTCAGAGCAGGCTATGGCTCTCTGGCAACAGGTGGGTGAGTGGCTACGCCATTTGATTTGACCCCTTGCAAATAGTGCAGCAAGTGGCCTGTTTTTGCTGCTACAGCAATACCCCAGGAATTTGCCCAGCCGCCTGGGGAGAATTCCATTCTGGACGAGCTGCTACAGCTCCTGCAACCCAGAGGCCGGCTGGAACCTGGGAGGGCAGACCAGCCGCTCTGTGGACTACCCGGGAGTTATGTCCTACAAAAGCAGTCCCTTCCACGCAATCCAGAGCCTGTTCCGAAGTCGCCGGGCCGTCTGGCTTGCGACCTGTCGGGAACAAGGCGGACCGTAGGGGACAATGGCGGGTTGTTTGTGTGCCCTTAGCAATCCCTGGCGGATAAACATACGGGAGAGCTTATTATTAATGGACATATGGTAACAGCGCTGTTTGATTCCGCAGTAACGTGTCTGTCGTTGCTCGCCGTTTTGTTCTACCGCAACAATGGATTAAAAAAAAGACCAGTCTAAAATGTATACACGGAGATATCCGCTCGTACAATACCGCCCGGTGTTACGTATGTCTCGGAGGAACCCTTCGCGCTTACGTAGCGGTACACCGGATCCTCCGCTTCCGTAATCCTCGGGCGGACTGGTCTGACAGTAACGCGTAGTTTAGAAAGCATTCCCGAAAAGCTTTTGGCCTCGTTATAGATGATAAAGACTCATCTCAAGCTGCTTCCACACCGTGTAATCAGCCGACAGGGAGTGGGGCGGTAGGCCAAGAGAGTGACGAAGATACTCCCGGACCGTCGCGGGCTACTACGCCATCCACTAGCGCCCGCAGCGAGGGAGGATTCTCCGCCCCTTGAGGTCAGACCGGACCCGCTCTCTGAGTTGCACTTTCAGTTTAGAGCGACTCCGGCTTCTTTCAAGAGAGAACAGTGGAATGACGACTCTCTGAAGCACATAAAGAATGCAGTGGTTCTCGTTAACGCCAACGACGCATTTGCCCATGCCACAGGGACCTCACTTTGTCATGGATAATGAATTATTGTATCGGGTTGCTGAACATGAGGGGAAGGTCCGGAAGTTGTTGCTAGTCCCGCGGACCTACCGGCGGCAGGTTTGCGAAGTTAGCCCACTCTCACCTTCTTGGAGGCCATCTCGCCCGATAAAACATTAGAGCGCATTAAGCTCCGTTTTTGGCCGGGATTAATGAGGAGGTTCGCCGCTTTTGCATTTCCTGCCGGAGTGTCAACTGCGGCAAATTCCTAGGAAGGACCGTGCTCCTCTGATTCCCCTTCCCCTTATTGACGCTCCTTTGACAGGATTGGGGTGGATATAGTAGGACCCTGGAGCCCTCAGCCCGAGGATATAAATATATACTCGTCCTCGTGGATTATGCAACCCGATTCCCTGAAGCCGTTCCATTGCGCCGCTACCACTAAAAATATTGCACGGAACTAGTAGGAGTCTTTTCACGTGGGCATTCCTAGAGAAGTCCTGACGGACCAAGGAACGCCTTTCACCTCGGAAACGCTCAAGGAGACTGCCAAGTTACTGAAAATAAAGCATTTAAAACCTCGTGTATCATCCTCAAACCGATGGGCTAGTGGAGAGATTCAATCAAACTCTCAAGCAAATGCTACGTAAGGTAGTCAGCAAGGATGGGAGGAATTGGGACCAACTCCTCCCCTTGTCCTCTTTGCCTACCGGAAGTCCTCAAGCCTCTACGGGTTCTCTCCCTTTGAATTACTATACGGAAGACAGCCCCGGGGCTTATTAGATATTTTAAAAGAGGGCTGGGAAGGGGAGGCACAGCCCTCCACTAACATTTTGGAGTCTATCCGCCAGTTGCGCGATAGATTTGATGTAATAAGACCTATACTAAAAGTCATATCGAGGAGGCACAATCAGCACAGGCCCGCCTGTATGACCGTGGTACGACTCTCCGGAGTTCCAACCGGGATCGGCCATGGTATTGGTTCCTACTTCACACTCTAAACTGCTCGCACATTGGCTAGGCCCCTACGAAATTAAGGAGAGGAAGGGATTGGTCGACTATTTGGTGAAACAGCCCAATCGCCGACCAGCTGAGCGAATATATCATGTAAACCTGCTGAAACCGTGGAAGGAGAGGGATCCCGATCCCTCCTCCGACAGCCCTGCTCTCTCTTGCGAAGTAAGTGCCCTTAATTTCGCGAACAGCTATCTCCCAGACAGAGACAGGAGCTCAAGCAGCTATCCGCCGGTCCCAGAGGTGGTAAGTGAACAACCAGGTCGGACCTCTCTGATTGCGCACGACATAGTGACTGACCGGGGTGATCGTCCGTGAGCGACCCTACAGACTCCGGAGGCAAAGAAAGTAGAAGTGGAACTGGAAATCAAGCGAAGCTGGCACTAGGAGTGATCGAGGAAAGTAGTAGTCCCTGGTCCAGCCCCATCGCCTTGATTGCTAAGCCTGACGGCAGTTGGAGGTTTTGCAATGACTTCCGTCGGCTCAACCAAGTTTCCGATTTGATGCTTATCCCATGCCTCGCGTGGGCGACCTCCTCGAGACTGGGACCAGCCAAATTCTTGACTACACTTGACATGACAAAGGGGTACTGGCAGGTTCCTTTAACGGAGTCCGCGAAGGAAAAACCGCTTAGCACTCCTAGCGGACACTGGCAGTATCGTGTCCTTCCATTCGGGTTACACGGGGCGCCTGCGACTTTTCAGCGTCTGGTGGACAAAGTGCTCCGCCCCATAACTCGTTCTGTGCTGCCTATCTGGATGACGTTGTCATCTATTCCAGCACCTGGAAGGAGCACATACAGCAGGTCACAGCAGTATTACGGACATTGGGAGAGGCGGGCTCGCATCAACCCCAAGAAATGTTACTTGGGTTGAGAGAAGCCAAATATTTGGGCTACCTAGTGGGCCGGGGTACTGTGAGGCCACAGTGTTCCAAGTTGCAAGCCATAATGGCCTGGCCCGTCCAAAACCAAGCGGCAAGTCCAATCCTTTCTCGGTTTGGCGGGTACTACCGCCGGTTTGTGCCTCGCTTCTCCGAGAGCGCGCCTTGACCGACTTGACAAAGAAAAGAGCTCCTAATACGGTGGTATGGTCTGATAAAGCGGGGCTGCATTCAGTGACTTAAAAGGGCTCTGACTTCAGCACCTATCTTAATCTCCCCTAACTTCTCTCTCCTTTTGTCCTCCAGACGGACGCCGGACACAGGCTTGGGAGCCGTGTTGAGCCAAAGCGTCGACGGTGTTGAACACCCCGTTATGTACCTGAGCCGGAAACTGTTGGACCGGGAGACCAGGTACGCGGCGGTGGAGAAGGAGGCTTTGGCGATCAAATGGGCGGTGACGCAGCTGCGGTACTACCTCTTGGGTCGCGTGTTCACTCTGGTGACGGATCATGCGCCTTTAAAGTGGATGGCCCTTCACAGGGAGTCAATCCGCGGGTCACGAGGTGGTTTCTTGACCTGCAGCAGTACAAATATACGCTCGTTCATCGACAGGGGTCCCTTCATGCCAACGCCGATGCCCTCTCCCGGCCCACGACTCTCGGTGCAGGTCGCCCGACCCACGGGTCTGGGCTGAGGGGGGAGTCTTGTCACACACGTGTGCATGGGAAGCAGCTGAAGGGCTTAGACAATACTGTTTATACATCTGCCCAGGGGGGGTACGCTGACGCTCTTTCTGAGTTCTCTGCAGGTCTTACCCGGGAAATCCCACCAGGAGCCGCCATTTCCAGGAAGGACACACCACCTCGGTTCCGCCCCAAGAATGAGGTCACTTCGGTTCCGCCCCAAGGGTGATGTCACTTCCAGTTCCGGCCCAGAGGACGACATCATTTCCGCCCTCTGAGCTATAAAGCTCACTGCCTTTGCTTAGGCAGGCAGTTCTGTCTTGGACTCTGTTGTGTAAACAACTGTTTTGAAATGTCTCAAATTCTATTGCAGCCAGGAAACCGCATTAAACGGGTGGCTGCCCCAAACCTTTTCACGCCTCTGGTCTCCAGTTATTACAATGTTTACACCAGCTCATCATCACAGCACTCCCATCACCCAAACCAGGGGTTAGAAATGTCAGTCCTGGAGAGCGTCAGTGGCTAAAGGTTTTCATTCCAATCCAACTGCTTAATAAGAAGCCAATTGCTTGACAATTGTAGACCTTATTTCATTTTATGGCTTGTTAGCCTGCAGTGTAAGGTTCTTATATCGTAGATTTTTTCCTTTCCAAGGATATCACCCAAATGATTTGAAGCCTAAAATGTATAACTTTCAGTCTTTCAAATTTTCTATTAAGTGCCTTATTAAATCAAACAGAGCTTGATGAACACTCACAGATGTAAATGGAAACAAGCTAGTTGGAGAACTTCTGATTGCTTTGTCTTTTACATCTTATTGCTAATAAGAAGCCATTTAAATGCTGAATGCAGCATTTTAATATTGAAAAAAGCAATTACGGGTGGGGAACCTTAACATGTGAGACCACTATAATGAAGCATCAAAATGTCACTTAAGTAATAAGTGCTTCATCAGCAGTAATTGTCTTTTCATTAAGAAGGTGGGTTGTAACAAAAACCTGCAGCCACTGCGGCTCTCCAGGACCGACATTGCACACCCCTGACCCAGACCAAATCTTAAGGTGGGCCTTTGCATTTCTGTGGGCGACCATTAATAGTTAATATGAATTTCCAAACTGAAATAAAGTAAATCCTATTGCACTGTTATAACGAAGCACTATTTTAAAATAAATGAACGACAAGGGATTGTGACGAGTTAATCAATCAAGCGTTTGTTCTAAGAGATGAATTTTAACGAGAGGTCGGTTGAGCAGCAGACAAGCTTGCATCAACAGCTCAGACACCACACAACAAGGGCAGCGTTCACATTACCAGGCTGAAGTGACTCCAATCTGATTTTTTTTTTTGCCTTAATGTGACACAAATCTGACCTTTTCAGATACAGAAATCCGATCATTACAAATCAGATTGGAGTCACTTTCATATGTGGTCCTAGATTGGACATGTATCCTATTCATGAATGAAAACAGTCAGTTCTAGAGTCATATATTTTTTTTGCCTATATACATGGGCTGATCACTGCCTATCACCATCAGCCAGCCCTGGCAGCGTAGCAAAACAACAATGGAGGAGAGCTACAGGTGTGAAAACATTCACGGTCCCAATATTGTTGGCTGCTTACTCGTATGTACACTTCCCTTGGTGCAGCAGTGCTACCAATAGCTAGCCGTCTGCCTTTTTTTCCACTGTTCAAACGCAATCATGTATAGCTGATGAACTGTTAGCCATCCTCCAGAGCAAAATGCAATGCAGAGCACACTAGTTGATAGTGCGTTCATATTGTTGGTTTTGATACCGTGAGTCGTCTTGTAAATATGACATTTTTTTATTGTTGGTGACAGAGTGACTCGTGGGTAAAAAGTATTAATGTGCGCAAGCGTATCATTTCGGAGATCAGATGCGTTCACATTATAGTTAGATACAGGTTACTTGTATGTGAGCCGTCAAGATAGGCAGATTCAATCTGGGCAAAAAGTCGGATCAGAGGAATGAGGCTTGTAATGTGAACATAGCCAGTGTTAGCCTAAGAACAAAATTAAGCTGAGGCTGCCAAAATAAAAATAAAAGAAACCAATACACGCATTGCAGGCTTTTGAATATTTATTTAAATGTCAAAGACTATATTAATAACACACACAACATCAGAACAGTGCATCACTAAGCCAGGCAGCATGTATGTATAAGACACGCGGCAGCTGCGGGACACTCTTCCATACACGGCAAAGCACAGTAAGAGATTAAAGTAACAGTTTACCCCGTATACCCTCGTTATTTATTCAGTACAACTTGTTGACGATTTTCCGTGCTCAAGTCATCCACAGTGAGTGAACCTGGAACAGGCTATTCAGTCCGACTCTTTTTGGCACCTTCATCACACAAGCAAGGCCCCTACCACTTTAAGGCTGAACTCCATTGTCAATATGAGAATCATCCGGAGAAGTATCAGGTAGATAGGAAAGTAATTGAGGATAGGGGGCAATGCCCACATTTTCCAGTATCTATAATGTATTTTTTTGAACTTGCTCGCTTTGAAGAGCCTTTCAGGCAACTTTGTTTTTTAAGAGTGTAACACACATTTTTGAAAATGTGAGAAGAAAATCAGGAAATCCGCACACATGTTGTGCCCAGGCTAGAAGGTAAACACAGGACTCTGGAAATGTGGGCACCACTGTGCCACCCACAAAGAACACTTACCTTTTAAAAACAGAAGCGCAGATGGAGAACAACAAAGCTACATGTCTTTCAAAAAAGCTTTCTTTAAAGCTTGCTCAGAATACTATTCTACAATAACAGATAGCAATAATAAAAATCCTCGGGTACTATTTAGAACAGTTGCTAAATTAACAAATGGGAATTCAGATCTACAGTGCAAAATATTAACAGATATTAGCAGTACATAATTTATGAACTTCTTCAATGAGAAAATTAAAAATATAAGATCCCAGATCTCTGCATCACAGTACAAACCGCATGCTAGCTTAGCAGACCCTGCCTCACATTGCATTCAGTACTTTAGTAATTATAATCCTGTAACTCAGCAGGAAGTCTTTACTTTAATTTTTAAAATGAAACCCACTACTTGCTCCCTAGATCCAGTGCCAACAAAACTAGTAAAAAGTGCAATGGATGTTCTTGTAGTGCCCATTCTAAACATTATTAATAGTTCATTATTGCATGGCACCGTACCTGAAGCACTAAAAGTGTCACTCAATAAACCATTACTTAAAAAGTCAGACCTAGACCCACACATACTAAATAATTATAGGCCTATTTCAAATTTACCCTTTCTTTCTAAAATACTAGAAAAAGTAGTCACCAATCAGCTTCAGTCACACATAATGCATTACAATTTATTTGAAAAATTCCAGTCTGGTTTCCGCACTGGTCATAGTACAGAAACGGCACTAACACGGGTTGTAAATGACATTCTGATATCCTCTGATGAAGGAAACTCCACTGTAATTATGTTTTTAGACTTAAGCACAGTGTTTGACACCACTGACCATTCTGTTTTACTGCACAGGCTAGACAATGATGTCGGGCTTACAGGCCCCGTGCTCACTTGGTTCAGTTCTTATTTATCAAATCGATTCCAGTATGTACAGAAATGTGCTGACAGTACTCCATCATTATACACAGAAGTTCAATATGGTGTCCCACAGGGCTCAGTACTGGGACCTTTACTGTTTTCACTTTACATGCTTCCACTGGGATCTCTCATTAGGAAACATAATGTTAATTTTCATTCGTATGCAGATGACACCCAGTTATACCTTTCATTTAAATCAAATGAAATTTCTCCGATGTTGTCTTTAATTAGTTGTGTTAGTGAATTAAAGGAGTGAATGGATGAGAACTAGTTGTCTTTAAACACAGATAAAACAGAGATGTTAATTGTTGGAGGGAATGACGCTGATCACAACAATATTTTGTCATCATTTAACTTAGTTGGAAACACCATTAACTTTACTGAATCAGCCTGCAATCTAGGAGTTATCTTTGACTCTAGTATGTCATTTAAATTGCATATTACAAAGTTGTCCAAATCATGTTTCTTCCATTTTAAAAATGTTGAGAAATTAAGGCGCTTTCTAAATAAACGGGATTGTGAGAAATTAATTCTTGCATTTATTTCTAGTAGGATTGACTGCTGCAATGTGGTGTTCACTGGATGTTCAAACTTTTCTTTATGCATCCTCCAGTTAATCCAAAATGCTGCTGCAAGAATTATTACAAGAACAAGAAAATACGAACACATAACTCTAGTTCTTAAATCCTTACACTGGCTCCCGGTTAAGTTTAGTGAGGATTTCAATATCCTCCTTTTAACATATAAAGCATTAAATGGCCAAGGTCCGACTTACTTGTCTGAACTTATCATGACTTACAAACCTGAGCGCACATTAAGATCTCAAGATGCCGGTCTGTTTATGACTCCAAGGATTAATAAAATAACAGTGGGAGGTCCAGCTTTTAAATACAGGGCCCCTAAACTGTGGAGTGGTCTGCCTGCTAATATAAGAGATACCCCTTTGGTCTCAGCTTTTAAATCCTGGCTAAAGACTCACTACTTCAGTTTAGCATATCCTGACTAGAGCTGCTGATTAACTGTACAGACTGCATCTCTGTTGTTAGTCATTACCACTAAAACATAAGTAACATGATACTTATAATTTGTTATTAACCCTCACCTATTCTGTTTCTCTTCTCGGTACTCAAATGTGGCACTCGGTGCCACAGCCCACCTGCCAAGTTGTGTTGCCTGCCTAAGGTAAAGTCATCCCTGATGGAGGATTGCAGGAATTGTGGGGTAGAGGGGTCCTTTCATCGGATTGGCTGGCCCAGCATTGGCCAAATGGGGGAGGCAGCTTGATGGCTGAGGTCTCCAGGACTCTAAACAAATTCAAATCATATTATTTGATATCATCTACTGTTAAATTTTGCTCCGTACTTGTAAAAGTTTTATTTTTATACTGTATTGAGGATTTGTTCTGTTCTGTGTATTGTATTGTATTGACCCCCATCTTTTTGACACTGCACACCCAATCTACCTGGAATGGGGTCTCTCTTTGAACTGCCTTTCCCAAGGTTTCTTCCATTTTTCCCTACAAGAGTTTTTTTGGGGAGTTTTTCCTTGTCTTCTTAGAGAGTCAAGGCTGGGGGGCTGTCAAGAGGCAGGGCCTGCTAAAGCCCATTGTGGCACTGTGGTGTTATGGGTCCACAGCTCGTTGAGAAAAGGCCATTCATTTTAAATAAGTAATCGATGTGCTCGCGTTTAGCGAGGGACGCTATATAGTGGGCGCGGGACGATCCAGGGTGTGGGCGTTTCTCACCTAGTGCACAGGTGAGGAACTGCCCACATTCATGATTGTCCCGTGGCTAATGCTGCAGCTGCTGTGGCCCTCGTCATTTTAAAAAGAAGCACGAGTCGGTTTTAGCGAGGTGTAAAAACGATCGGAGGAAAAAAGTGGAGAGTGAAAGGAAAAGAGAGGACGGAGGTTACCGGGAGCAGGAGAGGAAGCAGGTCGGTGAAAGAGAGAGAGAGCCGCGAAGAGTGAGCGGACGGGCGAGCGAATGAGCGCTCGTGGACAGCTGCGTAGAAGCTGGGTGTTAGGCCGACACCCACGTGTTTGTGTTGATGTCGCTCCCGCTGAGCGATCAGGTAGCGGGAGTGACCAGGGAAGGCGACTGGCCGCAGAGAGGCCATTGAAAGGCAGCGGAAGTCGGGAGACTTGGTGGTGGGAATCCCCAACGTGAGCGACCTGGCCGCTGGGGAAACCAAGTTCTCCGGGACTGGGATGAGTGCCATACCGGAGCCAGGGATCGGGAGGTCTCCAGTCTCGAGCGTGTGATGTAGGAGGGCAGCTGCAGAGAGCGTCTTGCCTGCTGCTAAGCCCATACGGGATAAGCAGGTGAGACGCTAACAGAAGAGCACCGGACTTGTTTGTTGTTTTAAGACTGCTTCCTGATCATTTTAACCTCTCGTTTTTAAGGATTGTTTTTTTCTATTTATTGGTTTTACTCCCACGTTCGTTTTATGGATTATTCATTTAATGAAGAACTGCACTATTTATTTGAACACTGTTTTTGATTTGTTGACTGCTTTTAATAAAAGCACTGTTGCACTTTTTGCACCACCCCTTGCTCAAGTGTTTATTTGCCTCCATTGACTAGCTCACTCGGTAACATTATCGACGGTGTTGGGTTCAAGGGTTCCCAAAATCAGATGGGAGTGTGGAGCCAGAACCCACATCGTCACAGGCACTTCCTGTGTGATTTTGGGCTATACAAAAATAGATTGTATTGTATTGTATTGTAAATGAAAGATGGGTTTATGAAAAGGGTGCACAATGGAATGACAGGTCTCATTTCGGGAATCCGTGGGATTTCATATTTGAAAGCTATAGATGTGTCTATGATGTCTAGTTATTTTGCGACTACAAATAAGGTGCAAATCTTAAATTGGTTAGAGGTGCATTCAGTGTTAGATTTTTTTCTGTTTTTAAACTTAATTACCACTTTTTCATGTTATTAAATTACCTTAAGAATATGATTGTGCCTTTAATTAGTAGCCGCATTCAACTTCTATTACATTTGATTCTGATAAACTATATGCTTAAGAAAAACATCTGCACAGGCAGGCCATAGTATGCAGGTAAGTGGTGATAAACAAAGAACAAAACTGACTTTCATAATTATAAATTATCTAAAAAAAAGTCTAAAATAGAGAAAATCAGAAAAAAAAAACTGCTGCCAGATGCTGAAGTCAATGAACCTTTCTCAGTGCAGACCTCAGGTACCTCCGGCAGACAAACAGCAGAATTAATTTAAATCACTATTGCAGTGCAGAAGCCAATTAAAACGATAGCTATTATTTTCTTCAATAGCGCAATACTATACCAGCAAGGTCTGTCAACATATGCTGACACTCATTAATGAAGACATCAGTTTTATAAAACAACAGTTAAATATTTCTGCATCGTTAACTAATTTGGTGGACTAAATAAGTTCAGCGCCTAGCATATGGCACCCAAACAATGAACTGCCAGAAGAGAACGCTGCTTTATATAAAAGAAAGCCTGATCTGCTAAAGAATCAAAGATTGTATGTCTAACAAAATACTGAATAAAAGTTACATTAAAAAGTTACTTTCTTTTTTATACATACAGTATATCTAAAGAGGTTTGCTACAGTACTGCAAAGAAGTATTACGTTTTGTTTATATATATCACAATAAAAGATTAAGGTGAACAAAATAATGAAAAAGAGAAATACAATGTAAACATTAATTTATGATCTTATTGATGTTATGTGTTTGCAGAGAATATAACTGAAATAATATTAATAAAAATCAAGCTTAATATCTCCCTGTACATCAAATTATAAATAATACCAGTATTATGTTTTAATTTCAAGCAGTGAATATTCTCACAATTATTGTTTCAAGTGCAACAGAAGACTTTTCTTTTTCTTTATAAATTAAAAAGTTAAAAGTAGCACCACAATTAGCCTCGTTGCCTCACTGCTCCAGCAACTTGGCTTCAGGTTCTGGCAGAGGCACCATCTGGGTGGGATTTGAATGTTCTTCCTGTTGACCCCATGGACTTTAGAAACTTAATCTTCCTGCCACATTCCAAAGGTGTATATGCAGGGTGATGGGTGGCTCAAGATTTGCCCGATAAGACATAAAGTAGGTGAATGTAACAGTATGAGATATTTCCATCAGGGTTAGCTGCTCCTTTGAGGTAAGGCAGAAGAAAAAGTTCAGAAAATTGGTATATTGAATAAGGTATTAGGGTCATGCTTTTAGAAATACAAAACTAATCAACTCAACTGTTTTAACAGCCTTTGGGAGTTATTTGCGGTCTTCACTTGTTAAAGTGCCAGTCGTTACAGCAGTGGTATAACATATCATAACCAATCTCTATCTGTCTCCATGTCTATATGTACAAGGGAAGTTCAAAAAGATCCCGCACTTTTATATTTCCGTTGGAAATGGTGAAGACAGGAGTAGTAATTGGGCATTAAAAAGTTGGTACGACTCTGGGAAAATTGTGTCACAAATGAAGGTGACTATATAGAAAAGTGATATCTTTTTTTAATTCTTAATAAATAGAGTTTAATAAAGTGCAGAAACTTTTTGAATATCCCTCGTATATAAATATACAAAAATTATTCGCACTCTGGCTGTAGAATTTATTTCAATCAACTTTCAGAAAACACAAATCCATAATTTTTTGATATAATCTCCCTGCTTTTCAATACACTTTGTCCATCTGTCAACAAGCTTTCATATTCCTTCATTAAAAATGTTTTAGACTGAGCTGCAAGCCATGAATGTACCTTAGTCTTCACCTCTTTATCAAACATGAATCTTCATCCTCATAGGGCTTCTTTTGAAACCTGAGTATGTCGTGGATTATCATATAGGCAGAGCCATGGCTGATTTGCAAATGATTTGCCATATCATCTAATGTCACTCGTCTATTGAACAGAATCATTATACATGCAAGGTCAATGTTGTCATGAGTCGTAGACGTGGACGGGCATCCAGATCCTTCTTCATGGCTGACACTTGTGCAACCTTCCTTGAGCTTCTCTATCCATTCATACACACTTCTTCTTGACAAAATACTTTCTTCATATTGTGCACAAAGTCTTTGATAAATATCGGCACCAGGCACACACTCAGACCCGAAGGAACGAATCACTGCACGTTGCTCTTCTTTTTTGCAAATCACAAGTGGGGCAGCCATTGTTTCTCTCACTGCAGTTACAAATGATCTAACGTAACACGCTCGCACCTGTACAGCAGTGACTGGGGAGAACAGGGACCTCGTACAGAAAGTGCTGATGAGACAGATCTTTCAACAGACATTTTAGTATAACCAGAGTACTGATAATTTTTGACTCACCTGTATGTATACTGGGAGGCAGCTAAAAGGACAAAATTAAGGTAATTCCATGCCAGGCCAGGGAGTGGCAGGGTGCATTAACTCTTTCTCTGTTATCCATACAGACCAAACATATTGAAGTTTGGACTAGTTGAGACCATGAAGATGTCACTTCCGTGTCTGGCTATGAAGACGTCACTTCCGGTTCAGGTCACCCTGATGTCACTTCTGGTTCTCTGCCTTAAAACCCAAACCACTTCCTATGTTTCCTCAGTTCTATGTGGGACTCAATCCAGTACAGATCTGTGCAACCTATTTTGCTTTTTGCAGCCAGGGCTCAAGTATATGGGTGGCTACCCCACAACTTTTTTATATATATACTAGCAAAATACCCGCGCTTCGCAGCGGAGAAGTAGTGTGTTAAATGAAATGAAGTAATGAAAAAGAAAAGGAAACATTTTAATAATAACGTAACATGATTGACAATGTAATTGTGTTGTCATTGTCATGAGTGCTGCTGGCATGTATACAGTATATATATATATACACACACACACACACACACATATAAACATATATATACACACATTATCCATTATCCAACCCGCTGAATCCTAACAAAGGGTCACGGGGGTCTGCTGGAGCCAATCCCAGCCAACACAGGGACCAATCCTGGGCAGGGTGCCAACCCACAACAGGACACACACAAACACACACTAGGGCCAATTTAGAGTTGCCAATCCACCTAACCTGCATGTCTTTGGATTGTGGGAGGAAACCGGAGCGCCCAGAGGAAACCCACGCAGACACGGGAGAACATGCAAACTCCACGCAGGAAGGACCCGGGAAGCGAACCCGGGTCTCCTAACTGCGAGGCAGCAGCGCTACCCACTGCGCCACCATGCTGCCCTATACACATCATATATATATATATATATATAAACACATACAAATATAGACATATATATATATACATACATACAAATATAGATATATATATATATACATATATACAAATATATATATATATACATATAGATATATACACACATGCATATATATACATATATATACATATACATATCTTCATATATACTGTATATACATATATATATATACAAATCTACAAATATATATTAGAGCTGGGACTCGATGAAAAAAATTAATCTAATTAATTAGAGGCTTTGTAATAATTAATCTTGATTAATCGTATGTAATCACACATGAAAATTTCCCCCAAATCGCAAATGTTTTTTTTTTATTTAAAAGGGTTTTAGTGTGTGACAGAATCAAATAATAGACATGGACATGAATATTGTAAACTCAAGCTCTTTTAATTTCTGAAAAAAATATGCTTTTAAACTGCATTTCAATTCAAAACAGAAACAAAAATATCATCCCTGGCTAAAATCGGGCAGACTTTAAAATAAATTTCAACATAAAGTGCAGTTTTTCTTCTTAAAAAAATAAGGCAGAAACATAAAATGTAATTTGACCAGCTTCACCTTTAAACTCTGAGTAACCTTAGGCAAAATTATTTTGTACATTAGGCTAAAACAGTGTGATCATTGAACATTTTGTAATTAGATGTAATTAGAATTACTAACGGTCACGGAAGTCCAATGATCCCCAGTAAGAGCCACAAAGTCCGCTTTCTGTAATGCATCTAATTTTGCTTGCTTTTCAATGTGCACAAAACCATGCCTTTATCAAGGCTTCACTCGGCTAGTCTTTTGAAATGAAATTTTCCTCCGATCAGTCATAGGAACGCGCTTTATTCCGACTCTAACATTTTTGTAGCTCTGATGTGTGCATCAATGTAATCGATATACCAGGAAATCATGCATTGACAAAAGTTCCCCTTTGCTTGGAATTGAAAGTGTGATTAAATGCGTTATTTTTTAATGAGTTATGGAGTACATGCATCAAAGCTTCTAAGCTGTGCTTGTGCTAAGAAAAGGAAACATTTTAAAAATAACGTAACATGATTCTGCGTTAACCGCATATTTTTTCATACGTCTCAAATCAAGGGGTTGTGAGGGTAAAATGAATTGGGAAGCGCGCGTACATACTCAGTGCATCCCCTCTCGGGAATCGAACCTCGGATGTAGGCATTAGAGGCTACCATTGCACCACGGCGTGTGGCTTGTCTATTTGAGAGTATGTATATTGGGGTATATATATACATATATATATATATATATATATATATATATATATATATAATATATATATATATATATATATATATACACCCACGTTTCGCAGCGGAGAAGTAGTGTGTTAAAGAAGTTATGAAAAAGAAAAGGGAACATTTTAAAAAAAACGTAGCATGATTGTCAATATACAGTAATTGTTTTGTGTGTTGAGTGTTGCTGTCATCAAGGATTTGATTATCATTATTTCTTTCAATCAGGTTCGTATTTGTAGAATGTGTTGAGTTCAAGTTACATTCCGTGTTTGTCAATCGTTGTAAAGATGACAGGTTTCATTCATCGATTCGTTTCTTACTGCATCAATAAACAGCTTGTCTTCCTCTTTATCTGAGACGTGACACACTGCATGCACAGGTTTTTTTACACTGTGTTCCTTTAGCGGGACATTGACTTTTTCCACCGTGTGCTTTGTTTCCGCAGTAGCTGCACTTATGAATATGCTTGTATGTATCACACGCTTCATGTTTTTTTGCTGCCTTCTCAATTGCGTAATTCGATTTTTGTTCAGTACTCTTTGGAACTGTTGCTTTTTGTCTGTGCACTGCGTCATTTCATGTGAGCCGCTCGGTGCACATGCATCAAAGGTTTCCAGTTGTGTTGGTGTCATCTCGTGTGATGTCCATGGCTGTATTTAATGTTAGCTAAGACCCGGCACTTAAAAGTTTCTCTCGCAGTTTCGCTGAGTTTGTGCCAAACACCACCCTGACCATCTCATCTTCCTCTGCATAAGCACAGTCCTTCACCCGTGAATATTTAGCGGCAGTGTTTCTATTGGATTGCCGCTGACGGACAGCCTTATATGGGCAGGCACTAAATTACGGGCATCAAGCAGAAGTCTATTATAGTATATGGACGAAAAAATAGGTTCCAGTTATGACCATTACGTGTAGAATTTCAAAATGAAACCTGCCCAACTTTTGTAAGTAAGCTGTAAGGAATGAGCCTGCCAAATTTCAGCCTTCTACCTACACGGGAAGTTGGAGAATTAGTGATGAGTCAATGAGTCAGTCAGTCAGTCAGTGAGTCAGTGAGGGCTTTGCCTTTTATTAGTATATATATATCCCGAAGTGCTAGAAATAAGTATATATTTTAGCCGGAAGTGCTATGGCATCACATGGACTGAAGGACAGAAGCACTTCCGGATCACAGACTATAAAAAGGACTATTTAAATCCCAGCAGACTGAGCCAGAGTTGGGAGGGAGTGTGACAGAGCTGCTGGGAGGAGAGGAGGATTTATTGAGTATTATTGTGATTATTGATGATTATTTGTGTATTGTGGAGGTGGTTTGTGCACTGTATTGGAGAAATTAAATTTATTTCTTATATTTTACCTGGTGTTTGCACGAGTTGTCTGCGGGTTTGGAGGAGTGACCGGGCCAGGACGCACCTTCTACATATGTTCCGGGGGAGCATCCATGGGTTCCTCAGTACCTTCCCCGGGACGCTTGGTGGCAGCCTCCCTGTCTGACGAAGGTGCCACAGTTTCCCGCAAGGCTCCATAGGAGACGGAGTTCTCCACAGCCCTGTTGGGATCTGGGGTGGCCATGATGGGCTGCTGCATGGATCCCGGAGCCAGCCTGGACAACTCTATAGACCCGCCCAGAAGTGCAATCAGGAACAGGTGATCAAGCACCTGGAGCATTTCTAGTTGGGCTATAAAAAGGACCGGCAACCACCACTCAGGTCCAGAATCGGGAGGAAGAGGACGAGGTTGCCTGGGAGGAGAGATGGTGCCAGAAGAAGGGTTGTTTGTGTTGAGTTAATTGCATTTGGGGCTGTGTATTGCCTGTGGGGTTCACGGGAAAGACGTGCCCCACAGGTGAAGAAAAATAAAAGTCTTGTGTGTTTTTAACACGTGCCTCTGTGTCAATCTGTGCCGGGTCGGGTGCAATACAGCATCCAGTTCACTATATATATATATATATATATATATATATATATATATATATATATATATATATATATATATATATATATATAGTGACCGTTTAGGGCTTTCTCGCTCCCTTGAATTCTCAGACACCTCGTCAGACACCAGATAAAAGTCCAAATGTTATGTTATTTATAATAACATTGTGCACAAAGTACCTACACTCCACAATACTCAATACAGTAATCCCTCGCTATATCGCGCTTTGACTTTCGCGGTTTCACTCTATCGCGGATTTTAAATGTAAGTACATCTAAACATATATCACAGATTTTTCACTGGTTCGCGCTTTTGGACAATGGGTCTTTTAATTTAGGTTACATGCTTCCTCAGTTTGATTGCCCAGTTGATTTCATACAAGGGACGCTATTGGCGGATGGCTTAGAAGCTAACCAATCAGAGCATGTATTGCATATTAACTAAAACTCCTCAATGCTATAAGATATGCTTCCCGCTGTGCTTGTTTGCTTCTCTCTATCTTTCTCGCTCTCTCTGCCTGGAGGAGGGGTGTGAGCAGAGGGCTGTTTGCACAGAGGACACGGATGCTCCTCTACAAAATGCCGCTTTATCGCGGTGCTTCTGTATACTTAAAAGCATGTATTGATTTTTGATTGTTTGTTTTTCTTTGCGCTCTCTCTGACATTCTCTGCTCCTGACGCTCCTTTTATGACGGCGCCCTTTGAAGATAAGATATGTTTGCTTTCTTTTAATTGTGAGAAAGAACTGTCATCTCTGTCTTGTAATGGAGCACAGTTTAAACGTTTGACTAAAGGGTTATTTCATGTCTAGAGGGCTCTAATAATGTTAACAGGGTGGGAGAGTTTATAAGGGCTTAAAATATATAAAAATAACCACACAAACATATGGTTTCTACTTCGTGGATTTTCACCTATCGCGGGGGGGTCTGGAACGCAACCCCCGCGATCGAGGAGGGATTACTGTAAACCAATACTCTAATCACTAAACAATAATCAGTCCTCCATTCCCAGCAGCTCAGTCACCCTTCCTCCCAACTCGGCTTCTGCTGGGATTTCCCAGAGTCCTTTTAAAGTCTTTGACCCGGAAATGCTTCTGATCCCCCCAGTCCATGTGATTCCTAGCACTTCCGGTCAGATCAAAACTCCTCTTTTCTTCAGCACGGAAGTATATCATTCCTTCCATTTTCGCAATTGTGAATTACTTCCGGGCTATAAAGAAAGTATAAGTCCATGGGTCTCCTTGCAGCATCCTCCTGTGGCCCCCATGGTATCCAGCAAGGCTGTGATGAAAGACTCCAATTTCCGTGATGCCTTGCTGGAATTTGAGGCCCTTCCATTTTGCAGGGATGGCTCCATCTTGCAGTTTGGGGGTGTTGGCTGGGATACATGGCCGGCAATCCCTCACTATATATATATATATATATATATATATATATATATATATATATATATATATATATACCTATAAGGATTATATATATATATACCATACTAAAGGATTATTGTTTGACCCCTTTCGCCATCAGAACTGCCTTAATTCTACGTGGCATTGATTCAACAAGGTACTGAAAGCATTCTTTAGAAATGTTGGCCCATATTGATAGGATAGCATCTTGCAGTTGATGGAGATTTGTGGGATGCACATCCAGGGCACGAAGCTCCCCTTCCACCACATCCCAAAGATGCTCTATGGGGTTGGGATATGGTGACTGTGGGGGCCATTTTAGTACAGTGAACTCATTGTCATGTTCAAGAAACCAATTTGAAATGATTCGAGCTTTGTGACATGGTGCATTATCCTGCTGGAAGTAGCCATCAGAGGATGGGTACATGGTGGTCATGAAGGGATGGACATGGTCAGAAACAATGCTCAGGTAGCCCGTGGCATTTAAACGATGCCCAATTGGCACTAAGGGGCCTAAAGTGTGCCAAGAAAACATCCCCCACACCATTACATCACCACCACCAGCCTGCACAGTGGTAACAAGGTATGATGGATCCATGTTCTCATTCTGTTTACGCCAAATTGTGACTCTACCATTTGAATGTCTCAACAGAAATCGAGACTCATCAGACCAGGCAACATTTTTCCAGTCTTCAACTGTCCAATTTTGAGCTCGTGCAAATTGTAGCCTCTTTTTCCTATTTGTAGTGGAGATGAGTGGTACCCAGTGGGGTCTTCTGCTGTTGTAGCCCATCCGCCTCAAGGTTGTGCATGTTGTGGCTTCACAAATGCTTTGCTGCATACCTCGGTTGTAACGAGTGGTTATTTCAGTCAAAGTTGCTCTTCTATCAGCTTGAATCAGTCGGCCCATTCTCCTCTGACCTCTAGCATCAACAAGGCATTTTCGCCCACAGGACTGCCGCATGCTGGATGTTTTTCCCTTTTCACACCATTCTTTGTAAACCCTAGAAATGGTTGTGCGTGAAAATCCCAGTAACTGAGCAGATTGTGAAATACTCAGACCAGCCTGTCTGGCACCAACAACCATGCCATGCTCAAAATTGCTTAAATCACCTTTCTTTCCCATTCTGACATTCAGTTTGGAGTTCAGGAGATTGTCTTGACCAGGACCACACCCCTAAATGCATTGAAGCAACTGCCATGTGATTGGTTGATTAGATAATTGCATTAATGAGAAATTGAACAGGTGTTCCTAATAATCCTTTAGGTGAGTGTATATATACACAGTATATATATATATTGTGATATATGGTCGGCCGTTCATCCCGGCCAATACCCCAGAGGATATTGAATATTGGAGTGTTTATTCACAGCCCTGCTGGATACCATGGGGACCACCAGAGGTTGCTGCAGGTAGGATCAAGGACTATTTGCCTTACACCCCAGAAGTACGTCCGAGTCACATGGACAAAAGGAATGACATGCTTCCGGGTTGAAGAAAAGGACTTTTCATCTGACCTGGAAGTGTTCCTAGTCACATGGACAGAGAGAGCGAAACACTTCTGGGTTGAGGACTATAAAGGATTGTGGGAAACCCAGAGGGTTGAGCTGAGCTGGGTGGAAGGGTGACAACGCGTCTGGGAGAGTTGGAGGATTGTATTATTGTGATTATTGTATTGTGTTTATTATATGAGTATTGTGGAGAGGAGGGTGCTTTGTGCACTATATAGTTCAAAAATAAATTATATTTGGACTTTTACCTGGTGTCTGACGTATTGTCCGAGGGTTCAAGAGGACGATAGCGTCCTCAATCTGTCACAATATATATATACATATACATTGGATTCAGAGACCCCTAGATTTATTTTTAAATGGAAAAGTTTGCCATGTTTTTCTATTAATCTAAACTCAATAACTCATAATGACAAACAGAAAGGTTTAAAAATTCATTAAAATCAAAAACTGAAATCTCTCATTTCTATAAGTATTCAGACCCTTTGCTGTGGTACGCCATACTGTGTTCAGGTGCATTCCGTTTTGCTTTACTTCTCTTTGGAATATGTTGGGAACCTGAGTGGAGTCCACCTGTGGCAAACTGAGCGATTTAGACATTATTTAGAAAGGCACACCTCTTTGTAAATAAGGTTCTGCAACTCACATTGCAGGTCGGAACAAAAACAAAGCCTTGAGGTCTAAGGAACTTTCTGTAGACTTCTGCAGTGAAATTGTGGTGAGGCATAGATCTGGGAAAGAGAATACAACCATTTCTAAAGCTTTGATTGTACCCAGGAGCACTCTGCCCTCTATGACTGGCAAATGGAAGAAGTTTGGAACCAGCAGAACTCTTCATGGAGTTGGTCATCCAACCAAACTGAGTAACTGGGAAAGAAGGGCCTTGATCAGGGAGGTGACCGAGAAGTTAATGTTCATCCTAACAGAGCTTCAGAATCTGTCTGAAGGATGACCAACTCATTGTGTAAAGGCTAGGTGGAAGCCACTCTTGTCAAATAGCATTTATAGGACTCTGACAGCATGAGGAAAAAGATTCTGAGGTCTGAAGAGGTAAAAACTCTTTGGACAGAACTCCAAGCATTATGTCAGGTGAAGACCAGGCCCTGTTTATTACCTCCTTACAGCCAGCCCTAGGATGAAACATGGTGGTGTCAACATCATGCTATGGGGGTGCATCTCAGCAGCAAGGAAAGGAAGACTGGTGAGAACTGAAAGAATGAATGCAGCCAAATACAGCGAGGTCATTTGTTTAGTATCCTTGTGTGTCTCAGACCTGTCTTGGCTGGCTCTTCCTCTCTTCATCTCATTCCCTACTTTGCCCCTTCCTGTCTGGTTTAAACTTCCCTTTTATTGAAGTTAGTTAATTAGTTCATTATTTCATTCATAATTCATTAGTTTTTAGCGAAACCTCATCACTCGGTACGCTATTTGTTTTTTTGTTATTAAGATGCTCCATTTTAACTCCTTTAATGGAAAAAAAAATGTCACAATCAGGAATTGAACCCGTTCTAGGTATCCTCATGTGTGTCAGCCTAACAGAGCAACCAAAGCAAAACTAAACAATCAGTCCAAAATCAGACGTAACAATGCGATTTCTCAGAGGGACCAGACACACACACACACACACACACACACACACACACACACACACAGACAGACAGTAGCTTTTTATTAAACAGTAGATTTCCGAGCTCCTTTTGTATTATTGTAGGTGATGCGAGATATGATGAGAGTGCACTCCTCAGTTGCTGTAATATATTCAGTATATAATTAATACACATAAATCATTTTTTAAACCAATCTGTTGTTTTAGATCTAATTATTATCAGTAATGAAGGTTACTAAAAATTAGCAGCTTAAAACAGATTCAGAGCCAGCCATAAAAAATGCCGCCTTTCTTGTTACTTGAATCTCCACAGTTTGCTTATCTCATGTGTTGCTGAACATTGCAACAGTGAGGGTTAAGGTTAGGTCGATGAGACCGGCAGCCTCATTCCGCAGGTAGAATACAAACCTGTTAGCTACAGTATAAGCCTAAAGAGAGAAAAAAAAAGGCTTTCCGAGGCAAAAAAAATAAATACCATAAACAACTGTGAATATATGCCTCAATAAAAATGGTAAGGAAATCTATGGGAGTGGCACCTTTATTGCCAATTTCTTTGTGCTATCTTTGTTTTTATCTTTCAAAGCATCAATTTTTAACCCATTTAATCAACGCTCTTCAGATGGCAGCTATAATAGGCAAGGCACACTATTATTTTCAGTGACACTCGGTTCTTTATGTAGAGGGGTGCTCATTCATCACTGTCTTTGGGGACAATGGAAACCTGTGGAGCACTCTAAGTACAGGGTACCTCTAAATGGCTTTCAGAATATATTAAAATTCAAAGGCTGACATAATTAGGAATGCAATCTTGGTGTGTTTTCTCCGCACTTCGATCTATAAGTGGCAAAAGAAAGAAAATCATTTCCCACAAACACGTCATGTTTGAAGTTTTCATATATTGGGGCCTCTTTCCCCTAAAGGGAAAAAGAAAAAAAAAAAACATATGGGCTCTAGCGGTGACAAAGCACACAAAGGGAGTAGAGTCTGTGATTTCTGATATCAGCTTTGTCCCAGGCAGCTATTCCAGAGTCTATTTACTTCTCATAACAAAGCTTTTTAGGGGGCTACTAATCAGGCTTAGCTGGGAGCAGAGGCCTTATCTAGGGCTGGCAGACCTCAAGGGCTGCCAGCTTGCGTAGGACTGATAGGGACTTTAGCAACTAAATTAAATCTAGATTCCAAACAAAATGTTCTCTTTGTGATGAAAATAATTACCCTACCACCACCCCAAGATAGACCTGAGAAATAAAAGATTCCAAACTGGAGATACATTACCAAGCCGGGAGTCAGTCTAATATTTGTTAAAGTTGATATTATTGGCTATACCTGTCAAACCTGAGAGAAATGGAAAGATTGGCCTGCAAAGTCTGCTCATTTGTTGGTATGAGTCTGCTCATCCCTGAAAGAGTGCTTTTGTTGTCTTTTTTTTTTTTTTGTAATAATTCTATTATATGAGCAAGGTCTCCTTTCAGAAGGTGTAGTAGACAAGCATTGAAACTGTGAATGAGTACTTCAGGGCAATTTAAGCTGAGAGCACTTCATGTTAAACCAGAGTGGCAAGCTGGAACAAAGACAGCTGGGAAGATGAATGTGGAATGAAAAGACGGGCAAATAAGCAGAATGTGAATCAAGCATATCTTTGTGTGATATCGAGAAATTTTATTTATTTATTTATTTATTTATTGTGTAGTTAATTGAGGTAAAGGTAAAAGGCAACTGCAAGAAAAGAGTCACGCTCCTAAGGCTAATGTTTCAATCATACAGCAAGTCACCGGGGCAAAGTTCGTCTGAGAAATATTTGCATTGCCTTTTATATTGGGTGTTTCACAGTTAGTGAAAGGAAACTATTGTGATGCCCCGTGTGCCCGCAGCCTTGGCATTACCTGTTTTCTGGGACATTGATAGTCATAAAACTGAGATGGACTAGTACAAGGAGGACACAGACAAACAAGATTGGTGCAAAATACTTTGTGCATGTTATTCCATAAAAGGTAATGTGTAAATAATGCAGTGTAGTCTTCAGCAAATAAATAATCCCATAAATAATCCAGGGCTCATTTGGGAGATTTAAAAATCATTCAATAAATAAATAAACTGATCCGAAAGATATATTTTTTTAAATCACAAGTAAAACCACAAAGGTTACTTTTCTTCACTAGTCTCTGAGCATTCAGTACATCTTTTTCTCCCATCTCCTATGCTCACTCCCTGGGTCTGCTCAGCTAATGGATATGCCAATGAGTGCGGTCAGCCATTAATGGCTTTCATTTCTGCTGGTAACTCATTGGGATGGCCTCTCACCTCCATAGATCGGCCATAGAGATGGCTAAGAAAAAACTTTTCATCTAATGTTTTCACGAGGAATGACGTTTATGATACAATAAAACCAAATGCTGATTAGTGCTATACAAAGGCAAACAATGTGAGAAACATCATTGAAGAAGAAAACAATCTCATATTGCTTGTGTTGTATAATCCACATGCCTAGTCATATGCTCAAATCGTGCAAAACACATGCATTTACAGTATGTTGTTAAAAATATACCTCCTGAATTTACTCTACACATCATTAATAGGAAATGCAGTTCAAGTTTTGGAATTGAAGATCTGCCCCTTCACCCCATTCATTGGTTAAGAGTCCTGTCTTTAATTCAAAAGCACATTATTATGGGAATATGTTTTCCAGTTTTTAAGGTGCAGTGATAATTCCAGCAGTATCTATTTAACAAAAATGTGCATGTTTCAAGAATACAACCAAACAACTGATGTGTGGATTGTGTGGCATGGGTAATGTAAGATTGTTCTCACATCATTTGCCATTGCACATCATTGGTTTCCATTGGGTTCTATTATATCATAAACTTTTATCATTATGTTTTGTATGAAAACACATGATTAATTTTTT
Organism: Polypterus senegalus; assembly: GCF_016835505.1. Taxonomy (NCBI): domain Eukaryota; kingdom Metazoa; phylum Chordata; class Cladistia; order Polypteriformes; family Polypteridae; genus Polypterus; species Polypterus senegalus. Next base: position 32,073,337 of record NC_053168.1, on the reverse strand, counting down.
TTTTGGCTATCACCTACAAACTATATGGAATAAGTAACATATGCAAAAATATATATCATTTTTGGATGTAGTATTCTTTTGGGTGATTCCATAGCAAGAATAGAAAGCATACAGAGCTGCCATCTCAAATACCAGAAGCACAGTGGCGTCACAAGTTGAAATGGAACACAAAATGGTAGCACGAAGAGTGAAACCCCACAAAAGAGCAGCGAGATGACATCATTGTCATCATGACAAAAAAAAAAACTATATTTAAAACACTAGAATTACCAGAGCCTACGAAAAAACTTGTAGATCCGTCCCACCTTAAATTGTTTCACACCTCTCCATCAGTGTCTTTTGTCCTTTAAATGTGTTAATAAGCAGCAAGCAGCAAGAAGCCTGCTATCACATCCCCCACCGGCGCACAGTTTCCTCAGCTCAAGTCTGTTTACCTGCGTGTCAGTTGCTTGGAGTTGTATAGAGTGAGAAGTCAAGCAAAATCACACCTTTTATAAATACTATATTGTTATTTGGAACACTTGCATTTCATGTGTGTTCCGTGTCTACAAAGATCTATGTACAGTAAACACATCGTTAAAACAGAAATGTTTTTCATGTTTTAGTAACAATTGACAAAATGTAGACATGAAGTGTATAATGTGTTAAGCCTGATTTCCAAATATCAAATAAACACTTTCACAAAAGATCCAAATATAACACAACAAGTGCGCTTCTATTCAAGAATATAACTGCAGAAAAAGAACCTGCGTTAGAGTGCAACATTGACACACATTTACTACGACCGCTTTGGTGACACAATGGTATCAACTGTTGACTGGTAATCAAAACTTCACGGGTTCGACCCTGGATGAGTCCGTTTTGAGAAGTGAGCTGCTCTTATTCTTACTATTTTAGAATAAAAACATACATTTGATTTCAATCTGTAACAGCCGGTGTAAATGTATGATACTCGTAAAGGTTAACTTAGTTTTTTTTTTTTTTTTTATTCAATTTTATTCTCTCAGTTGCGTTCATGATCCTACCCCCCACCCCCATCTGACACTGCTATTTTCAAATAAAGACTCTGCACTCTATTTGTGACTTTACGCTGTAGGAAGTAAGTAAATAAACCAAGGTAAATAAGTAAATAATATTAAAGTTATCACATTAAAGTTAAAGTTCAAATTTAGAAAGGAAAAATAATAGGATTCATGACAGATAGTTATCATCGAGGACAATATTAAATGAGAAAGAGACAGCAGGACTCAAGTGAATGATCCTGTTACAAGCAGAACAAGTGCTCCAGCAACATCACACTTTGTACTCGGGACATGGAATGGTTATTCAACATACCATAGGAAGGCCTCCTTTAGATGAGATACCTGTGAAGTTTTTATTGGTCTGAAATTAAGGTGAAGAAACGGGAAGAAATGATTCCTGAGAGTGGAGCATGCCCAGAGCAAATAAGTGCTGCCACAAACATTGTATGCAGAAGACAGAGTTAGTGAGGAAGCACTTTTAGGTGACCGGAGAGATACATGCATTGTGAATGTCTTTTTTTAATACATTTCTGAAATGCCCAGTCTTTTCAGCAGCTTGTAAGACATTTTTAATTTGCCCTTTTCTTATGAATATTCTGTAGCCGCAGGAATCATATAATTTATACTAAAGCTAAGAACAGATTTTCAATGGGCATTGAGCGGCATTGCCATCCAAAGCCACTGCCACTGCATCTCTCAGTATGTGTATTTTTGCTAATTGCTTTAGATGCCATAAATAGTTGTTCTATTGTTAGATTTACAATGCTTAATGGATGTAATTAAAGGGTATGAGGCTGATCCCTTTGAGTGTGCGAGTGGGGTTAGACTCGAAGTGTATGAATGAGCACCATGGCTAAACAAGTGAGATGTGTGTGTCACAGGCTAAGTGGGATGTTTTATCTTAAAACAGGGGCATTTTTCTTCAAAATACTCAAAACTACAAAGTATTAAATTTTGCATAAACACTGAATTTTTACAAATATTTTGCTTAAATTATTTAAAAACCACATGTTACTTGTTTTTCTAATAATCAATCAAAAGAATGCACTCTGACATCAATGGCAAGTCCTCACATGGTCAGCAGAGTGCAGCAGCAGAAGTGTGCATCTGTGTTCTTTGTAATTATGTCCTTTGACTCTTGACTTTGTTTGATTTGAAAGGAGCGTATTGATATTCATATAGGCAGCCAAGACTTACAAAACTGCAGTTGTTCAATGTTTGGTTTCTCAAATATGCAAAGGCAGATGATGAAAAAGTAAAAATTATTTGAGATTTTATCTTTCGAGTCTCAAACATCCTTCTTGATAGAGATTGCTGTCACAAAGATAGCTGCACGGAAATATAAAAAAAAATAAAATAAAAATAAATACATGTTCCACTGAGACAGAGCTACACTTACAAGGCAAGCAAACAAAATGGCATACAAGATTCTCTGACAAACTGAAACGACTGCATGAAAATTGAGGTAGAACTGAAGCCTTATTATGGAGCCTGCTAGGACTTGCTTTACCTACCAGGTTCTATGATACCTATATCAGCACCTGCCTTGGTGAAGCAGCTCCTGAATTAGCATAAATGAAACCAACATATTAGAAAATAAATGATGAAAAATAGTACAAATGAAAAACCCTTCTCCAAGTCCAAGAAATTGCCAAAACTTGTTTGAAAAATAAATGTCAGGATGACACAGTTCTGGTTTTAAAAAAAGAATCAAGACAACTGACATCTTGTCATAATTTCAAGTGTAGTTTTACAGATGGGGAAGTGTCAACCTACATGTCACATGCCAATTCACAGGTCCATCCTCACTGTAATGCACAGCAACACCTCATAACAGGACAACGCTGTAGAGCAGGAGTGTCCAGCTCTGATCCTGCAGGGCCGCAGTGGCTGCTGGCTTTCATTGGGGAAAAATTTCTTCTGTTAATTGACGTCAATTCCCTTCTTTTTAATTACTGTGTTTTTAAAGATTCCATCCACTGATTTCAGGTCAGGTCAGGTCTGGTTGGAGAGCATGCACTGGTACAGCGCATTGCCGCACCCACCAAATCACGAAACAGCTTGGGATCCTTGTTGGCAACCCCCCAGGCAGACCTGTGGTCCAGTCCCACTCTTTGGAAATGACCCTCTATCTGCCGCAGCCAGGTGTTATGTGGGTGTCCCCTTGGCGTGATCCAGCCACTCGGGTCCTCAACAATGAGGATCCTGTGAGCCAGATCATCCTTGGAAATTGAGCCACATGGCCATAGTGACGTAACTGACGCAACCTCACTTTTCAGGTAATGTGCCTCATTCGGAACTCAGTGAACAACCGCTCATTCAACACAAAGTCAAACCAGAGGTACCCAAGGATTCTGTGAAGAGGCACAGTACTGAAGGAGTCCAGTCTTCATCTCAGGTCACTGGATAGTGTCCATGTCTCACAACCATATAGCAAGACAGGAAGCACCAGGACTCTAAAGTCTTGGACATCATCCACTGAATTGATTTTTTTTCCCTTAAAAGTCAGACACACAAAAACAAGATGTGAAGTGAGCCACAGCAACCAGCTAACTCCAGCCTATTTCTCTCCATTCAGTTTCTTGATTAGAAGACAATTCTTGTTGATAATTCAACCTGTTATTTACCTCTATGGCTTGCATGTTCTGTCGGCAGACATTTCCAAAACAGCTGATTTCCTTTTTTTCCAGGAGAATCATCAAAATGTTTTATGAACCTGAGGAGATGAACATTACTGAGACCTTCACCTTTCTTTATTTTCAGGTATTTTATTTTCTTTATTTTACAGTTTGTTGATCATGTGTTGGCTCACTTTGTGTCTCATTATTGCTTGACTGTTAATTAAGGAAAAATGAAACAATTAAGGGGTCTCAATCTTAAACAGCAAGCCAATTATAAATAAGGTAAAAGTTAATTAGCAGCAGCCACTGGTCACTAATTAAGAAAAAGGTTAGAATGAAAGCCTTCAGCCACAGTAGCTCTCCTAGGTTGGAGTTGGACATCCTTGCTCTAGAGATCTTGAATCCTTTGAAGCTTTAGTATTAGTATTGGGTAGTTGAGTTAGTTTGTTCGGAAAGAGGCAAAGAGGGTGGGGATGCCCCACAGTCCAGTGATAGGAATGGCACTCCAGGGGAGTATCAAACCTTGTTGAGTGGTTGGAACAAGGTGCATTGTGGGCTTCAGGAGTCCAGCAGTTACAGACCGAGGTAGCTAGATGAAGGAGCCAGGCTCTGTGTGTCCAAGAGGATGCTGAATGAAGTGGCTGGGATGGGAACCAGGGTCTTAGTCCTGGGTCTTAATCGTGCTTATCCAATCATGTTGGGGTGCAGAAACAACACGGAGGACAAGCGGAAAGAGCTGTTCTGGTTTTCATTTTTAATTTGTGATTTTAAATATTTATTTATTAAACATATTTAATTGGAGTTTACTTCCTCAGTTCATTGCTTTTCAGATTATTTATTGAAGATTTAAAAACATTGCACTTTTTGGACACTGCTTGTTAATGGACAGTAAAAATGCACTTTGCACCATTAACTCATTGTTGTGTCTTCACTTGTCCTGGTCCATCCATGGTTATGACTATTGATGTTCCAGGACACAGAAGACGCTCATAGCTGTGGGCACCTGGAGCATCATGAAGAGTACAAATGGGATACTGCAACCCCAAACGTTTACAGTGGACAGATGGGAGGAATCACGGTTGAGTTTCTAGGAAGAAATCCTGCAGGCAGAGCCTTTTCAACGGTTGATTTCACCACTATTCACTAGAAACTTTTTAATCAATTGTCCCAAACATATTTCTCATTTGATAATGAAGTCTGGCCCCACAAGACTAGTAGTCAACAAAATGAGAAAAAGTAAAAACATACAAGAAATATTAAAACACAGTATAAACTAAATGATTCTCCTGGCAAGTGCACTTATTACATTAGATGATGTTTCCTTCTAAGAAAAAAATTTAAATCTGGAGAAATCATGAGGCTTGTATAAATGACAATTGATTATAACATTAAACAAATAATCTTACCACTAGAAAAATGACTTCTGAAATGTTGCACAGAAAAAGATCAGCCAGGCTCTCAAAAAATCTAGACTGAGTCTTAGCTTCAATGCATCAATGCTCCTCTGAGGCCTGTAACCAAAACTCCAGGAACAAATTAAAAGAGAGAAAAACCTAAGAAAGAACTCACAAAACCTCCAAAATAAGGGAAGAAGAACCATAGAAACCCTTGGCCCACAGTAACAAAAACTGAGTTCCTTTATATTTCAAGAACTTGTTAAAAAATGTGAAAAACAAAAACAGGAGCAAAAACTAAGTTGATTTGAAAAGGTAATGCCTAAAATCAGAACCTAAACCACAAAGCCAATCTTTATTCCAAAACTCCTAACCCTTTTAGCTAAACTTCAGTAATCAGTAATATTAAAAAGAGTGCAGATAATAAAAATGTTCACTAATGTTGCACCAAGGAACTCGACCCACTCAGCCCAATTATTTTGGTTCTCTTTTTTCATTATTGTTTTTATTTCTCAGTTTAGGTGTTTATTTTGGCTCCTTTGTTTCCCTTTAGGGGTTTTATGTAAGTCCTATATTTAAAGTTTATTTCTGAGAAAAATGATTTTGAAAATACTTAAAATATTTTCACGTTTCAAAACCTAATTTTGTTTTTATTATGGGCACTATGACATTTTTGCCGTTGTAAGAGCAATGCTGGTTTCAGATCACTGGAAGTGCTTGTCAGCACTGTGACGGTGTAAAGGGCAGCACCATGTTCTTCCTCGTTTTCCGAGATTTCAGAGAAACCAAAACACTTCACAAATGCATTATCTAATTATTTAGATTTTTTGCTTACACATTCCAGTACTCTGATTTTGTGACTACATTATTGCTTAGTGATTTGGCTTTGGCAAAAGATCAGACCCACTTTAGATTACGAACTTTGCTTGTTTTTGACTGCATCTCCTCTTCTGCTCCATTTAATTCCTGTGAGCCATTGCTCATTTGGCAGAACACCAAAATAAATACTTGAGGGTGGTCCCTCAGTAGAGGGAGCCACAAAAGAGGACATAGAAGTAAAAACAAAGACCTTCTCTGTATAAGGGTTGGGGTTTGGTCTTTCTTTCCATGAAAGTCTGGTGGTTGGATGCCCGGGTGAAGGTATATACTTACTAACTTGCCTGATTTGCACAATGCACCGTATTTGAGAACCACTGGTGTACTGCATTACATTTGTGGGTTCAACTGATGTTTGTTAAAAATAATACAATAGGTACAACTTAAAAAAGGACAGGTAAAACTAGGTTGGGAACAATGGGCCACAGTGTGAAAAAAAAGTTGACAAACAGATTTATAAAAACCGTTCAGGCACCTGGGTAGGTGCCTAAAAAAGGGACATGTCCAGGAAAACTCAGACATATGGTAAACCCATCCCTTGGTTGCAGCACAGGAGGGGGAATCAGTGGGTCCCAGGGGGGCCAAGCCCAGCTTATCACCACTCATTACACTTTACCTAAAGTTAAACACAAGAACAAGAAGAACAAGTAATAGTAACAGCAAACAATGATTTATATAAATATATTGGTGTCTTGCACCCTATAGATGAGGCTGAGTCTCAGTACTTTAGCAAAACCAGCTTTATTCAACTTGAAACAGGAACAACACAGTTATTTATTGTAGCGGGATCCACCGCGTCCCTATGCACAGACACAGCAGTCAGGCAGGGCTGAGTCAGTTTAGTGGGCAAGTAATACTGTGCCCTGCATCACCCAATGGGCAACCGGCACTTTGCATGTGGCAGCAGGCAGCTTGCAATCGTTTCTGTGGCGCTGTGAATCTGCAGCCTAGAGTGTAAAGTTATGAACAAGAAGAACAAGTAACAACAAACAATGATTTATATATACAGTATATATACAGTATATATATGTATATATATATATATATATATATATATATTGTCACGCACAAGCGCATCAGCAACAATTGAAGGACCTGACGCGCACCGCGATAAGACCCGCCAGGGGACGAAGGCAGCGTACTAACCTCTCTCTCTTTTGTTCCTCAGAAAAGACGAAGCAACGCCACCATAAAAACACCCGGAGTAAACAACGGTCTACACTTCCAGCTTCCTTTCTTCCCTCTGGTCCCCTAAAGATGACGTCAAACTCCCATAATCCATCATGCCTTCTCAGCAACCACCACGACTGATTTCCGGTCTGCCCCTTTTTATTGTCCCTCCAAACCCGCCATGTTTGTCTTATGATTTTCTTACAAGTTTTGTCTGAAGAGAAGACCTTTATTACTTTTTTGTTACAGTATACGGGGCTCACAAGCCCAAACCCTTTATGCGACTTGTGTGCTTTCTTTACAATATATATATATATATATATATATATATATATATATAAGTCAATATATGTGTGTATGTATGTTCCAGCATCACTTCCGAGCGGCTGGAGCGATTTTCATGAAACTTGGTACATATGTTTCTCATTGGTCGACAAAAAATAATGTAGGGTGAAATCAACCCTAAGTCACCCCCTTCTAGGTAGGGTGGGGGGTGAACTTGTATGCATGCTGTTTTCATCAAGCTGACACTCGGAAAGACCACCAGAGGGCGAAACTTCAGGTGACTGCCAGCATTCTTTATGTTTGAGCGCCACTGTGTCCCTGTTGCTTTTGAAATTAAATAGAGTTGGCCGGTTGCAAGTGTCAAATGGATGATAACATACATACAAGACCCCAAGACAAGCACATTAGTGAGTCTTCATTGTTTTGTAATTTATTTTTAAAGTTTTTTTTTAAATTATATTGTTCTCAAACAATTAAAAAAAAAGAAAAACACTTTTATTTTCCTCCCAGACAACACCAAGTATTTCAGCTAGAATGTATATATAAAGAAATATATAAAGAAGTAAACACAAACATAACCAAAAAAATAATATCTAGAAAACAGCATATAAATTAACAAATGAAATAATAATTTAAGAAATGGATATAATATAATAATTAGAAAAAGGAACTTCCAGGGACTGTTCGATACAATGTTATCTCAATACTTGGGTTACAGTACAACTACTGTGGCAGTTTTTAATGTCTTGTGATATTTTATGTATTGCAATACATTTCTGTGACAATACTGCAATTTATTCCTTTTTTATTTGGCTGCAGTTACAGCTGAAATCATATCCCTATAGGCAAAAATGTCAATCTAATCAGAGAAACCTTTCACTCAGTCCATAACACTTAATTGTTTTTTTAATAGTAGAAATTGATTTCAAGTAGCTCAGCATTCTCCACAGTAAGACTGGGAATATTAAGTTATGGTACATAACACATTTTGGTGGGTGGTCTAACCTTTTTGCTGGATGAATCCTCATGTTTGTAGTGGTGCTGTCAGTCAATAATTGCTGTTAGAATATTTCAAACTTAACAAAAAGATTGTTTGAGTATACAGTATAGTAATGTAGGTTTAAAAATATTGGGGCTCCATCCATTTAGGTATATGAGGATCATTAACTTACTGCTTTCTCAGTAAATTATTGCATTTTTATACAGAAGCAAAATGGGTTAACACTATTCAGTTCTGAAATACTAACTAAAAGTTCCTTGTTTATAAAAGATAGAAAAAATATGCTATGGTTCTTTGCATCCACTTTTTTCATATTTAAAGTTCATTAGCCTTATTTTTATTTACTTACCATTTGAACTTTGCTGCATTTTTCTGTAGGGTATCATACGTGCGCATGGGAGGCAACTAAAAGGACCAAAAGAAGGTAATTCCACACCAGGCCAGGTAGTGGCGGGGTGTAGTAAACCTTTCTCTTTTATTGCTGCAGGCCAGACACGAGAAACTCTGCCTGATTCCGATGACGTCACTTCTAGTCTCACACTGATGATGTCACTTCTGTTTCCGGACCCAAGAACATTACTACCGGTTCTTGTTCCAGATGACATTATTTCCGCCGACCAGCCATAAAAGAAACCCAACCACCTCTTTGCAATCAGTTCAGTTGTGGACTCAAGCTGTACATTTCTGTGAAACCAAAACCTCATTTTTGCAGCCTGAATTACAGTAAGTAGATGGCTGGCTGCCTCAAACCTCTTTTGGTATCAAGGTCTGTTTATTTCACAAGGGTTTTTGCACATTTTGAAGTGTTAGCATGTTTATGTGATAAAGTGTTTTTCCTTGTTATTACTTGTTTGCCAAATCCCTTATTTCAGCTCTGTGTTTTTGTGTGCTCTTTAGAAGCTAGTTGGGTTATCAGGAACTCAGGTCTGTCCAGGTAGGAGTAGGCAAGTGAATCAAGTCATTGTGTTCTCAATAATAAGAGTTTTCAATACAAGCTTTACAGACTAAAGGTGATTCTGCAACACGTTCTATTTTCTGTTGTCCCTATTATTGTGATTTTGCCAAAGGTATGCAGCTACCAGTCTACAGAGAATTTAAAAAAGTAACTAGGAAATTAACTACTGTTAATCAGAATTGATAGATGTGTTAGAATGTGAAATGAAATAAAAGAAGCAGACAAAATCCCAAAAGAACAAGAATCCTAGTCAAATAACAAAGCCAAAAGATCATACTACTACCATGTAATAGTTACCTATATCTAGTATCATAAAAAAATCACATTAATTTAAAAAAATAATCCCTATAATGGGGTGATACAGTACAGTATTGGTGCTACCATCTTAACAAAACCATAACAATATTGGTCATGAGGACAAATTAACATCTATCTATCTATCTATCTATCTATCTATCTATCTATCTATCTATCTATCTATCTATCTATCTATCTATCTATGTATCTATCTATCTACCTATCTATCGTGCATATCTGTCTATCTATCTGTATACAGATGCTGGTCATAAAATTTCCGAGATACTGAATTTGGGACTTTCATTAGTTGTCAGTTATAATCATCAAAATTAAAAGAAATAAACATTTGAAATACATCAGTCTGTGTGTAATGAATGAATCTAATATACAAGTTTCACTTTTTGAATGGAATTACTGAAATAAATCAACTTTGTCATGATATTCTAATTTAATGACCAGAACCTGTATAGTTCCGTATCTATCTATCTATCTATCTAATTATTATCCACCAATCCTGCCATGGTTTTATCTAGGTGTATATCATAAAATGTTACTCAGCCCTGAATCCAATTGCTTATATTCTGCAGGTTTTCTTAGGGGTACAGAAGTTTAAAGAATTATAGCTCAGTTCAAGTACAAAAAAAATCTATTGGAACTAAAGTACATTTTACAGAAAACTCTTATTTAAGTTTGTTCCAAGAATTTATTGGATCAATACCACAATGTGGTGCATTCTTCTTTCCTTTGCTTTATCTTTATTGCCTGTTTGACTTGAAAAATTATCCAAGATACAATGCACACCATCTTTGGTACTTTTTAGGTCACTTTAATGCTAGAATTCTGTAGTGGGAACTAACGGCATGGCAAGAGAAAATAATGGCAGAGGGCAAGAAACTCCAACATAAGGCTTGTGCAGGATTTAATTACACGGAGGAAAATTAAAAGCTCCAGAGATCTATGAGGGAAGCTAACAAAAAGAGGGAAGGTAAACAGGTGCTATGAAGCCAACACTGGTTTGCAGGCACAGTGGGCAGGGCTGCTGCCTCATGAATTCTGAAGGCTGGCTTCACCCAGCCATTGTGGAGTTTGTGTCCCTTCCATGTGTCAGTATGGGTTTTCGACATTGGCCCCAGGTTTCCTCGCATATCCTAAAAAGTGTTAAAGTGAGGTTAGTTAGCCTTTCTAAATTCTCTCTGCGAGCATGAAACACACATGTGACTGGCACCCTATCCAGAGTTGATTCTGGTGCTGCTGGGATCGGTTCTAGCCTCTTGTGACCCTGAACTGAAATTAAACGGGTTAGAGAATGCTAGGCAGAGTATGTACACTTACTTAACCTTTTAACAAAAAAGTAACAAACTGAGGTAAAGCTTCCAAAATAGTTATTAAAACCATCTAGAACCATCAATTATTTCAGAAGAAGATTACAGTTTTACTGTTCTGCTGTTAAGCAGAGTGTAAAAAGAAATAATCATAATAAAAAATAACCAATGTAATAGTAGATTGGACTGGACTGAGGTACAGCCGGGTTGGAAGATGTGAGTGTTCCTGGACTGAGAAATAAAATAAATGGATCTGGGGAAGTGCCATACAGTAGATTGTACAGTCCCCCAAAATGCTAGGTGGCAGCACTCCTGGGCTGATATACAACAACAATTTATTTCTTGTATAGCCCAAAATCACACAGGGAATGCCTCAATGGGCATTAACAGGCACTACACCACCAGCCTTGACTCCCTACGTAGACAAGAAAAAACTCCAAAAAAAAAAGTATGATGGGAATTGTAGTCCTGTTTGACAACCCTGCTGGGTGCCACCAGGGGGAGCTGTAGGGGAGAATTGTCCCCATCTTTGAAGGAAGGTGCTTCCACAGTGCAATACTGTAACACCGGACGTGCTCCCAGGTCCTGCATTAAAAGGACCCACCTCACCTCCATAGGGGAGTCGGAGTCGAGAGGAAGTGGACAACACTTGCTGGGAATTGTGGAAAAAGTGTAAAGACTAATCAACACTGGTTCTATTTAACTTGTATTGGAATATTTGCAGAAAAGCCTGTAAAAGGTATTTGTGAACACTAATCAAAGTGAAAAATACAGTCATTAAGGATTCAGTTTGGCGCATGCAGTACTTACCTTTAAAGAAAGCACTGTGTTATCTCGTCTTAATAATACAACTTGAACTAAAACTCATATTATTTTAAATGTACTCATTAGGTTATTCATAATCTTAAACCAATGGTGAACTGCCTGCTTTAACATTTTGGTACGCTAGTGCAGCCCTCCCGTTCTCTTTTAATTGCATCATTAATGTTACCGGAGCCAAGTTTGGAACCAAACACAAGAAATGAAAAGAAGAATTTTGTTGGTCTGTGCTTTGTTAATAAAGTAATGCAGCTTTGGAAAAATGAACGTAATGACCACCTCTGAATGTTTAGTGAGGTACACCACCATGTAACTGCCACATAAGTTGACATCGAGTATGCAGGTTGGAGCAAAAATCAAGAGAATTTCAGGGGTAAGAAAAAGAAAACCTCCATAGAAAGGAAATTCATTCAGTCGAGCAAAGCAGGCTGCCGGGTTACTGGATTGCAGTCAAAAAATGTATCACTAACTGTAAGCACTTTTTACAGCAATATATCAATTACAATTCAATTCATTAAAGAGATGTAATATCTTTTTCATAATAATTACCTAATAAGGGAAGTTCTTGTACTGAATAAGTCATAATTAAAATGACAAAGTAACCCTGGCTAATTATTCATTCTAATGTAGCATTTTAATACAACTGCCTCTGGCACAAATTCTGCACTCGGGAATTTTTAAAATGAAAAATATTGCTTTATTCAGGTCTTTAATGTTTACGTTTAAAAAAAAATAAAATCAATTTGTGAGCTAAATTATTGGTTGACAAACTAGGAACAGTAAAGAGTGCAGCCTGTATATATTTCACTGAGCCATCCCAGCTCTGTGGAACTCCACTGTCCTTGTGCTGTCATTCACAAATCTTTCATGGCCACCAAATTCAGCAGGTGTTCGAAACTGCCTGAGGTGCCAAGAGATCTAAGGCACACAATGAACTATCGTGGGCAAAGAGAGTGATAATAATGAATCGACCCAATTTTGCAACCCACTGCAGACCAGCTGTCACATAGTATTCAAAGTTCAATGAGCTCCGATGTACTGCTTCATCAAACTGAAAGAGGCATCTAACATACATTCCCAGAGGTCTTTTATCTCATTAATTTAGCTGGCCAATGCACATTAACATGCCTGCTGTAGGCAGGTATGCATGAAAGTAGTAAAACAGATATGTGTGCCTGTCAGTCATAAAAAGCAAAATATCACGGAATTGAAGGATATTGTCAAGCAATTAAGCAGAGATGTTTGTGATGATGCCTCTGATATCCTCTACTACATGTTTCTCTGTAATTCAACAGAAGGTGATGGTGGGGTTACACTTGCTAAGTCAATTCGCGAGCATACTGCCTAGCAGCTGTTATAGGCAATGCTTCAAGATGCACAGTACTTCCCACTGATGCGAGTGCTCCATGTGTGTCTCTGCACAAAAATAACAGTGCAAAAACTGAGCAGCAGGATTACTAGATCCAAGGTGTTTAACATCAGCAAACTGTAAGGTTAGTCCACGAGGCCTCATTAACTATAATCTGAGAATTCTAACGCTGCAGAATCACATTTAAGGTAAAGCAAGGAAAGGAAATGATTCCTGTTTATTCACTTTTAACCGTAAGGGAAGCCTATAAATATATCTTATGTGAAAGGATTAAGACAGACACAGAAAGAGGTTTGGGAGCAGCCGCCCGTATACTTGAGAATAGGCTGCCTAAGGATGATGGTTGGAAAATCGTAGATCGAGAAACAAAGCAAGAGACTCAATAACCATAATATTATATGCATCCCAAGCCAAAATGCAAATGAAAAATCAAACTCAAAGAACAGAAAGAATTCCTAACTACAAAATTAGGGTCCTAATTGTTGAACAACAATAATGCAAGGAATTTTTATGTTGTGATTTTTCCAGTGTCACGCATTAGATGGGCACCTTTCTGGCTCATTGAGGTAAGCACTACCACTCCGTGACACAAGGGGGTGCTATAATTGATGACATTGTCTCTTTTTCTACCTATAGCTCCGAGAAGACAATAATAAGGACAACTGAGCCCGCCCCTTCCAGTCCTATGACTATAAGACAGAGACGGCTCCTGAAAGTGGCATCACTTTTGGGAAAATGCAGCCCGCCAGACTGAGCTCCTACCTGACCGGACTGCTCTATAGAACAACCCTGAACTGTTTCTGAAACTCTACAGCCTGCTGTTGTTATTCTTGTTTGTGTCATCGTGCGCCTGTGTGACTTTCTGCCACAGATATTAAAAGGGGTTGGCACCTCAACATTTCTTTTTTTGGACTGTTGTGTTTCCTTGGCCGAAGACAACGGTTAGGAAGTATATGAAACTAGAAGCCGTAAGCATCAGAGGTAACTTACAAAACTGGATCTCAACCTGGTTAATCGTCAGGAGACAAAGAGTACAGTTAAAGAGGTGAATGTTCCATGTGGATTGAGGTCATCAGTGGAGACAATCGGGGTCTATCTTGGGAACATTGCCTTTTTTAATTTATATTGATGACACAGATTTCAGGTTAGTTAATAAACTTATGAAATTCATAGAAGATACTTAAATTGGGGAAGTGGCAGGTGCTAAGGATGAAGTAAAAACAATTCAGAAAGATGTGGACAAGCTTCAAAACTGGGTGAACACTTGGAAAAGAAAAATCAGTTATAAATACAAAACAGGAGACACAGTTTGAAAGGAAGCAACCTCTGAAAATGTTTTAGGGGTTTATGTTGACAAAACCTTTTCATTAACTAAGTAACGTGCTGAAGCAAATTAAAAGGCAAAAAAATGTTTGGTTTATCATAATATAAAAGAAGAATGTAATCCTGAGACTATATAATGCACTAGTGAGACCACATCTGGAGTATCATGTGTAGTTCTTGTCACCATAGCATCTCAAGACATAAGGATATGTCCTTCTATTACAGAGTTAGAGAATTAAACTTGTTTAGTCTCAAGGAGAAAAGACTGTGGGGGTCCTAATCAAAGTTTTCGAAATTCTCAAAGTCATCAGTCAAGCAGATCCAGCAAAATTCTTTCAGCTTAAATCTGAATCACTTAGTTGAAGGCACCAGTAGAAATTAAGGGGAAGTGCATTTAGGACTGAAGCCAGGGAGCACTTCAATGAGTTGTGGCAATCTGGAATAAACTATGGTGACATATAGTTGGAGAAGAAACTCTGACAACCTTTCAGAGGTACCTGTATGAGATACAGAGACAGCTTACAGTAGCTATTAGCTAAACAAATTAACTTAATGGACTGAATGCTCTCCTCATTTGTGAAGCCACTGGGACCAAAAGAAGGGAATTCCATGCCTGGCTTGAGGGGTGGCAGGGTGCACTCAAACATTTTATTTTGTTCCCGCAGACCAGACATGGGAAATTCTGCTCGAAGTATTGAAGACGACACTTCTGCCTTGACGCTGAGGATGACATCACTTCCTGTTTCACCCCGAGGATGACATCACTTCCTGTCCCGGGCCCGAGGATAACATCACTTGCTTAAACCCCCCTATAAAACCCAACTTCCTTCCTCCATTGGACAGTTCTGTTTTGGACTCTCTTCTGTACTCTATTGAGCTGAAAACTTTGCCAGGGTGAAGTACACATGTGGCTACCCCAAACCTTTGTCTTGTGTCAAGGCTGATCCTGACCTTCATACTGTCGTAGTAAAGACATCACAAATCACACACGCCTGGGGCCTCATGCCTAACGCCGTGTGTAGAATTCGCACTAGAACATGATGTAAGCACAAAGACTGAAATGTGCTTACGCACAGTAAAAATCCAGATGCAGGAATCTGTGTGTACTCCAACTTCCATGTTCTCTATAAATCCCGGTCAGCGTGAAAAGTAACGCTTGTGCACACGCCTTCTGTCCCGCCCCAACTCCTCCCAGAATTACGCCTCTTTGAATATGCAAATCAATATAAATAGCCCTTAAGCTCAGCGTTCTATGAAAAGGCAATGGAAAAAGCAAGAGGGAAAATGGAAGAATTTCAGCGAATACCAAGTGGAGGCAAAGAAAAACGTTGGTTTAAACAGTGGTATAATCAACAAAAGGAAGCTGGTCGCCTGACATAGTCGCACAGTGCCCAAAATAAAAAAGAAGTTGTCACATATCAAAGTCGCCGTGAAAAGGCGAGTTGTAGTCCACCATCTGAGTGTCATATGAAAGCTTATTAGGGTACAGAGAAATAAAAATGGGCACACAGTGGGGAAAAATGTCAACTTCAGTCTCGAAATTTCCACTTTAATTACGTAGTTTATTTTGTCATTAAAGTAGAACATCATAAACTTCATCTTAAAATTGTTTAATTAACCAGTTTCTCAAATCCCATCGTAATTAAAGTAGCACGTCAAATGCTTTGTTTTGTATTTGATCTTTTGCTCTATGTGTGTGAATCACTATTTGCTTCCGCTTTCTCTTTCTCCAACAGGACACAGAATCCATTACATTCGTGATATTACAGCTCTCTGAATAATTAAAATACTGAGATGTATACGTGATATCTTTTTCATGATGATAGAAGTTAAAGCATGTTATTAAACAGGGGAACACGGTGTGTGATTGTGCGCTACCTTCGATGAAATTATTGTAGCAGTACTGTCTCTTTCAAATGTACTAATCTCCAATTCCTGTCCTTACTTTTCTTTCTCCACATACCCAATCGCCACACAATCAGCTCTGTAATAGACGTTAAGCCATCTGTAAGCTTACAACGACGATTCTTGAAAACTTTTAAGGACATTGAAACATCTTTGTAGTACAAGTTTAATTATTCTATCCATCTATCCTTCCAGTGTCGCGTCAGCCCCAGAAAGAATACAGCACAAGGTAGGATCAATCTGTGAATTAGCTAGCGCTGCAGAACCGTATCCTCACATGTTTAATTATTAACAATACAGATTATTTAAATGAAGTTAAAGTTTTATCTGTATAATATAATCAACATATTTTGCTGCATTACATCTTAAAAATGATATCGTCATCATATGTAAATACGCGCTTTATAAAGTGGCGCAGGTTGTGCAATATTATAACTGTAGTGCAAGTTTACAGTGAAGTAATTGTACTTATAAGTACAAACAGTTCTACAAGGAGCAATTGATGGACTGATTGTTTCTGAACCGCGAGGTCCGTACAGGAAAGGCTTTGAAACGTTTTGCCATGGCTGAGGCAGGGTGGGCTTGATGCTGTATACCGATATTTCTCTTTCCGATCAGCTGCTGCTGTGATTCACACTCAGATGCAGTGAAATAAATACTCTGAGTGGTGCAGTGAGAGTAATATGGAAAAAGATGATCCGCTGTGGCAACCATTAACGGGAGCAGCTGAAAGAAGAAAAAAAAGGTTCAGTGAGAGTAACAACGCTAAAGCAGTTATGGTATTTGGAATACTATGGCTATTCCTTGGACCATTATATTGTTACAAGTTAATTACAATCAGATGCATTACACTAATAAACAATATGCGGTTAGTTTCAGTGTATTTATAAAGCCACGGAAGGAATGTGGCTCTAAGAAATAAAGATAAACCACACAGGAACAGTAGCACTGCTTTGACACTGGGTGCCGCCAGTGTGCAAAACCAAGCGGAGAACTTGCATACGACATGGTATGAGGTACCATGGGAAAGTGCGTGGCTTTACGTCAAGTGTAGGTTTTATACATCGCGATTTGAATGTGGAAAAGTTCTTACGCAACATTTCTGTGCATTCTCACCGTTTATGCATGAGGCCCCAGGTCATCCAGCCTAGCAAGAGTCTGGCAAACTTGCGTCACAAACTGCAAAATTGGTAATGCCTGTAATAAAATCAAAATGGTGCCACAGGAAGATGTATTTCAATAACAATATCTTTGTTCTTGATTAAAAAGAAAAAAATCAACCATTTAATTTCTTGACCTATAAACCCCACAGAATATCTCTATTATTTGTAGAGGACAAGGAAAAGACTGAAAAATGATGAAACAAAGCCCAAAAGTTGTTATTATACAAAACAATACTCTTTGTGATGACCAGGAGATAAGGACAAATCAATAAGGAAGTCTCTAAAGCCAAATCGATAGCCAAAAATCTCAATAGTACTGATCTAGTTTCTATTGTCAGGAGTCACAAAAAACTAAGGGTTTAACGTTTAATGATCTTCTTTACAGTGTAAAGCCCAAATAACTTTTGGGACAGTATTCTGTTAGTGAATAAAATAACATTATGCTGCAGAAAAATTACAAATATTTCTACGTTCTACGTTAACTCATCAATATTCATGAGTGGGGTGGAGCCATCAACCAAACTACAATGGCATGTAAACGAGAAGCTGTAAAGCCAGTTTAAGAACAAACTGAAATTGGACCATTAGTTGAATGAAGGGATAATGCTGACAATCAGATGTTGAATGAAGTAGTGAATGATGTAGTGAAAACTGATGTATATCACAACGTACAACAGAATATATGATATGCCTGGTCACGTAATGCTGTAGCAGGATTTAAGCAGGTGGATGGCAAAAAGGCAAAATGACTGCAATCAAGTGTGTACAAGTAGTGTGTACTTGGTGTGTGAGTGTGTATGTGTATGTGCCCTGTGGTGGGCTGGCGCCCTGCCCGGGGTTTGTTCCTGTCTTGTGCCCTGTGTTGGCAGGGATTGGCTCCAGCAGATCCCCGTGACCCTGTGTTAGGATACAGCGGGTTGGATAATGACTGACTGACTATTTAATCATTAAAAGTGGAGTGGGTAAGTGGGTAAGCCCTATTTATATAGATAAGTTATTGGAATTCAATATCTCTGGTAGGTTTGCTGTTAGTAAAGGATCAAAAACACCAATTTAAAAGTTGATTGCCAAGATGGTGCAAACAGAAACAAAAAAGTCTTCCCTGGATATATGAAAGGGGGACACACCCTGGGCCCTTGATGTAGCAGTGGCGTTTATCAGTATGAACCAGTTGGTCAGTTTCAGTTCAAAGAGACCACTCGGTGCTGCTATGCAGGCACACCATCTCCAAAAGCAAAGGTGCAGTGGGCTTGTACTGGTAATTTTACAAATCAACATGAACTAAATATTAAAGGGTCTTAAACTGGGTCTCTGGATTTGTAATATGAGTTTCCTGCAGGGGAAGAGACTGAAGCATCTTTGAGACATCCAAAGACACTAGCTATATATATATATATATATATATATTGTGAACTGGGACCCGGACACAGGCAGACGGACATCGTATGTTCACCCACAAACACTATTTATTTACAATATTTACAATCTTTAACTCAGTGATCTTCCCAGTGCCTCCAGCACCGTTCCCCCAAATGTCCAGGCCTCACAGTCTCTGCGCCTCTCTCTTGGCCGCCTCAAATCCTCTCTCCAGCTCTGTCCTCTTCCACCCGACATCCACCAATGACTGGAGGGAGGCTGCCCCTTAAATAGGAACCCGGATGGGCTCCAGCTGCTTCCCGGCACTCCTCTGAAGACACACCCCAGTGTGGCGGAAATGCCGGCTGCGCACCCGGAAGCCCTCTGGGTGTCCCCTGTCTTCTTCCCCTTCTTCTTTGGGCTCCAGACTTCTACAGGCACCGGGGAGCCACCTGGTGGTGGCCACGGGTCCCAACTGGGCTGGGCTTCCAAGCCCTTTACCCGAGGCCCCCAACATAACCAGGGCGGAGGCCCCCTCGTGGTCTGGAGGAGGCACAAGCCCTCCTCCGGTCCTCCTGGGCGTCCCGGCCAGGCTCCAGCCCCGGCCGGGGGCCACAATATATACTGTATATATATAGATAGATAGATAGACGGATGGATCTTTATTGTCATTGTAACTTTTACAAAGGAACAACGAAATTGAAGGTGCAGTCGACTCAGTGTGAGGCATAAGAGTTAAAAAGACAAGAAGAGAGAAAATAATAACAAACCGAATAGTAATAAAAGTACTTTACAAATAATACAAATTGCACTGGTTGACTTAAGGTCTATATTACACATTGCGAGAATGATATGGAGCAGTTTTATTCTGAGTTCAGGGCCATGATTGCTTTTAGATAAAAGCTGTTTTATATATATATACAGTATACAGTAGTTGGATTGACCTCTAGACACACAGTTAATGAATTAATGAATTGTTTTCACAAAAAAAACTGGTATGAGAGAATAAATAAGATGGGAGGTTCTGGAGTGATGAGCTATTAGCCACTGATATCCTTGCATCATTATTCAGTGCAACATAAAACAGTGATGTGGAAGACTGATTAATTTATAGCATATTTATTTCTATAATAAAAAATACAAAGCTTTTGACCCTGTTAAGAAACTCGGAGGTCCCTATATAATTTTTTAATTGTCTACAGAACGATTAATTATTATAATGCATAAATTAAAACTTTTAATTTAGTACTGCTGAAACTTATGTAGTACTTTCTGCCGAGTCAATCCATCTCCAGTCTCAATTATAAGGATAAACATCTGACAAACCTCACTCTCTAACATTATAAAGAAAAGTTTATAATAAAACAGATGCTGTTCCAGCAATGAGGTGATCCTGACATGATGAGGTGGCTTCACAAATGAGCAGCTCTCTGCTGACTTCTTCTGAACGTTAGAGTAATGAGGAGGGATGTTTTAGTCTCATAGCCAAAGTGCCGTGAAGGTGTTGGCCGCACCATATGCTCCAGTAAGATTTCTGAATGTCGGGAGATTGCAGATATAAAGTTTGTTTGGTCCAAGCTGCAGCAGCTCTAATCATCTTAAAAGCATATGAGTTAATGGGCTGAAAAGAGATGTTGAGAGAGAGTTTAAGGACTGACATGGGGTGCAGCCAAATACACAAATCAAAAGAAACCAGTAATTTAAAAGTATATTCCAACTGTAATGAATGTTGTTTTTGACTTTGCTTACTTCTGAGTTCATTCCTGGGCTGTTGTGTTGTACTTTTCCCTGTTTTGTAAATACATACAATCTCTGCCACTATAACGTCATCTGGGTTTGGGTTGTGTAACAGTGAACAAGTGGACAAAAACAGTTAATGGAAGTGACCGCAGTTACCTAAAAATATCATGACAAATATTGCTGGCACTGTAATACATGGAGGATGCATTCTTCTTGTGAAAGCAACCTTAAATGAATAGTCTGTGGGAAAATGTATGGTAAAGAAGAACCCACCACCATGATATGCACTGTAGTTCGGTCCAGTAGGCGATTGTCTGGCTGTGCTCACTTGCTTGTTTCTGACAATTATTCAGTCTAGCATTTAAGCACTTGGATGTTGCCACTGTCAAATTAGAGCATTAGAAAAAATCGGGAGCAGTCTCCCCAAGAGTTTTTCGTATACTCTGATATGAGGATGGATATTTGAGGAGTAAACCGCAAGACAATGATTATATTTTTAAATTATGTACATTAAAGATCCACCAAATCAAATTAATAATATATTGAGCAATTATTATGAAAGTAAAGTTGAATAAATCGGACTCTGCAGTTGCATAAATAAAAACAAAAAAGTACAGTTTCTGGAAATAGCTCAAAAGTTGATAGAAATCTACATATTGTACCTAATACTTATATGCAAAATTTGGTTGACCTAAGTGAAAGCGTACTCAAGTTATCATGTTTACACACACACACAAACATAATTCCAAAAATGGCATTTTCAGACTCAGGGAGGACTAAAACGTCAAGATTCATCAAAATCTCGAAATCAAATTTTTGGACAATTCCAATACTTTCCCTATACTTCATATACAACAAAGTAAAAATGCATCAGGAATAGGCCATTCAGCCCATTATATTCACTGAGATTGTCCAGAATAAAGTCAATTCAAGATCTGAAGGTCCCTAGACTCCTACTCTCTACCAAATTATTTGGTACTTTATTCCATGTTTCTATGATTCATTGACATGGCATCAAGAATGACAGGAAGGGAAGTAAATACCAAGGAGCTGGCAAAAAATGAAATAAAGATTCTTTAAATGTAGAAAGTGAAGTTTAATGTAATGCAACAATGTAATGCAATCTGTATATATAATTCACTAAGGCAAGACACCCATGGAAAGGCAAGACACCCATGGAAAGCACGCCGGAAGGGGCGTGGATTCACTAAGCCGCTGACAAGTAAGACACCTATGGCGCACGCAGGAAGGAGCCACGCCCACCAACTCCAATACCATTGGATACGACGACAACTCGTAGAGCCACGCCCACCAACTCAGACGCAACGACACAGAAAAACGGCATTGTTTATATTCGTCTGTCGTAGAGGCCACATGCAATTCTGAGCCACCTTGACTGTTCATAGAGGCATGTTTCTCGCGGAGGTGAATCGCCATATGCAGCGTGTAAAACGGTTTGCGGGGTATCCCATGGGATCCTTAAAACAATCCTTTACAACTGAGGTTAAAACACAATGAAGTAAGAAGTTAAAAACCAAGTTTTCGGTTACAATGCACGTCCACGTGCACCATAGCAAACTGTTTTACATGCTACATACAGCAATTCGCACTACTACCGTGGTCGGGTGTCTTGGTGGATTATATATAAAAAAGCAACCAAAACCACACAGAGCAATGAAAAGTCTACGTGAGTCACAGGTGTATGTGGACTGTGCAAGGAAGACAACGACTCAAGTGCCGAGTTAGAGATGGGCACATGAGCAGGCAGGGCGCGATGGCGGTCCGCCAGTTTTCAGTCACGGACGATTGTGTGTTGGTTCGTTCCGTGCATTGTTACAATGTTGCTTTTCTTGCTGATTTATTACATTACCGATTTTTCAAATGTTAATTTTCTCCTGTGCTTAAAAATCATTAAAAACCAGCCTGATTATGCGGCGTATGGTACGCCGCGGGTTGGCTAGTAAGTTATAAATGTATCATGGGCGACACTGTGCTACAGGAAGAAATCCCCAAAAATAATTTAAAGGCTAAAACTGGCAAAACATTCTAATCATTTCACCAAAATTTAGATAAGAATAAAATGGCAAATAAAATGTAAAATTAAATTGTAAAAACTGTTGAATATAAATAAGAAGTGTTATGCTCTGAGCTCATGAGATGCCATCTAGAGTACTGTGTTCAGGGGCCTCATTTATAAAGCTTGTGTACACACATAAAGTGTCTCGAAAACTGCATACACCACTTCCCACGCAAACATCGGGATTAATAAAATGAAAACAGGAAACTTGCGTATATTTACACAAACTCTGACCCATTTGTATGCAACATTTCAGAGAGAAATGATAACACCCTTGAACAAGCAAGGAAATGCAGCAAACCACCTAAATACTGGATCACACGTATAATAATCAATATTAGAGAACTGTTATTATGATGTGACAAACATATCACACCTCAAAACAATAAATATAATGCTCAGACTGTATTTGAGTTCCTTTTAAGAGGGACAATGCTACGTATTTGCACTGAAGAACTTTGTCAGGTTTTTGTTGGTTTGGACATGTGCAGAGGAGAGATGCTGGGTATATTGGGAAAAGGATAGTAACGACAGAGTTGCCAGGCAAGAGGAAAAGAGGAAGGCCTAAGAGGAGGTTTATGAATGTGGTGAGAGAAGACATACAGGTGATGGGTGTCACAGAACAAGATGCAGAGGACAGGAAGATATGGAAGAAGATGATTTGCTGTGGCAACCCCTAACGGAAGCAGCCGAAAGAAGAAGAAGAAGTTACGTTTCATTTCAGCCAAATGTTGTCACTTTTCCAGGAACTAACCAACAATTCAGGAATATCTCAGCCAGGCTTCACTCCATCACATCTCCTATGCTTGGAAGCTTTTGACCGACCAGTGAGATACTGCATCCAGTTTTTGTATGGTGTGGGTGTAAAACATATAACATAACATTTTCAGCAGGGTCTGCTTTCCCAACATAATGGGATCACTTTAATGCACTCATATTGTGATAGGGGAACCTAGCGAGAATGAAACTGCTTTTTTTTCACCGTAAATAGTTGCATTCTATTAACGCACAAGTTATCCAAGACGTGACTGGCAAACATCTTGTCTGCGTTTTAAAAAGTCTACATTTTTTACAAAGCGGAGCCAGTTTTTCCAAAAGTCTCTTTATTTAGAGGATACAAATGCCAGGTTTATGTGAATGAAAGGTGGAAAAAGAAGCTAATGTCTGCGTTATTAAAGGAAAACATAGTAGTGTGGACGTAGCCTAAGTAAAGAACATTAAAGATCAAATCCAGGAAGCAATTGATTATCCAAGTAATCTTGGGAATAAACAACCAAGACATTAAGTTAAAGCAGAAATCTTGACGACTTTTGCAAAGTCCCTGGATGACATATTGCGATAGCTTAGCTATTCGATAACCAAACAAGATGCAAAAAATGAAATCTCAACACATGAAAAGATTTTATTTCAAGCCATTAAATCTCATTTTCCTTATTGTAAGAATTACTGAATTATGAAAACATTTTATTTATGATTATTTCGTTAAATTGTTATCCATATGTTGATCTGGCTAAATTTTATACCGAGTGCCCTTCCTGACAACCCTCCCTATTTATCCGGGCTTGGGACCGGCATGAAGAAACACAGTGGTTTGTACATCCCCTGTGGCTGGGTTGTGATTATTTAGTTTAATAATAATAATTCTTTACATTCATATAGCACTTTTCTCACAACTCAAAGCACTTTACATGGGGGCACTTCAAACACTACCAATAAGCAGCATCAAACTAGATGAGGCAACGGCAGCCATTTTTGCATCAGTATGCTCACCACACGTTAGCTGTTAGGTGGTGAAGTGGTGGAAGAAATAGTAGGGGATGATTAGGGGGCCAGATTGACTAAGCCATGGAGGGCAATTTAACCTTGGACATCGGGATACACGCTACTCTTTACGAAGGATCTTTAATGACCAGAGAGAATCAGGGTTTCAGTTTTATGTCTTATTTGAGAGTCTGCACCATTTTTACATCACAATGTCCCAGTCACTGCACTGGGGAGTTGGGATCTACAAATAGACCACAGCGTGAGCACCCCCTTTTGGCCTCTCCAACACCTTACTTTAATATCAGAATATCTTTATTGTCATTGTAACAAATACATCGAAATTAGGTGCAGTCCCTGCGGTGTCAAAATATAAATAAATATAATTACAAAAGGATAAGAAGATATAAGGTAGAACACAAACATTCAACATAAGACCTTAATTGCACATGTAACTTTATTGCACAAGATGTCATCTATTGCACAGCTGAACTGGAGGTGATTAGGTAGCATTCAGTGCCCTAATAGCAACAGGGTAGAAACTGTTATTCAGTCTAGTTGTCTTTGTTTTGATGCTCTTATATCTTTTGCCTGATGGCAACAGTTGGAACATGTCATGAGCGGGGTGTTCAAGATATTTTCCGCTTTCCTGAGGCAGCGAGAGCTGTGCAGTTTATCCAGAGAGGGTAAAGAACAGCCGATGAACTGCTGGGCCGTCTTTACAATTCGCTGAAGTGTTTTCCTCTGCGCTGCTGTGCAGCAGGAAAACCACACGCAGAGGCAGTAGCACAGAATACCCTCAACAGAAGAGCAATAGAAGGACACCAGAAGTTTTTGGGGGATGTCATTTTTCCTGAGGACTCTCAGGAAATAAAGTTTCTGCTGAGCCTTCTTCGCCAGCTCAGCTGTGTTTACACCCCAGGACAGGTATTCCATGATGTGGACTCCCAGGAAGTGGAAGTATGACACCCTCTACACACATTCTCCTCTGATGTAGAGTGGTTTGAAGTCCATTTTCTTTTTCCTGAAGTGCACAATGAGCTCCTTAGTCTTAATTGTGTTCAGGAGCAGGTTGTTGTCAGTACACCATGCTCTCAGCCACTCCACTTCGTCCCTGCAGGCGGATTCATCTTCCCCAGAGCTGAGCCCCACCACAGTGGTGTCGTCTGCAGATTTGATGATGGTGTTGCTGTGGTGGGTGGGGGCGCAGTCATGTGTGTACAGCATGAAGAGCAGGGGGCTCAGCACACAGCCCTGAGGAGAGCTGGTGCTGATGCTGATGGCCGAGGAGATGTGAGGGCCCACCCTAACCCTTTGTGTGCTGTCTGTGAGGAAGTCTTTAATCCATATACAGGTGGAATACGGGAATCCCAGAGAGAGCAGCTTGCACAACAATCTGTTAAAAGCAGAGCTAAAATCAATAAAGAGGAGACGTGCGTAGCTCCCCTAGTGCTCCAGATGGGACAGGGTAGCATGGAGAGCAGCAGCAACAGCATCCTCAGTAGATCTATTAGCACAGTAAGCAAATTGGTGTGCATCAAAGGTGGGAGGGATAAAGGACATGATATGACTGTGGACCAGACTCTCAAAACACTTCATCAACACCGGGGTGAGCGCTACTGGCCGATAGTCATTCAGGCAGGTTATGGGTGATTTTTTTGGTAAAGGAAGTAAGATGGAGGATTTCAGATAGGGAGGAACTGAGGCCTAGGACAGTGACAGGTTAAAGATCTTTGTAATCTTGTCCAGTAAAATTTACTTACCTCATTGGCCGATTTCTTGCTAAATAGAAGCTAAACAACTCTCACTTTAAGTGTTTTTGTCTAGTTGTTGTATTGTATATGCATTTTTTTGCAGTGTGGACTGAGTGGTCTCCCCTTACTGGTAAGACCTTGTAAGCTGTTATATGTCGTGGCAGGAGGCTGGGGGCCAGACCCAGCCGGAATGCCTGGAAGGATTCTATATGTCCCCTGGGCCACTAGGGGGCAACCGCCCTGGATAGCAAGGGGACCACGGGGAAGCAGCAGGGAGGCTCAAAGCCATGGGGGCCCGTGGCTACCACCAGGGGGCACCCCAAGCCTCATAAAGCCCAGGAGATCTACACTTCCGCAACAATTGAGAAGGTGGAGGAAGGACCTTCCAGCAACGCCCAGAGTGCTTCCGGGTGCTCATGCGGCAGTTCCGCCACACCAGGATCAGCGACAGCCTGGAGCATGTCCCGGTGACAATAAAGGGGGCCGCCTTCCTACAGTCATGGAGCGAGAGTCGGGCGCTGGAGGTTGACGAAGCTCCAGCGACAGGAGGAAGAAAGGCGTCCCACGGACATTTAAAGGCCCGTATATGTGGGTGTTTGGTGCTGGAGCACTATGTGTGGTGCAGGACTGTCTAGAACATGTAAATAGTTTTAATAAACGTGTGTGGCATTTGACATCCGGTGTCTGTCTGTCTGTGGTCGGGCTGATTATCACAATGTTAATGTGCTTTCTAATCACCAAGACATGTTGAGCATAAGCATTTACTCTTCAAACCTGCCTGGGATGAAGGCACCTAAAGCTAAAGAAAGAATAATAATCAGCAGGCTTAAAAAAACAAAAAAAATAGTTGCCAAACTTAGAATGTGGCAGCATGAAAAAGACAGGTAACAACAAGGGAAGTGGAGGACTTGTTTCCAGTAATTATTATTTTTGCGGAATGAGTAGAAAACACCACAGAGCAGAATCAAGACTAGCAGCTCTCCCCCAGTGATGCATGCTCAGCAGGTTAAGTTGTTTAGCGAGGCTCACCTGCAGGGTAGACAGAGTTTCTTTCGTTCTGCTTTATTTTGGTGAATCCTGCAATGCATCATTTCCAGAATGTGTATGTGAGCCGCTTGCTACAATAAAACGGGAAAAAAAAATCGCTATGTTCTAATGATCCACCCATTCATCCATTTCATTTGGGCTGCTTTCCTTTGACAGGGTCATGACTTTCTAATGATAGCTTTCATTATCATTATAGCCATGCTTCCACTGCATTTTTCCAAGTTCTGCCGATCAAAGCTGAACTGGGAGAAAACTTATCAAATATGCATTCCCATGTCTCACATTTATGAATTATAGCTGACATAAGAAACAAACTACAAACTAACTGCACAGAAAAGCAAGCGGTTTGTTGAGGTGTAGTGAATGGAAGTTTCTAATCTGCTCTTCCCTGAACAGGTATAAAATAAAACCAGACGGCACGTACAACCAAGACATTTTTTTCTGGGACATTAAATCTAATTTGAAATCGATTTCTATGCATGTTCATCAATAACTTCATCAAAGTCACTTTGTTTTATTGATAAAAGACATAAAAATATAACATAAACAAAGCACTAAAATCTTTTGGCTCACACACATTTATCAGGATGAATTCAAATCAGTCAGAGTAACTCTGTAACCGTCTTAACTCTGTCGAACGCTGTTTGTTACCAAAGTACTACAATGAGAAGTAAAATAGGTCTGTGTGCCCAGGAGAAGTTGTGGAACTAAAATCATTCCAAGGAGGCCAAAAATATACAAAACTGAAACTGTTTAAAAACAAAAGTAATAATCCAGAAGGATACAGGAGATTAAAAGCTAAAGAAACAGAACAACCAAAACAATGATACCCCTTTGGAACTACACTCTTAAGAATAGTAGATCTTAAATGGCACCATGAGGTGCTTCACTTAGTTGTGTGCTTCATCACAGAACTATTGCTTGACAAAGCACATTTCATTCTGGGGAGGATTCTTTGGATTTGAAGTTGTTTTTTTTTTGTGATTTGAAAAACTTGATAATATGTTGGGGAAAAAAAAACCTCAAGTCTTTAATGCATGGTGGGTTACCTAGCAGGACACTAAGAAAACTTTAACTTAGCCCGTGTGATTGTATGCAACAAAATATTTTTAAAACCAAAAGCCATTGGTATTTTGCAAATCTGTTATCATCTATTCATGTTTTTTTTTTTACTGTATTGAGCCTGTTACAGATCTAAATAAATAAACTTTCTGAAAACCTCCATGTGGATGGGTCTTTTGGGAACTAAAAATGGTTCCCCTGTGGCATTGCTCTGAAAATCCACTCTGGCACCTTTATTTTTGAGAGTGTACATACACAATAGCTGCAGGCCTCTCTGTTTACTAGGGTGGCTGATCCACTTGCCTACCTAAAAGGTCCCCTCCTGTTCTCCCTGTCTTACTTCTGCTAGTCAAAAGCCATTTGGCCTCCTCCTCAGTAAACTCTGTGTTAAAGGTTATGCAAAAGGGGCTTTAATGCTACAGTTAAAAAGGAATGGCTTGTAAGTTCCTGTGCCCATCTTTCTAGAAGTCCCCCTACTAGTCTCAGATATTCCTACAAATTTAAACCCTAATTCTATATTAAAAGACTAGGCAACCACAATGCTAGCTGTACACTGTAAAAATGTAGTGCAGAGTCACGCGTAACATACAGGGCCTTCTGGGTGCCACCTACCATTCAGGGGACTGCTACACGATTAAGGTAAATTAATGCAATGAATTTTTAAGGAGAATGGCAAGAATAACACATGGAAAGAACTGAACAGACAGCAGGGGATGAGACGGGGAGGTTGTGTTTTAGTAATATGCAGGAGTTCTATGACAAAGCAATGAAAGGATACAATCTTAGTGGAGCAGATGAGATTATTTATCTTGACTTTCAGAACGTTTTTGATAAGGTGCCACATGAGAGGCTGGGCATCAAATTAAAAGAGGTAGGAGTTCAGGGTGTTGTGTGTACATGAGTGTAGAATTGGATCAGACACAGGAAGCAGAGGGTGATGGTGTCAGGGACCTCATCAGAACTGGCTGATGTTAAGAGTGGTGTTCCACAGGGGTCAGTGCTAGGGCTGCTGCTATTTTTATTTTACAAAGGTGGGCAAAAGTAGGTTTATAGTTGTTTGTATGGAAAAAGACACACAGGTTATGATTATTTCCATAGCTTTATTAACTCAAAATGGCAACATGTAAGTAGGTATAATGTCATAAGTGCTCAAATTTCCAGACTCACAATTGTAAACCTACTTTTGTCCAACCCTGTACATAACATGATCTGGATAGGCACAGAACTAACAAGCTGGTTAGGACTGCAGATGATATCAAGCTAGGTCAACTGAGAGATAATCAAATATCCATTGAAAATTTACGGTTAGACTTGTGGTAAATGAAATGTAATGTCAGTAAATGTAAAGTATTACATGTAGGAAGTAAATATTTTGATTTGAATACAAAATGGGAGGTATGAAGATTAAAGTACACCTTATGAGAAGGATTCAGGAGTCGTAGTGGACTCAACACTGTCAGTCTCCAGGCAGTGTTCAGAGGCCATTAAGAAGGCTAACAGAATGTCAGGTTATATAGCGTCTTGATGTGTTGGGTACAAGTCACAGGAGGTTCTGCTCAAACTTTATAACGTACTGGTGAGGCCTCAGCTAGAGTACTGTGTGCTTTTTTGGTCTCCAGGCTACAAAAAGGACATATCAGCTCTAGAAAAGGTCCAGAGAAGCGCAACTAGGCTAATTCCAGGGCTACAGGGGATATATTTTGAGGAAAGATTGAAGGAGCTGAGCCTTTACAATTGAAGAGATGATATGATTGAAGTGTTTAGAATTATAAGGGGAATTTGTACAGTGGATTGAGACAGTTACTTGAAGTTTACATAACAAATAAAATTACACAAAAAACATAACATAAAATATAACATTCCCAACCTCATTTAATTAAAATACAGGCTGCAGAGATGAGACAGGCCAATCACCCCAGCATTGTTATTTTTTTCTATTAACTAATGTTTTCCAAAATGTTATAGAGTGGCGATTTAACAGAAGAAGATCTGCTTTCAGCTCTGCATATTGGCAACTTGTTCCATATATCAATAGTTCTTTCTATTAATCAATACTTTCTAAACTTAAAGCAACAGTTATCTTTACCTGTTTTATATTTGTACCCTATGTTTTAGTTGAAGAGCTGTTATGTAAGAGTTATAAAGAGGGATTCTATTGGGTGGGGCCCCAAGTTATGATGTATTAATAATGAAGCAATCCAAACGAAATAAAGATCATAGTATGAACGGGTGAGGCATGGGACAGGATGATCGTGAGATCAGTGAAGGTTATTCAAAGAAAGGCTAACAAATTGGCACAAATTGAATCGTTTTTTGGCAATTGGGTCATTTCAAAGTGACTATGGCCACTTTGGTCCCTGGACCTGTCACCTCCGGATTTCTTCCTTTGGGGATCGCTGAAAGTAAAAGTGTACAAGAACGAGTCTCGTACACTGGAACAATTACAGCAAAACATTGAACAGGAAATTGCTGCTATTACCTCTACAATGCTTGCAGATACCTTTGGCAATATGGAGTGCTGTGTCGATCTGTGTTTGCAAGAAGAAGGCGGCCATTTTGAACACAAAATTTGATTGGATTGTTTACACATCTATCAAGGTATGCACTGTACTTATTTTGTTTCTATCGCTTCATTATTACATGAGTAACACATCATAAGCTGGGGCTCTGCCCATTAAAATCATCCTGTATATAAGAGCTGCCATCCACATTCCTTATTTCTACATAACTTTTAAACTCTTCTGTCCTGTATCCTCTTTACCTCCAGCTACTTAAGCTGAAAAGGCTCAGCTCCTTCTAGCCTACCACATAGCTCATTCTCAATTCTAGAAGCAACCTACAGTAGTAGATCTTTGCTGGACTTTTTCCTGCACCATTATGCCTGGTTTATGCCTACTGCATAAAGCTGGTTGGTGTAGTAAGTGACTAAAACACATTTATACTTAGTGTGACCTGTTTAGTCAGCACGTGGATAGGCTCCTAGTCAGTAAGTGACACGGTATGGTCAGGCAGAAGAGGATGCAAGCTTCAGCTGATAGAAGAAGAATTGTGCCTGCTTTTACTAACAATTAAGAGGAAGAAAAGGAGAAGGTGGAATGTCAGACCTACTGACCAAAACTGGTGAAGGAAGGGAGAGTTATAATGTTCTTGGGAGTGGAGGCCTACATGATGAGCAAATGAATTTCAAATGTTGCATTTTGGTGACCCGATGCATCATATTCAGCCCTTTGTTTGTCATTCTGGCACCCACGTAACCTAGAAATTCACGATTTTCACCATTTTGGATACACGGCTGCCACGTTTGCCCCACTGTGTTGTTAGAGAAATGAGGACAGTCTCCAAAACTGATGTAATTTTCACAATTCAGTCCTCGTGAGTACAGACAGGTTAAGTATAAAATAGGCTTTATCTGCCTCTTTTAATATGGAGACCAAACCAGATCTCACCTTGGTGTTATTCAATTTAAAACAGATCCTCTCTTGATTTGTCTTTCACACTGTGGTCTGTTCAGAGAGTAGTGACAAGTTCAAAAAGATTCCATATCTTCATTATAAACCTTACTTTCCTTAACCAAACTCTGAAACCTAATTGCTGTTTATTTAATGTTTTTGCTGTCTGTATGTAAAACTTTACATTTATTTATATTAAATTTGATTTGATTTTGCCCAAACACACATTTTGTCAAGGTTCATCAAAAGTGATTTTGCCAGCTCCAGGATATTTGCTAATCCACCTACTTTAGTATGAGCTCCAACATTTACCAGTTTACTGTTGCTATATTTACATCATCTCTTGTCGGGAGCCTACTTTTAACCTAAAGCTTTTCAGTTCTTAAAGCAATTCTTCACCCACGTGCACACTATTTTTTGAATCTTAATGTTTTAGAGTTTGATCACTAGCCTCTCATGGGGTACTTGATCAAAAGCTTTTTGAATGTCAAGGTCAATAATACAGTAGTCCCCACTATAATCAATCGTTTTTGTTGCCTCAGCATTAAATTCCAACATATATTATCTATCTAAACTCCTGTTAACAAGTTAACGTCCACACCTCTACTGAGTAGCTAGTTCTTGGTTTTGTTTTATATATCTATTTCTGTCAAATTTGTAAGTTAGCTACTCTATAGTTAGCACTTCTAGCATGATCATCCTTTTAAATGTGTTTGCCTTATTCTCCTGAGATGCCGATACTATCGTTAAGCAGCATAATTAACATTAAAATCTGTCAATGACACAAAATACTGAATGAGGAACAAGAAAGCTGGATACATTTTAATTATGTTATTCCTGGTCTGTTGTAACCAAAAGTCTCTTACAGTGCATCCGTAAAGTATTCACAGCGCATCACTTTTTCCACATTTTGTTATGTTACAGCCTTATTCCAAAATGGATTAAATGCATTTTTTTCCTCAGAATTCTACACACAACACCCCATAATGACAACATGAAACAAGTTTACTTGAGGTTTTTGCAAATTTATTAAAAATAAAAAAACTGAGATATCACATGTACATAAGTATTCACAGCCTTTGCCATGAAGCTCAAAATTGAGCTCAGATGCATCCTGTTTCCCCTGATCATCCTTGAGATGTTTCTGCAGCTTAATTGGATTCCACCTGTGGTAAATTCAGTTGATTGGACATGATTTGGAAAGGCACACACCTGTCTATAGAAGGTCCCACAGTTGACAGTCCATGGCAGAGCACAAACCAAGCATGAAGTCAAAGGAATTGTCTGTAGACGTCTGAGACAGGATTGTCTCGAGGCACAAATCTGGGGAAGGTTACAGAACAATTTCTGCTGCTTTGAAGGTCCCAATGAGCACAGTGGCCTCCATCATCCATAAGTAGAAGAAGTTCGAAACCACCAGGACTCTTCCTAGAGCTGTCCGGCCATCTAAACTGAGCGATCGGGGGAGAAGGGCCTTAGTCAGGGAGGTGACCAAGAACCCGATGGTCACTCTGTCAGAGTTCCAAAGGTCCTCTGTGGAGAGAGGAGAACCTTCCAGAAGGACAACCATCTCTGCAGCAATCCACCAATCAGGCCTGTATGGTAAAGTGGCCAGACAGAAGCCACTCCTTAGTAAAAGGCACATGGCAGCCCGCCTGGAGTTTGCCAAAAAGCACCTGAAGGACTCTCAGACCATGAGAAACAAAGTTCTCTGGTCTGATGAGACAAACATTGAACTCTTTGGTGTGGATGCCAGTCGTCACATTTGGAGGAAACCAGGCACCGCTCATCACCAGGCCAATACCATCCCTACAGTGAAGCATGGTGGTGGCAGCATCATGCTGTGGGGATGTTTTTCAGCAGCATGAACTGGGAGACTAGTCAGGATAAAAGGAAAGATGACTGCAGCAATGTACAGAGATATCCTGAATGAAAACCTGCTCCAGAGCGCTCTGGACCTCAGACTGGGGCGACGGTTCATCTTTCAGCAGGACAACGACCCTGAGCACACAGCCAAGATATCAAAGGAGTGGCTTCAGGACAACTCTGTGAATGTCCTTGAGTGGCCCAGCCAGAGCCCAGACTTGAATCCGATTGAACATCTCTGGAGAGATCTTAAAATAGCTGTGCACCAACGCTTCCCATCCAACCTGATGGAGCTTGAGAGGTGCTGCAAAGAGGAATGGGCGAAACTGGCCAAGGATAGGTGTGCCAAGCGTGTGGCATCATATTCAAAAAGACTTGTGGCTGTAATTGCTGCCAAAGGTGCATTGACAAAGTATTGAGCAAAGGCATACTTATGTACATGTGATTTCTCAGTTTTTTTATTTTTAATAAATTTGCAAAAACCTCAAGTAAACTTTTTTTATGTTGTCATTATGGGGTGTTGTGTGTAGAATTCTGAGGAAAAAAATGAATTTAATCCATTTTGGAATAAGGAAAAAGTGATGCCCTGTGAATATTTTCCGGATGCACTGTAAATGAATAAAAATCTGATGTACTTCAATGCTGATCCAATGAAAGCCACTCTGGGAACAGCATTCCCTTGCATTTATCCCTTTGGTAAGTTAATAATATAAGTGTGGCTACTGATACATTGTATCGAATAGTGATGATAGCATCTGAATGGCACAGACTTTTTACATTTTAATGGACATAATAGGAGTCACATTGAGTCACCAAAGCTAGCCATTCTGTGAACCCGCAGCAGCCTGTGTTCAGTTCTCATGCCTGGTCACCACCTGTATAGAGTTTGCATGCTCTCCCGATGTACAAATGGGATATTTCTAGGCACTCTAGAAATGTGTGTGGATGAGTGGTCCTTGTAATAGACTGGCCACCTGTCTAGTAGTGGTTGCTGCCTTGTACCCAGTGCTCCTGTCATAGGCTCCCTAACCCTAAATTAGATCAAGCAGGCTTCATAGCAGGTCATGGTATTGCCTGTACAGGGGACAGTTTAAACGTTTCAGCTGACAGATGTCAGGTAAAAGTCTTTTAGTCAGTACAGTGCACGCTGGGAAAGCTGGAAAAAGAGGATTATAAAATATTTTGCTTAGTTAGCTTTGAGCTCCAGAAAAAAAAAACAACTTTGTGCTGGGGGTAGAAATGTCACAAGCCACCTGCAGAGGCAGATGTCCTGCTAGTAGTCAGGACTAACCAGGATCAAAGGTATCAGTGAGAGTCAGCATAAGACTGGCAGATGTTAAAAGCAGGTTGATTCATTTAAAACAGCAATATACATTGTTTGTGATGGAAAATTCTATTTAATTCTTTATTGTCATGTGTACAAGTACCATGTACAAGGAAATGCTTGCGTGCATGTGCTCCCGCAGACAGTGAACATAGACAAAAAACACACAATAAATAAATGAATATAAATAAGTAAATAAATAAAACCAGAATCCTAGGAATAAATAGAGACAGTGGCAGAAGTATATGTGCAGGTAGCAGTGGAGGTGACACAAGGTTACAGATTGTTCATGAGTCTGATTGCAGTTGGGTAGAAACTGTTCCTGAACCTGGAGGTGTGCGTCCAAATGGACTTTTGTCACTTCCCAGATGGGTGGAGGGTGAAAAGTGACAGTGCAGGGTGGCTGGGGTTCCACCTGATACGGTTCACTTTCCTGAGACAGGGAGCTGTGTGCCCGTGATCTGCTCTGCTGTGTTCACCACATGCTGCAGAGCTCTGAAGTCCTAAACTGATCAGTTGCTGTACCAGGATGTGATGCATCCTGTCAGGATGGATTCCACAGTACACCTGTAGAATCTGCACAGGGTTGTGGGGGACATCCAACAACAAAAACAACAACAACATGTATTTATATAGCACATTTTCATACAAATAATGTAGCTCAAAGTGCTTTACATGATGGACAAAAGAGAAATAAAAGACAAAGTAAGAATTAGAATAAAACAACACTAATTAACATAGAATAAGAGTAAGGTCCGATGGCCAGGGAGGACAGAAAAAACAAACAAACAAAAAAAAAACTCCAGACGACTGGAGAGAAACAATAAAATCGGCAGGGGTTCCAGGCCATGAGACCACCCAGCCCCTTCTAGGCATTCTACCTAACATAAATGAAACAGTCCTCTTTGTAGTTAGGGTTCTTTTGGAAGGACTTGATGATGATGGTCATGCAGACTTCTGGCTTTTAATCCATCAATGTAGGAACACCACGGTGCTTTGATTAGGTGGTGGTGCAGGTCACAACCACAGAAAACCGGGAAAACAAACAGAAGAGAGAGTAGGGGTCAGTACGGATTTTAGAGCCACCATGAATAGTTATTATAATGAACTGAATATACAGAGTATCAGGATTAAATGAAGGTGAAGTTATCAGAAAGCCATGTTAAAGTAATGTGTTTTCGGCAGTGTTTTAAATGGCTCCACTGTATTAGCCTGGTGAATTCGTATTGGCAGGCTACTCCAGATTTTAGGTGCATAACAGCAGAAGGCCGCCTCACCACTCCTTTCAGGTTTTGCTCTTGGAATTCTAAGCAAACACTCATTTGAGGATCTAAGGTTACGATTTATAATAAAAGGTGTCAGACATTCCGATATATAGGATGGAGCGAGATTATTTAAGGCTTTGTAAACCAATCCGGTAATCTGGATTTTGCTCAGTCTCCTGAGGAAGTAGAGGCATTGTTGGGCTTTCTTGACTACTGCCGCTGTGTGACTTGACCATTTAAGGTCATCAATGAGGAAGACTCCAAGGAACCTAAAGCTGCTGAAATATACTGTAAAATAATTTATAGTAAAAGATAAAAGATTGCTGCGGTGGGTTGGCACCCTGCCCAGGATTGGTTCCTGCCTTGTGCCCTGTGTTGGCTGGGACTGGCTCCAGCAGACCCCCGTGACCCTGTGTTCGGATTCAGCGGGTTAGAAAATGGATGGATGGATAAAAGATTGACCAAAAATCCCAATTGCTGAGCCACCACTCTTCTCTTCAGTTGGCCAGCACAGCTGTCATAAAGCACCCTTGCTTTACTTTGTGGGTCGATAAACTCCATTCTATGGCAGTCACCGCCTTTATAAAAGGAAAGCTTTTTCTCACTCTCTTCTCCTACCTCGGCTTCTACCAGTCACCCAGGTGGGAAATGGATTTCATCTTAACACTGCCCGCAGTACTGCAGCTATTAAACAACACAACACACTATTAAACAAAACACACACGTAAAATCACTTAAACAAAGAAGACTAAACAATCACTAACCAAAAAGTTAAACTGAAATCGGAATTCCTTAAATTGGTGCTCCCCCAAAAAAGTGAGTCCATCTATCAGCTCGCGAGGCATCGGTATTAAACTTAGGTAAGGTTACCTTTATGTGTATGCATCCAAAAAAACTGTGCAGGTCTGGCCGTCTTAACAGTATCATCGCCCACCAGGTAAAGCAGTGTGCTTGATAGCAAAACAGAAACACACATAGGCATCAGAAACATCGTGTGCCCCTATGCTCGTAGGTCCCCCAGCCAGTGCCCATATGTTATGACGGCTCTATGTGCACGGCAAGCTAGAAACGGCACACGCAGACTGCCTGAAGGTGATTGGCATGGTGTCAAGTAAATACTAATGTTTCAACCAACAAAGCCTTTATTATTGACAGAGACACACTCACACACGGCAGCAAGTGCTACCCCACATTTCTTTAAAAAAAAAAGCCGTTCAGTTGGCAATCCGGTCTGGAAAGTCTGTGAGTGTCTTGGCATCGCATTGTGTGCACCCTTTGTTTCTGTGAAAAAATGGCTTCTGGAAAGCAACTAAACGGACAAAGCAAACCCTAAAAGGCCTTAAAGGGGCGTAAAGAAAATAAAAGTGGTATGTCGTTTGCCAGAGTCATTGTTCCCTAAACAATACAGTATCTAGAGATGATTTGAAGTATACAGGATGATGCACATAGGTTATATGCAAATGCTACGTCATTTTCTATAAGGGATTTGTGCACCCGCGGAGGGTCCTGGAACTGATCTCCTGCAGATACAGAGGGCCGACTATACACTGCATCTATGAATATGGTAAGTCTTCTCTCCAGCACACACACACACACGCACACAACAGAATTCATAACACTAAAATGTTCACAGGAAATTCCTGCTGTCTTCGCCTGACTATGCTTGCTGCTCTAAAAACTAGAATGAGAATCATTTACTGTGCTTGGCGTTACTTTTTCCTATGCCACCCTGTGCATTATTTATTAATTTACTTTCCAAAACCAGTGAATTCTAAAGTCTATGGTGTCAGCATCAAGCACAACTCAGGATGAAGTGCCAGTCCATTGCAGTGCACACTCCCACACGCCCAAGTCCATTTAGGACCACCGGCCAACACAACCCACAGCATTGGTGTAATGTAGGAGTTAGCTGCACGACATGGAAAAGAAACTTCATAAGAACACAAGTACGGTGGAGTCCATTGTAAGATGTGCTCTCAGGACTCTGGAGCTTTATGGCAGCAGTAATAAGCATCGTTCCACCATCCTGCACTGTTTGTTTGGCCTTTCTCGATTAAGACAAACTGAAATTCACTTTTATAGATAATAATACTCCCGTCTTCAAAGAATTTCTATTTCCATGTCACCAATAACAGCAAAAAAATGATCATTGAAACATAAAAAATCAATATGCCAATAACAGGTAAGTTGTGACCTTCTTCAATATGTGACTCTTTCTCAGCCCAGAGTACACAAATGTAATTGAAAAGTCCCCATGCTGGGATTACCGATTTATTAGAGTCAAGGATGTGTGGCACACATCTTCAAGGGAAAGCTTAGCTCACTTATGGATAAGCCTCGTCACGAAGCTGACAGTTAAAAAAAAATACGCTCAGTTAGTTGAAATTACCCAAGCTGAATCTAATAATTGTGTCCTCGACATGTGATCCTGTGACACATTAAGGGTCCCTGTTATGAATTCCCAACCTGTGCCATCATTTCATGTTCCTTATCCTTGACTAGATTAATGGACGTTCATTAGGCTCTAATATCTTGTGTTCCTGGCTAAATGCCTTTTCTGCTTCAAACAGCTGCCCGCTAATCCAATGCCATCATGCTTAGAGATGGTCAGGTAATGTGCCCTCACCTATCAGGAGGCCTGGCCTTCAACAGATTTGGCCACAAAGTCATTATTCAGAAGTAGAGCTTCATCATTTAGCGCCCGTCTCCTCTGATAACACATTTCCACTCACGTATTGTAAGGGTCACCTATAAAATGCTCTCATGGGTCTCCTACATGCCAATTCTCAGAAAGAAAAGGCTTTTTTTTTAAATAGTCCTGTTGCCTCAACTTAGGTGAGACTGAGATGTGATAAATTAAAATAAACCCGAGCTGCCAGGTAACTATAGAAACATAGTGAAAACCCTTCAAACTGTTCCCCCGATGAGTTTATTTAATGTGGACTGCGTAACACAATCTTATCACACATTTCTTTAATTCTTTCAAGTTGGCCAGAGCTGTTCAAAAGCGGCTGTAGCTTAATAAAAGAAACGTCCATTTCTTCATTTTTAGTCAAAGTCATGTTTTAACTCAAGCTTTGCTTTGAGCTTCAGTCTTTTTCTGTTTTTTTGTAGCCTATTATGGTCTTTAATTGTTAAGAGCCCTTCAGATTAAACTGTTAAATAGTCGGCAATCACCTGAAGAGCTTCAAGTGAATAAAGACCAACTCCATAGAGGTCAGTCAGTGTTCTGGAGCTGAGCTTACTGCTGCCCTTTTATGAGCCAAGGGTTCAAATTTTACTTCATTTTCAGGGTGCGATTTTGCTACTAGTTAAAGAATGTTTTGGTTAAAATTATTAAGTTTACATTTTAAAAAATTGAGATGTTCAACTGCATTGTTTTTTATTGAATTACTGTATTATGAATTTATGATTTTAGCTCCTTTTTTTAATATTGAGTTTTGGACTTGTCCTTAGATTTTCTTATCTATTCCTGTTTTGGATTTTTAAAATCTGTTTTCTTAAATCATTCTGTTAATCTTTTAACTTTTCTATTGGCCTGTTTGCAGCTGGGGTATTTTTTATGGTTTTTCTTCAAGCTTGTGAGCTCGGATTTTGGTCTAATGTAGCAGTACAGTAATATACAGTATACCATTGTAATACCCCACAGTAAACAATAATATCACGTTAATAGTTATAAATATTATAGGGGAAAATGTCAAAACCAGTAATGTTCATTGTAAACAGTATATTTCATGGTGACAGACTGAGCGTTTCAATGATTACCGCCTTAATCCTACTTTTTTCCTGACTTAGGTCATTGATATTGAGTACCCTGGAAACACTCGGCTCAGGTGAACCACTTATTGTTATCTACATGTGTTTTTCTGAGTAATTTTGGGTTTATATACATATAGAATTTAATTGTATGTTTAGTTTTGCATTTTGAATTGAAATTAAATACAATGTTCTTACTCTCATGATTTTTGGTATTTATGTGACAACTTCCATCGCACATGTGATGTCATTTCACTGGCTTCTTTTGAGACTGCATGTATTAAATGATAATGCGCCACTGCCATTAAAATGGCCATAGCAGAAATTAAAAGACCAGAAAATGGAACCAAAAGATCAAAGTCTAAACATGCAAGAAAGCTGGCAGCCTGAAAAATCAGTTAACCAAAGAGACAAATCCAAGACACAACTCGGAGTCAAAACAATTGCGAGAGAAATTTGAAAGTTGGGAAGGATTACTATTTAGGAAAATATTGTACGTATTAATTAAATCTGCCCACGAAGATGATGACTGCTTCTAAATAGACATTAAATTTACCTTCTAAATCAAAAAGAAACAAGTAATAAAAACAAAACATATATTAAACCCTTGTGAAATGATTCACTTGTGTAAAAATCATAACAGATAGATGATTATTTATTTGTTCCCAAGGGGAAATTAAAATTTTATAGGAGCTCAAAAAATGTGTAAATATTAAAATAAGAACAAACAACCTCACTAAACATAGTGAAACGTCAAGCTTGGATAATAGAGAGCTGCTGCTGTCAATAACAGGCCTGTAAGTGGCAGTTAGTTTAGGTCAGGCCTGATCAGATTGTAGCACAGATTTATATTTAAAGTCATTGGCATTTGAATAGAGCAGGTCCAGCTTGGATTGAACATGCTGATGGACTTTTGTTTTCTTGTTTGAAGTCACCAGCATTCAGAATGATTCATCATTAAGATATTGGTACACAGTGAATTATGTCTGCTACTGAGTCAGCCAGAATGATATATGTAACTTATCTCTCTGGCAGGATGTCAATAAACTCAATCCGTATTTTTAATGTCTAGATCATGTATTTAGTTTCAATTGTACTGCGCTCCCTTTCTTACCATTGCTCATTCACATACAGTAAATCTCCAGTCCCCTCCCTGCTTTTTCCACTCTGTCTGATGAAACCCAACCAGCATTTAAATAGTTTAAGCCAGTTCTCAGTAGTACTCAAAATGTCACAGTACTTGAACTTCCCATAGCTAGCTGTGAGATTTAACAGTTCTCACAACTTATATACAGTAAAAGCAATCAAACATTTCTCATTACATGGAGTTAGGCCATGTCTGAATCCTTTTCACCTTACTTTTACTTACTTTAATCCTTGCTCCAGATTTTCACCCCTTTCACCCTCAGACAGGCTTGTAATGTTTATCTTCGTTTTGGATCTTCACCCTTTTGATCTCTGGACTAGCAGCTCCTCTGATAGGGTGGAATGGAGCTCCTCCTGAACATGGAGATATTTAATATATCCCGCTTTACATTCCTCAGTGTCTTTTACATTCTCAGATTTTATAGATGTAGGTAGCCATCAGAAACTTTACTCTCACCTTATGACATCTTTAAGTTCACAGCTTGTTTGAAAGCAGACATGTGGGTCTACATTGGCAATGGTATCTCTTCAAGTTAATTTAAAAATTCAGAGACAGAGACTAAATCTTAAAATTATTAATTAATAACATTAAATACAGTAATCACTGTACAAAATAATTATTAAAAAAGAGAGGGACAGCTTCTGTAAAGACAGCCGTGTGGTGGTAGCACCCGAAAGTTAAAGATAAGGACTGGAAGATGAATATGGTAAAGAACAAACCAATGTGAAAGCGAAATGTCACACTGATCCGTCATCAAAATTTAAATTGCTAACCAGAACTTGAAGACCTAAAAGAAAAGCTAAATAATTTTAAAGCATTAGGACAAATATCACAAGATTTTAGTTGGCACGCTACTTAGGAATAATCCGTCAATCTCAAATACTGCGGAAATACACTTGCCAACTTGTATATGGTCGCTCTGTTGACATCACACGTGTCATCTGATCTGAGGAACTCTGGGAATGATTTCCATGGGAAAACCTGACACTTTTGCTCTGAAATAGTGGCGCCCACTGCAAAACAAAGATGGCATCGTGGCACAATGTTAAATGTTGTCATTTTTTTCAAAACACAATAAAATGAAAAATAAATGTTATTTTTGGAATCCTTGAATACCAACACCCCCCGTTTAGACACATGCATTTCAAATATTCTTTCAAGGGAACAGAAAAAAATAAACCCTGGATCACAACAGTCACAGGACGCGACGTATAAATATCATAATGTGCCCACTTTCAGTTACCCCTCGGGGGATGCAACATCCCTCTTTCTCTTTAGGGCTCCTTTTAACCCCTGCCACCTTCTAACAACGGTTGTGTTTTGTCCTCTTGTTCTCATTTTGTCTTCTGGTATTTTGACTTTTGCAATTCCTCTCTGACTTTGGTTCTTCACTTGCTAGTCATCTCCTGGTCCTTTTCACTCCCAACAGTCCTTGGACGTCTTGCATGTCCTTAACACTTATCAGCATATCAATGAGAGATAAGAGAGCTTACTCAAGCACATGCACTGAAAGGAGGAAAGCAATATGACAGGAGGAACCTTTTAATGCAAACATGTTGAGTTCACATGTTCACCCACCAGAAAGCATTCCACCGCAGGGAGGTTGTAGGTGGAAAGCAAACCTTTTCCTGCACATAAATGCACATACAGTACAATTTGTCTTTGAAAATCTTCCCTTAATGTCTTCCTTTTTTGTATGCATAATGTTGCTTCTTCACAACTATATAGGACTATTTTGTTTTGCACTCCTCTCACATGCCGTCCTGTTTTAAGCATTAATTTCCACGTTTTCTCTAAACGGCCAGAACCCAGAGTTAAACGAACCCATTCCTGCTGTTGAGCTACATGTCTACTCTCAATTACAGGCTTGTGTTTAACTGTGAAGTCGATTACAGAAGCAGGGCCTTCCTAGAAATGTTTAAGGTATAAGTGCTGTGAGACTTGAAACGCGAGTGTCCGTTGCTCTTTCGCAGAGTCTAGAACGGCCCACAAAACACCGGGGATGACGCGTTTGGTTTTATTTTAAAGCTAGTCATGCTTGCTTTAAATCGAACCCAAAGATAGGTTTGTGGCTGTTTCGGTTCACCAGCAAGATGAGACTATATAGGGCTATTTTGTTTTGCACTCCTGTCACATGCTGTACTGTTTTAAGCATTAATGTCCGCATTTTCTCTAAACAGCCAGAACTCAGAGTGAAATGAGCCTATTCCTGCTCTTGAGCTACATGTCTACTCTCAATAAAAGGCTTAGGTTTAACTGTGAAGTCGATTACAGAAGCAGAGCCTTTCTAGAAGTGTTTAAGGCACTGTTTCGATGGAGTCTGGCCTGGATGTTCTTCTTGTAAAATTATTTTAGATGTTTTAAGATGTATGCTCTGAGGTTAAATATTGGACTATCTTTTTCAAGATGAGCTAACTTGTTTCAAGCAACGGGACAATCATTCTCCACTGGTATTAAGAATTTTCCACTTATATTAGTGATATATTCTCATTTTTCAATGAGCTAAAATTAAGAATGCAAAATAACTGAATTAAAATGTTTTTTCTAATATTCCGTGTATTTCCACTGAAGAAAGTCTAATCTCAAGTAATTTGTTGAAAAAAAAACCAGAATTTTTTACTTATTTCAAACCTTTGAACACCCATCAGAGCTTTCTTATTTCTAGACTGGAACTAACTTATTTTAAGATATCTTGGCAAGTAAAATTATCTTGCTGCATGGACAGATAATTTCACTAATATTGATTCATTTTCTACTGAAATTTAGTGTTTAGATCTTATTTTTTAGCTGAGCTTCTATTGCAGTGCACCAAAATAAATTTCACTGAGCGAAATCAGATACTGCCAGTTGACAAATGCGGACATGAACATAAAAATTCCCAATACTTATTAATGGTGATTGTCCAGTTGTTCTGAAGGGTCAAAATGCAACAACTGAAACTAAAAAGTGAAAGCATAAACCTAACAAAAAGTGAGAGCACACCCTTCAGAGCCCCTGTACTAATCATATGATTCCAGATGCCACCATGTAAGGCCCCCCTCCAAGGGTTTAATGGAGTAAAC
The DNA here is from genome assembly GCF_016835505.1 of Polypterus senegalus. NCBI lineage: Eukaryota > Metazoa > Chordata > Cladistia > Polypteriformes > Polypteridae > Polypterus > Polypterus senegalus. The sequence continues at coordinate 32,029,150 of NC_053168.1, read as the reverse complement.
TGGTCATAGTACTGATGGCATTAAGAAGAAACAAATATTTCAAAAAATTATTTGAATCCATTTTGTCAAATGCTTGTCAAGCCATTGCATCTGCAGAGAGTCCAAACAAGTTTTTCTCAACAGGAAATTCTCGGTCATGCCACAGCAGTGTGGCATGTCATCCAATAAAGTGCAGCTGGCACAATGAGCCCTGTTTAGAATGCAGACTAGGGCAACTTCATTTGAAACAGTAAAACAATGATAATTTACTAACAAAGTCCAAAATCAAAAGAAAATGCAGAAAGTCATACATTGTGAGACAAAAATCATGCTAATGGCATCTAGAATGCATAATATAAAATTAAAGTTCAATGGTCTTACATTGAATATCAAAAAACAATGACAAGAATGCTAGAAAAAAAAAATACAAAAGGCAAACAAAAAGGCACAGGCACTTGAACCTTTGCAAACGTCTGAGTTCCCCATTTTGTTTTCTTTGCCCCTCCCAATCATGTGACTGCCCCATAATTAGTGTTGCCCAGCATCAGATAGAGATAGGAGGATCCAGGTGCGAATAGAAGGCAAAAGAAAGGGCCAGCCTATTCCTGACCCATTTAGACATGGCTCTGAACTGTAATTTGGATGCCACCTCCTCATTTCATTAACCTCTAACATGGAGGTGGGTTCAAACTCATTGGAAGTCTTGGAAACATTTCCTGCAGGTCAAGAATGGCCCAATATGGACACAAAGGCTAAAGCTCCACCTAGTGGCCACTGGTGTCCCTGCATCCTACTGACAGGTTGCCTGACTCTCTACCAAAAAAGGAAGACCTGTCATGTGCTAAACATTTTGTCCTCCAGCACCCTGGGACAGCACAACATGTTACTGTCCAGGTTGCCCTTCATTTCTATATGTGCTGGTATCCTTGATTGATCCCGTTTTGGTGCATACCCCCAAAGGGTGTAACACCTTGAGCAGTTTTCATATGCATGGTGAGTTTTGTTGTCTTTGCCCGTGTATTTTCTATTACCTTGTGGACCCCCACCCCTTGTTCATACCACCACCTTCAGCATGTGGTTCCTTCCTGATTGGATTTCTTATTACTGCAGTCATTCCTCGTACTCTGACGGCCTTCAAGCAGGCATGTGCTTTAGGACATAATACTATGAAGTGTTTAGGTGATACGTTGTGCGTCTATGGAAGATAGGACTATGAACAATACACATTTCAACCAATCAGAGGCAAACTGATGTTGGCAAATGAAAAGAAAGCAGAGTGTTTTACACAATCATGGCGGCACTGTAAAAACAAGCAAAGCAGCCAAAGTAAGTGTATATTTTTAGTTTAGCCAATCATGCATGCAGCCATCATTCAATTAGGTTCTGACCCATCTGCTCCAGTTTCCAATTGGAGTGGAGTCTGGTCAGTCTCTCTTTGTCTTGATTCTCAGGTTAGATTCACTTATGTTCTGAGGACGTATGTTTTGTGTGGGCCACTTTAGTTTCGTCAAGTGGGAGTGAGTAGATTTGTATCTGTGTCTGTGCTTTGGTGATCAAATGAATTGTGTCTGATGCTGTTGGGATAGACTTTGGCGCTTTGACACCGTATAGCTGGATTAAGTGGGTCTGAAAATGAAGGAATTTAATTTCTTGGATTTTTATCTAATGGTAAACAAGTAAGGAAAAAGTTTATGAAAGGGCAGAATGAAATTTAAGCAGTGTTCAAAAAAAGGCAGAAAACAAGCAAAGAGGAGTAAACAAACAGATTACTAGAAAGTGGCAGTGGTCCTAAAAAGATAGGCAGCAAAATGCAAAGCAATACTAGAATTAGATTAGCAAATTAAATTAACAGATACTGCAAGACACAAGAAGAACAAACTGTGATCCAGAGCAATTCAAAGTTTCACAAGCACTACATTTTAATCTGAATACTTTTAGGTTGCATACATGTTTTACCTTGTATTTCATTTTAATGATTTAAAAAGAACATGCCCATTAAGTGTTCAGGTTTTAAGGCTGCATTGGTTTGCTAAGAAAGTTACACCTCTCATGTTTGTGTTTTTATACTCGTGAAAATGCTTTGGAAAAATGGGTCTGCTTAAAATGAAGAAAATAATGTTGGGAGCGTGCAAATAAATCTTTCCTTTATTGGAAGAAAATAAGATTAATCAGAAGCAAATAGCTTGCCCTCAGTGTTGTAACAGCAACCACTCTCTTGTATTACAGACATGTAGTATATATACATTTTATAAACCTTCAGAGTTGTAAGGCTAGAGCATTGGGCTTCAGACAGGAAAATGTTTTAGCTGGGATGCCAGTCAGTCATACAGTATATTATATTATAATACATTATTCATCTATCCATTTCCTAATTCAGTTATTTAGGGCAGAGACAATTCTTGCCTATCCTAACAATTATAGAGTGCAAGGCAGGAACAACACCTGGGCAGAGCACCAGCCATTGCAGGACAAATACACACACTGGGGCAATTTGGCACTGGCTGTCCACTTAAGCTACCTGTCTTATGGACTGTGTGAGGAAACCTACCTTTACACTAGGCCACTATGCTGCTCTGCATTATATTATATTATATTATATTATATTATATTATATTATATTATATTATATTATATTATATTATATTATATTATGAGGCATGCAAGCCTAAGAAGCATCTTGAGTGCTTAGGAATTATGAGATCAAAGAGTAGGGAAACATTGGTGATTTTAACTGTTCTCTCTTTATTCCTACACCAGACAAATTCATTTAGTAGGACCACTGATGTCATTTCCTATTCCAGCATGGAAACTATGCCTATTCTACTCCATCCCTATATAAGAACGAGTTAAACAGGAAGTCAAGGTTCATTCTCAGGCCTGCCTCTGAAGAAACTCTCTTGAGCTGATAAAGCCATTATTTTTGACCATATAAACACTGTACTTCTCCTATTTTAATATATAATTAAATTGGGCTTTGCCACAGACACTAAGACTTTTTTGTGTTTTACAATTCCAATAATATAATATAATATAATACAATATAATATAATCAAGTCAAGTCAAGTTGGGGAGCATGCACTGGTACAGTGCGTTGCCGCACCCACTACACAACGAAACAACTCTGGATTCCCGGGTGGCAACCCCCCAGGCAGACACGCGGTCCAGTCCCATCCTCTGGAAATGACCCTCTATCAGCTGCAGCCAGGTGTTACGTAGGCGACCCCTTGGCCTGGTCCAGGCACTCGGGTCCCCAACAATGAGGATCTTATGAGATGGATCACCCTCGGAGAAATGTGCCACATGGCTGTAAGTCCGAAACTGCCACCTCCTCACAATGCAGGTAATGTGCCTCATTCGGGACTCCATGAGCAACTGCTCATTCGACACAAAGTCAAACCAACGGTACCCAAGGACTGTCTGGAGAGACACAGTACCAAAGGAGTCCAGTCTTCGTCTCAGGTCACTGGATAGCGTCCATGTCTCGCAATCATATAGCAAGACAGGAAGCACCAGGACTCTAAAGACTTGGACCTTCGTCCTTTTGCATAGATATTGGGAGCACCACACACCCATTTCCAGTGATCTCATGAACCCCCACGCTCTCCCAATCCATCTACTGACTTCATAGTAAGAGTCACCAGAGACATGAGTGTCACTGCCAAAGTAAGTAAACCTCTTGACAAGGTCGACACTCTCTCCGCAAACAGACATGCTGCTGATGTCTGTGCCCAAGAGGTCATTAAAGGCCTGGATCACAAGCCCAGACACTCAGACTCCTCACTCAGTCTCTCGAGCACCCTGATCAGAGCCCCCATTGACTATGCGAAGATCACAGCATCGTCAGCAAAGTCAAGATCTGTGAATCTTTCTTCACCCACAGATGCCCCTCAGTCACTGGACCCTGTGTTTAGCACAGCTGCGTCCCACCTTGAGGGTCAATATTAAAGAATGTTTAAAATATGCATATTTTTCTTTGTGTTTGAATTTTTTTTAGAGATATTTATATTCTTTTTATATTCTCATAACATGCAGGTTAGGTTAATATGCAGCTGTCTTTTAGCCTGGTGTCAGTAACTGTGGAACTGTGCCCAGTGATGGACTTCCACACCATGCAGAGTTAGTTCTTGAACTGTGCCCACTGCTTCCAAGATGGGCTTAGACTCTGTCTGTAATTTTGGATTGTTATGACATGAATGCACTCAGAATGTAAAATTGGTGTGAGGCCTCTAAAAAAGAAAATCTTCAATGGATATTGGCCTCACCTCAGGCAGCCTGGCCTCAAACTCTACAAACATGTGTCTCTCTACATTGGGGAAATGACCTCAAAGTTCATTATACTACTTTAAATGTCCCAAAATATACCAAAATGCACATAAATTCCTCTTCAAGGTAAAGGAACCATAAAACATCTTGATGTTTCACATACAAAACACAAAGAACACTGGAGAACACATTATACATAGATAGTGAATAAGTACAACAATATTAAAAATACATATATCATAAACACATGAAAAATAGCACATTAAAATAAACAAAGATGACATACAAAAGGAAAATAAAATTGATGTATATTATATTATCTCTACCCATGACCCTGTCCTGGAGAAATTCTGAATGGATGGATGAACAGATTATGTCATACTTGGCCTCACCAGCTTCCTCTCTTTTACAGTGCACCTTTACCTAGTTATTCCCAAATACCCAATCAAACTCCCCATACAACTTATATTATATTATATTATATTATATTATATTATATTATATTATATTATATTATATTATATATAATTCACTAGCGTGGCTGTTTGTTTGTCTGTCCAGGATTTTAAATCACCTGTAGTTTGCAAACCGTTTGAACTATTGACCTGAAATTTGGTACACATATACTACGTGACGTCTACTATCCACTTTTGAGGTAATGATTGACCTCCAAGGTTATTCCTCTTTTTATTTTTATGTTATCTGATTGTAGAATCAACTCTCGGCAGCGGCCATCAGGGTGGCTGTGTGGAGCTTGCATACGGGCACCGTTCTCATGCCTACCACCTTTGCTGTCACTTCCGCTACCTCTTCGTATCTTAAATCATTCTTGAGGCAGATTGAAGACTTAAGTGCCAGCTTTGCTGAAAAATTAAAGAAAACGCATGAAGTAATTTTAGCACAAACACTGACTTAATCAGTTTTAACGCGAAAAGATGCCGATGAAAGAAGAAAATGTGCAGCCTGCTTGGGTAGAGAAAAGAAGAGCTGTTCAGGAAGCAGCAAGCGCATCAACCTCTGAGCAAACGAATGCTAAACGTACAAAGAAAGAGTATAAAAACTATGAATGCTCAAGTCAAGTGTATTAACTGCACGTTATCGTGCAGTGCGGCGTTATTTGTTATATTATATTAGCTGTGCTACCTGATTAAGAAAGTTTAAAATGTAAGTCATCAATATAGACCTCAGCATTAACGTTTACAGTGCACCATAAAATATATATGTCTCTCCCATTTGCTATGAGATTTGTAAAAGTAGTATTACTGTCTGTGATGCGCCACCTATTGGAATGACAAATGCAATACATTTCAAACTTACTAAAGTGTCTGTGATGCCAAATCTGTTGGAATGACAGAGACAAAGCAACCTGACAGATATATAGACACATAGACACTTACCCTTTTATTTAGGTGGTCTAGCTGTGTTACCTGTCTAAGATGGGTTGAAATCTAAGTAATCAATGTACACCTCAGCATCAATATTATATTATATTATATTATATTATATTATATTATATTATATTATATTATATTATATTATATTATATTATATTATATTATCAACATAGAGTTTACAATTTGCTTCATTATGTCTGTTTGTCTCACTTCTGGGTATTTCTTGCTTGGAAGGTGTTGCTTTCTTTCCTTGTCATAAAACAATTTTGGGAACTAAGGATTGCATGTTGCCTGGGGAAATATGAAGACCTATCACTGATGGGACAGAAAGAGGCTAACAAGGGCTTATAAGAACAGTACACAACACGCAGTATCTGGCTGTCTCTGTCTGCACTACCATCACTTATTTATTTATGGGTCCTGATCCATCACCTCGGAAGTCCATAGCTCAGAAAATAAGAGCAACACATCAGCTAAAAAGAACACATGAATCACTACAAAAAGTGGCAGGATGTAATTTCCAAAATGCTGAAAGAAAGGGGGAGCTGCATCACTCACAGCATGTCAGTCAGACACTGAAAAAGTTACTGAAGTATGGGCAGAAGAAAGCGCTTGCCAAAGTCAGAACTGCCAGTTGGACACCGAGAGAAGAATGCTGCAGCCACTCCCAAAGATGGCTTTGTCAGTTATAAACCCCCCAAATGACTTAGCCTGTTATTTTTGGCAGGTGATGTACCAGTTTTATATTATATCTTATTGTAGTTCTGTAATTTCAACTTTTTTAATTAAACACAGCCTTAAGATCACATACTGAAAGCGACTTTAAAGAAGCTTTGTCTGTTCACATGTACTTCCGGTGTTCTAAAATATTTAAAGTAAACTAAGAGCAACTGACCGGCTGACACGGTGAACCACACAAATTGCAATGGAAACGGCACACAAAGCAAAGTTTAGCCTTTTACATTTTGTTTGATTGTTATGCAGAACATTTAATCCTCTGCACAATAAAACATGGCACTTTCAGAGAATCTACCCCTTTCCCTACTACTCAACCCCCCCCCGCCCCCAAATGCGTAAAGCAGCTGTACAGAATGAGTACTAAAGATATACAAAGCATTTGGAATCTGAGGAAAGCGGGTGGGAGGGGGAGGAAGGCTAGGCAGGGGGTGGCTGTGAGGGGGTGGGGTGTGCAAAGGAACAGTGAAAAGCCACAAGAGGGCCATTTGCTTCTGGGAGCAGGTGGATAGTCTTTTCATAGGAACTGGAAGAAAAAGAAAATGTTTCCTCTTCCAAGAAGACCACTTATCTCAAATCAGTTGGTTATTGAAAGGAGATTTTGTCTTCTTGGCTAACCCCACCCCCTTGCGCTTTGCCTTCTTTCTCTCTTTCCTCTCCCACCAGCACCTGCCTCTCCACAGCGGGTAATGAACTCAATAACAGCGGAATGAGGCAGTTAAGCATCATTATAGCCTTGTTCAGCAAAGATGTAACAGGCCAGTCACAAGTTGTGTTATTATATGCCTAGACTTCTATGCCTGTGCTTTAGTACTGGAGTGGGAGGTGTGGGGGACGGGGGGGTCTGGAGAGTATTGAGATTCCCTCTCAGTGCAAGTTTTCTAGGCCTACGCGCATCTCATATTGCTCAAAAATGAAGACAATGATTTCTTATAATTGAATTGAGTCACAGTAATTAAATTGTTCAGGAAAACATTGTATTAAAGTGGCAGGAGTAAAGTTTAATAAACCACTTATAAAATTATAAATGAATAATATTCTGCTAATGCAATCGTGACAGATTATGAACAACCCAAGATAATAAAAAAAAGCTTTAGTGTTAAAAGGCATTAATAACAACTTCATAACTTGCTGATGTTTATGGAAAATTACTTGAGCACCCGGTAAAATAATTTACAACAGATTTGATTTTTTTTTTTAAATTATACTTTATGTAAAGCATTTTAGTAGTTACTCATTATTAAATTTTTGGCCTTCAAGATGGCAGGACCTTTTTATTTACTGAGTAATAATATAACACTTACTTGTATCACTCAGATGTGAACTGACTTAGGGTTCCTTCTGAGTGAGGTGAGGTCTGAAATGGTTCAACAATTAATTAACAGACAGAGAGTGCTGGGTTCCTTTCACGTTAATCTGTTTCAAACTATCTTGCATTCATGTCTTTTAAACAAACCTGTCTCTTTATTAATTAGTCATTTGTAAAGTTTGCTTTTGCATTTACCTGTGATCTTGTTACAGTGCTTTACACCTGTAATCAGCGAAGGGTGCTACACAAAAATAATATTTCATTGGCTTGGAAGGACTTGCCCATGCTTGAATAGGTTCTATCCCATAATTAAAACACATGTGGCCTGTTTTAACTGACTGATTTTGGTGCTGCACTATATGAAGGGTTCCAGCTACTCAATGACTGAATTAGTCTTGCAGAGCCAGATGTTTGATATAAACGTTAAGAAACAGCCATGAGCAGGGTTGCCAGGTCCCAGAAATAGTTCCAGGCCAATGACAGTTGAAACCCTCCTAATGGCGCTGTTGGCCTGACAGCCCTGTTGAGGTTCTGCCACTGTCAGTGTCTGTTAGGGGGTTAAGTCCTTCGTTGGAGTTTTGCTGCTGTATTTGTCCAGTGTAGGGGGCAGATATAGGGGTTTGAGCAGCTGCACAATGCCCTTAACATAGCACAAAAACACACACCTTATTCTTTTGCTTCCTCTTCATGATTTCCCACTTCTATGTGGGGTTGATCGTCTGCTAGGGTTGAACAACTGGCTACAGGGTTTCTGCAAGAAGAAGGATGTCGGCTTCATCAACAATTGGAATCTCTTTTGGAAAGGCGCGTCTCTTCAAGCGTGATGGCCTGCATCCGAACAGTTTCGGCCGGGTCCTCTCCGAAAACATATCGAAGGTAATTCGTTTTCTTGACTATCTATCTCTGCTCTTAACCCCTTCCGAAATAATACTGCTGTGCCAGGACATGATGAATGTTTAATAGAGTCTTCCGTTAAAGTTCACACCATTAATACTGTTTTCCAAATAACAATAACGATCAGCCTTCTCCATACAGCTTGGTCCTGCACCTCCTTGCCAGTCAAGCCCTTTTCCTTCAGATTTTATTTTACTTTATCCATCCACCTCCACTTTGGCCTTCATTGTTTTTTGTTCCCCCCCTACTTAAGAAACATAATCTTGACCCCTCAGCTCTTGAAAATTTTAGACCCATCTCTAACCTCCCTTCTTAAGTAAAGTTCATTTTACCTCACTCTTTTGCCTACTTGTTCATTGTCTGTCCTCGTCACATGTCCATACCACTTCAACCTACTCTCTTGTACTTTCTTAGATTTCTCTCCCACTTTTGTTGTACCTCTGATTGTCTCATTTCTTATTCTGTCCTTTTTTCCATACATCCATCTCAACATTCTCATTCCTACCTCATCTAATTTCTTCTCCTGCATCCCTATATAAATAAATGTTGTTGTTGTTGTTGTTGTTTTTTCCATTCACTGCCCATGTCTCAGCTCCACACATCATTGCTATTCTTACCACTGCTTTAAAAACCTTACCTCACCTTAATTATTTGATCACACAATACTCCTGATACCTTCTTCCACTTGTTCCATCCACACTCCACTCTGCTGGTTATCTCCGAATCTAAATCCTCATCTTGGGCTACCACTGATTTTAGATGTTTAAATTTATTCATTCTTTTCAATAGCACTCCCCGTAGGCTAACTTTTGAATCCTGATCATCATTAAACCTCATACATTCTGTCGTCTTCCTATTTACCTGTATCCCTTTAGCTTCCAAAGTCCTCCATTCTTCCAACTTCCTTTCCACTTCCTTTTTTCTGGTGCTACACCGCACAATGTCATCAGTAAAAAGTTTGCACAAGGGCGACTGGTCTTTTATCCTAACAACTCAACACATCCGCAACCAGACCAAAGTGGTAAGGATTTAAACTAGAACCCTGGTGCAGACCTACTCTAACTGGGATCTTCTCTGTTGCCCCAAAACTGCTTTTAATCCGAGTCCTCACTCCCTCATATGACCAAATCAAACCTTTTCCCCAAAGAACACTATTAAGCCCAATTTGGTATGAAAACCACACATCTGACCAGGAGTGAATTTTGCTTAAAACTGGGTGGGAACAATTCGACGACTCCTGAGTGTCACATTTCTAAACCAATCCAACGTCACATGAAGGCAGTGCTTAACATACAGGTGGTGATTATCAGTTGCAAAGAGCAATAGCTCTCTCGTTAACCTGGCCCAACAGAGAGTAAGCTTCTGATTAGAATGAAAAGACTACAGTTAAAAAGACTCCTTAAAGGACCCTATTAAACATAAAAAATATGTGCTATGTGTGTTGAGGGCACACTGCATGTGTAAATATAATAAATATAACTTGTTGCAAGGGAAAAACCTTTCTGTAAAATCAAATTATACGTTGCCTTTCAAAGACATCAATGAATTAGTGCTAAAATGAAAAATATGTTGTTGCAGGTATATGGTGAGTTGTGCTATGGTGGCGGGTTTATTTTTTTTTGGCGTACCAATTTATAGATTTATAAATGTATAATTTTTTTAATGTGTTTGTATTTATAGATTTTTTTATTGTTTTTTGTGTGCTCTCTGTAGTTCAGTTATTACAACTTCTGTCAGATTCAATGTAAGGCTAAATGAATTTGAAGCTACTCTTGTGAAAGGGTAAATTGCAAAATATGCATTCAAAGTTAATGGTGTGTCAATATCCTTTCAAAGGAGGTGAAAAAGACTGCTGGTAAAAGGGTTAATAACAAAGATCCACATGAGATGTAAATTTTAGTACTCAAAACACGAGAAAGAGTAAATTTGCCTAACAACATCAGAAGACCCACAGACGAAGTTGCACAGCATCCATCTTTTGACTGCACATATAAGGGAATAACTGAAAACAATTTAACATTACTGACTAATTGGTAATGCAAACAGGCAATGATAATATAGCCACAGAGCTTTAACATGTAGCATATCCTTAGACCACAATGCTTATTGAAACTCCATTTGCCGTTGTTATGCCATATAGTGACGCGATAGTCAAAATACAGAAAGATCGTAACAGACAGGCCTTTCTCAAATGCGTGGAGCCAAGCATCTGCAGGTCTACATGTATGTGTCTGACTCTTCTGTTGCATCTCTCATTACAATATAAAAATCAGTCATTAAGCTTCTGTTACCTTATGCTACTGAGCTTCTGAATTGATAACAGCAATTGCAGCTTTTAATTTTCTCCTATCGTCACTCCTTATGTTCGGTTTCTTTTGCTCTGTCTCTGTGTTTTTAATACTAATTTTATTAATTTATCTAACACATGACGATAAATTATTGCTGTAGTTGTGGAACACTGCAACCCTGGCCATTCAAAATGCATGGACTGGAGGAAACTGCAGTGCCGGCTTTTGCAGTGATTTATTGCAAACTTTTAAGCAAATTGTTCCCAGATGTTATTCTCATTTGAAAATCACGTCTGGTCCCATGAGAATATGGCTCAAATGATTTTAGGAATAAATTAATAGAAAATTTTGAATTGATCTTGGCAGGAACATTCCAATACAGGAGGTAGATTTTTGGGCTAGTAGTTTGACCTCATTTAACTCAATTCTGCACTAGTTTTCAGTTATATCACAAGTAGGTGAAAACAGAGCCTGTAATCAGTGGGTAAAATCTTTAAGCATCTTTCACATGGGTTACAACACATAAATGCCATAGTCTATGTTGGTCGAAGTTGCCTGGTTGCCCCTGAAATTCTCTTCCTGCACCTTGTGTAACATTGGAAATCTTTGGGGTTAATCTATTTTCTTTTTCATCTTTTGTTATCCTTTTTCTTAAGCATCTTTCTTGATCTCACCTACTTATTTACCACTTGTCTGCCAACATACTTAACCCCACTCAGCCTTTCTTCTGTTACGGTTTCTATTTAAATTATGTCTCTTAAGTCTATCCTTGTTTTCATTTCCTTTTATAGTTCTGTGCAAATCCATCTGATCCTTTAAAAGATGCTACCTCAGCCACGTCTCATTCTTATACATCACAGAACTCCATAAGCCTTTTTTCTTTGAATCCCAGAGACACTCTTCTGGATCATCTTCATTATTCACTGTTCCTTTGCTAACATCAGAACAGTCTGAAGAAGGACAGCCCAACAAAACTTGCCAGTCCTATCCACTTAATTGTTCTAAAATAACATCAAGTTGACTTTTGAAAGTCTCTAAAGCCCTACTGTCTACCAGACTACTTGGTAACTTTTTCCATGTGTCTATGGTTCTCTGTGTGAAGAAAAACTTTTTAATGTTTTAGCAAAATTTACCCTCAACAGGTTTTGAAACTGTGTCTCTGTGTTCTTGTTGAATTAATTTTGAAGTTATAGTCTCAGTCCAATGTACTAATTACACTGTACTTCATAGCTTTAAACACTTTAGTCATTTCACATCTTAATCTTCTTTTGCTTAAACTGAAAAGGTTCAGCTCTTTTTATCTTTCCCCATAACTCAACTCCTGTAGCCCTGGAATTAGCCTAGTTACTCTTCTCTGGACCTTTTCTAGTGCTGCTATGTCTTTTTTTAGCCTGGAGACCAAACCTACACACAGTACTCCAGATGAGGCCTCACCAGTGTGTTACAAAACTTGAGCGTAATGTCCTTTGACTTGTACGCCACACATCAGGGCGCTATATAACTTCACATTCTGTTCGCCTTCTTAATGGCTTCTGAACATTGTTTGGCACTTGATATTGACAAGTCTACTACGACTCCTAAGTCCTTCTCATAAGATGTACTTTTGATTTTTAGAACTCACATTGTGTATTCAAACCTCCATGTAATACTTTACATGTCCTGACATTAAATGTCATCTGCTGCATATCTGCCCAGGCTTGTATGCTGCCCAAGTCCCTCTGTGAGGATTCAACTGATTCCAGATTACCTGCCAATCCATCTAGCATGGCGTCATCTGCAAACTTAACCAGCTTGTTACTTATATTTATATCCAAATCTTTTATGTATATTAAGAATACCAGCCTCCCTAGCACTGACCCCTGTGGAACACCACTCTTAACATCAGCCAATTCTGATAAGGTTTCTTACACCATAATCATCTGCTTCCAGTGTCTGAGCCAATTCAGCATCCATCCACACATCCTGAACTTTAATTTCTTTTAGTTTGATGCCCAACCTCTCATGTGGTATCTTATCACCACTAAATGGCACTGAAAGTGCCATTTACCCTCTAGCTGTCTGTCTTATGAAGTCAAATCTGCTGTGCTGCTGATGTCATTTCTCCCATTGGCAGCATCAAGTTAGATGAATCCAGACCCTTATGACTCATTTTTCCTTTAATGTTGTCTAAGTTCATCTTCAGATTTTCACTACCTGCCATCTTTCACTTAAGTTCCTAAACTCCTTAGACCACATTGTCCACAAAACCTGTCTGGCAAAACTGAAGTTTGAGGTATTGCCACATCCTCCTTATTTGGTACCATGTGATTTCCACCTTTTTGGACCACTGAAATAACATTTGGGTGGTCGTCGATTCAAGACAGATGACGACTTGAAAATAGCGGTGCAAGAGGGTTATGAGGACCAGACAAAACCTTTTATTCTGCTGGAATTCAGGCACTTCCGGTCAGGTGGCGCAAGTGCATTGAGAAGTGTGGAAGACTACATTGAGAAATGACATCATCAGTTTTGTTAAGGTTTCTTCCATTTTATGATAAATCCAATTTTCTAACTATAGCTTGACTCCCCCTCATATAATGAACATACTTAACTATTATTCAAATAAAAATTGGAAGAAGAGAAACAAATTTTCAGAAGAAAAGAACATAAAAAAAGCAAAATAAAGACAAGGAAAATTAATAAAACAGGTAGATGATAGCAGCATCACAACACAAAGTCCTGGCAAATGAAGTTTTGCTATAAAAGATGTCCTGACTTCCTGGAGTGTTGCTTTGCACAGTGCTTCTTCTTCTTCTAAAGCTTTTCCCACTCTCCTGGTTTAAGGTTTCTTTATTTAGTCATGTTTACACAAGAAAACATGAAATGTGCCTTCTCAATTGCATCTAATAACAGACAGAATGAGATGAAACAGACAAATAGAAACCAGAAAGGTTATGGTAAAGCAGTTAGATAATACATATTGTCAGGGATGCCAGGGGCCATGACCCGGCCGGGACGCCAGGAGGGACCGGAAGAGGGTCAGAGCCCTGCCTGGATCACGTGGGGTTTGCCTTCCGGGTTGCTTTGGGGGCCACGGGTCAAGGGCATGGAAGCCCTTCCCTGTAGGAGCCCGTGGTCACCGCCAGGAGGCGCCCCAATGCCTTGGGGACTTGTTTCCCCAGCACTCCCGCCACACCAGGAAGTGCTGGGGGGAAGACTTTGGAGGATGCCCGGAGAGCAGCCGGGAGGACAGCCGACACTTCCGCCACGCTGGGGCGTGGTCAGAGAAGGAATGCCGGGAACACCAGGTGCTCATCCGGGTCGTCTATAAAAGGGGCCGTCTCCATTCATTCGGGGCTAGAGTCGGGTGGAAGAAGGACGAGGCAAGAGGAGTTGTGGAGGCGGCCCGAGAAGAAGGCATTGTGGCCAGGACTGAGTGACTGTTTTGGGGTTTGTGCACGTGACTGGGTCTGGGTGACCTAAGTATTGTAAATATTGTGTTTAATAAACGTGTGGTGGTTTGATAACAACATGTCCGCCTGTCTGTGCCCGGGTGCCGTTCACAATATTTACACCAAAAAACTATACTTGACCAGCCTCCTCCACACTCGTCTATTGTACACTTCCTCAGCTGATACCCCATTTTCCCTTAAATGTCTCTTCACATAGTCCATCCACTTTCTTTTTGGTCATCCTCTTCTCCTTCATCCTGACACCTACATATATGTGATTCTTCTCCCCACATTATTACATGGCCTTACCACTTTAAACCTTCTTTCTTGTATTTTCTTTAAAAATTTCCCAACTTTTGCTGTACCTCTGACTCCACACATCCATTATTACTCTACACATCCATCTCAACATCCTCATTTCAATGGCGTGCAGTTGCCATATGCAGTGCGCAAAAATTCTTTTTCAAAGGAAGGCGAGCTACTCTGTAAGGCTACATGACATCCTTACATGCAAGCGATCTTTTAAACTCAATGAAACAATTTGCTTCATTTGAGGTTTATTCCCAATGATCACCAAGTCATTTTTGATTTTCACATTCATGATGCTACAGAAGTTAGTGCTACTGCCTCACAGATTCAGGGTCCTGGGTTAGAATTCTGCGCCCAATTTGTGTCAGTGTTCAATTTTTAGATCTATTTGGTGTTTTTCTCTGGACAAACTATTTTACATCCCACTTTCCAAGGACATGCATGTTAATTAATTATTCATTTTAAATTGCTCTCGAATAGATGTATGTATGTGATGGAACAGCAGCCTTCCAGGGTGGTATTCTGCCTTATGCTTAATGCTGCCAAGACAGACTTCTGTCCCCCATGACTCCCAATTAAACTGAGTTTGAAGATATGTTAGGATCCTAACCACAGAAACAGCTGCTTTTACACTCTATCAAGACCATGTATCTATAAATAAATAAATAAATAAATGTGTAAAAATTTGCAACTGTCAGCCAAGGCAAGTGGTGATGTCTTTTTTCATTCTATTTAGATCAGACAGCAGAGCCATTGTTCAAGAGTCTTTTAAAAAGAGCAGCCGCTGCCCCATTGTGCACTTTGTGTTCTATCACAGCGTATCAGGACTCCTTCTGCCCCGCGCAAACTGACATTTTCAGCTCACAACAAAAGACGGATGTATCCGTTACAAGCCTTTCAACTTGTTTTTATCAAGGTGTCTGTTTAAAGATCATAAGGGGATTCCCCAGCAGACAGCCAGTGGCACATATGTTAATCAATACTGTTAATGTAGCAATGAATTAAGAGTTTAGATGTCACAGGAGGGTTAACACAGCTGATCCAAAGCAGAAGCAAGGCACGTCGGCCTCGGGTTTCCCAGATTAGTGGGGCTGCTCCATCCAGGGGCTAATTAAAGCAAATTGGAAAGGGGGGTCTGCGCATGTGGGACCCCTGCACACCGCTGTCAAGGTCTGATGGTGGCCGTGTGAGCACATCTGCTCTTCGCCAGCCAATGTGAAAAGTGATAAATGGCACAGGCCCCTTCTCAATTACGAGTTGCACCCAATTGATCAGCAGAGACCTCAGGCTTTGTGACGGTGGATCATCTGCAGAAAATTGTCTTCTCGCTGCAGCAACACCTGTGTGCTCCGACAGGGAATGGGGGGATGATGGGGAGGGGGGCGTTTACCCTATGGGGAAAAAAGCTGCCCAGCATAGACTGGACTAGAGCAAAATTAACAAGGGACTTGAGTCTATAAAACACCAAACTGGCCTGCCACATGTGTCTCTGCTGTTTATTATTCTGTAATTAGCCCTTTGGCAGTCCTTGGAAAGATGGAGTGTCTTTCTATAGAAGACAAACAGAGGCAATCGCAGGGCCCCCCTTTGACTGATAGCACAGATTCAGGCTCTGCTGTTTTAACTGGCCATTTTTTTTCTTTTGAATTAGGCACATTAGCCATCAAGATTTTAAACTAATCTAAGCCAGTTTTCTACCCCAGACTAATTTATCACCCACAATATGAGAGTTTCAAACTTTTCTAAAAAGCAATAATCAGTTGCTACTTTTTAAGGAGTGATTTATTGATTCAATGGCAGGGCAGGCAGAAAACTAAAAGCCCCACTACAATATTGTATTACTAGAAATGAAAAACAAAATATGTTACCTAAATAAATCACTGGTGTTTTACAAAAGCAGCTCAACACTCTTCTTCATAGCATTAGAGTATTACACGTCTGCAGGAAACTGTCAGACACCTTCAGCCACTCCATTCGAAAACCACTGGGAAATCTATATATATATATATATATATATATATATATATATATATAGGAGGAGAGTATGTGTGTCTCGGCCCCTGGAGTAAACCTGATCAAATCTTTAAAATATGTGTGACACAGTATTTCCAAATCTATAGCCTTTTGTTCTGGCTGGGTATTAAAAAATCAAGAGGAAGACAGAAGGGTGTAAAAGACCCCGAGTCGAGAGACTGCCTTGATACCACAGGTGACAACTTGACAGTCCACAGTAAGTGAGGTTATAAGCCTGGCGCCGCAAGGTCAGGCTGAGGTTTACAAATATGAATAATACGTTTGCGAGCCATGGATTTGCTATTTTATTCTGTTCTGCTTGTTAGCTGAGCGGTACCGCTAATCTCAGAGATCACCTTAGAAAAGTACAGACGTTATCTGACGACCTGCTCCCATCTCTTCCTGCAGCATGATATATTTAGCTTGTGAATTGGGTATGGCGTACGTGATGAAGTTCAGAATGCCGGGAGGATACAGCAGTGAAAGCAAATTGGAAGGACACTAAGCCGAGCGTGTTTACAAGTATCGGCTCAGATTTTGACACTTCACTTTTTGGTGCCCGGCAATCACTGAACTAGAAAGCAAAGCTCAGCTTTAAATGGCAGCGCAAACACCCCTAACAGGACTCTAGTGCTTCCTTGCTTGAGCTAAATTCACCCATCAAATAGAAAGTTAACGGTGTAAGCCTTTCAGTGGCCACTGCTTACACAAAGGGGAGACTCAACAGTTGGAAAAGTCAGGCAACACAACACGAGTCAGTGAGCTGAAAACAAAAATCAAAAATGATAAAGAAAGCATGTAGACAAAGGCGATTTATAAAAGAAAAAGCTAACCAGGCTGTGTTACAAATCCTGGGGAAAAGGACTCCGACTTTAGGGCAATGGAGAAACATGTGCCGTGTATTAGTGATATGCAAGTTGCTTTGGAGAAATAAACTAAGACGTTAATTCAAAAGCTTATGCTTGCTTGCATCTTATCAACCCAACTTTCCATCTTCGAGTTTGTCAGTCATTTTTCTAACCTGCTTAGTTCTGAATAGGGAGCCATCTAGCAAGGGGCACAAGGCAGAAACAAACCCTGGACAGGGTGCCATTCCATTGCAGGATGAACACACACACACACACTCAAATGAAACACACATTAGGCCCAATTTAGTATCACCGGTTTTCCTAACCTTCTTGGGAGGAAACCGGAGTACCTGTAGGATACAGGAAGAACACACAAACCCTATGCCGGGAGGACCAGGGACGCTAACCCTGGTCTCCTTACAGCAGCACTATTACTGCAAAACCGTGTTTCCCTATTTTCAAATTTGCCTAATCTAATTATACATTTGTGAAGCAATGGTGACTGTCCCAGCAATGGCACAATTCAGGAACCTAACCTGAACAGAAAGCCAGTTCATTACAGGGGGGCAATAAAGTTCAACATCAACTTCAAGTTTATTTTAGTGTACTTAGCACAATGAAATTTTTTTAAGCACGTCTTCTCAGAATTTTGACAGTGTCACAATCCCACCTGTTTTTTATTAGGGTTTTGGGAAGACCCTATCCTAATCTTGTTACATAGACCTACAGACATGTCCTCCACCCCAACTCTTACTCTCTTATGGAAGGAAACACACCCCACTTGCACCTGGGACAAAATGGATCCATTCTGCACCCAGAGCCGGCTGTTACTGTGCTTTACTTTCCATATTAGAGGATGTTTTCTCTTTATTCATTTAGATGTTTCTTCTCTGTATCTTCATAAGGCACTTGGTGCCACTGCTCTACTGTCAGGCTGCTCTCATGCCTATGGCAAAGTCATCTCAGATAAAGGAGCATTGGAATCATTGGATGGAAAGATTCTCTCATCAGATTGGACAGCCAGGTGGACAGTTAGCCAAGGTCTCAGGGACTTGGACTTTGTTCTTGACTTTCTCTTTTAGTATCTTCCTTTGTCAACTGGCCATAGTTCAACAATTAATTAATGGACAGACATTGTTGGTTTCCCTTTATGTTTAATCAACTTGCACCTTGTTCTCTGTGTGTTTTATCAAATCTGCACTTATTTATGTACCAGTTCTGTATTTAGTAAATAGTATAATCTAAACTTGCATTTTGACAAAGAATTATTCACAGCACTCTGTGCCTGCACTCAGTGAAGAGCGCTATACAAAAAATAAGTTGTATTGAAGGCAGCAGAATAGAGCAAATATTAAATGCAAGCAAAAGAAGCAGGAGCAATAAAATTTTCTCCAGTCATTTTAGACTTTGATGTTAAATATTCTTAATGTGACATAAAGCGAAAGCAAGTAAAAGATAAATGCACATGGCAAACCACCATACAACCTGGCTATTTTAGGAGCAGTCATAGACGATGCTGGTCGACACACCCAAAATGTGGTGTTCAGTCTCTTAAGTTTACATTGTTGTGTCATTTAAGTTCTTCCCGGTCCTGCCTTTCTTCAGTTCATTAATACTTTAAATTTAAGCTGATGACTTTTTAAAGCTTGTAAGGGCCAAGGTGAACACCCCGTGCCCCTCTCTGCCCAATGTTATTTTGAGAGTCCAGATCAGTACATGTTCACAAGGTTCCAGAGAACACATAGTTCCAAAGTTTGGCTTTTATGCACGTGTAAACTCCACACAATGAACAGTTTACCATTTGAGATTCTGACCTCTTGCCAGGCTGCATGTGGTCACTTTTCTTTTTGCTAGTTTAGCCTTATGTCTACTGTCACTACTAACACTTCTCTTTTATGTGGTTAGCTAAACCATAACAGAGATCAAAAGTTCAAGAAAAAGAAAAGTAAACTTACTATTTAAGCACATAGTTTCAAATATCATAAAATTTTGTCTATAATCCTTTGAACAATTTAAAGAATATGAAATATAATCTCCATATTTATAAAATCCAACATCTGTTTGTCTGTCCGTATGTCTGTCCGCGTTTCACAAGAAAACAACTTTACTGATTTAGATCGGGTTTTTTTCTATAATTTGCTTGAACATTCCGGTTGATTTTGCGCCTTCTCTCATCGTGTTAAGTATCATAGTTAGCTTGCATTACCAATTTATTTGCACAAATCCGAGAGAGACCCAGCGACTTGGGGGGCGTTGTGGGTGTTTTGGGGGGGGCGGTGTAGCCTTCATCACTCACGCACCAGCCTCCGGGAGAACCTTACCTCCGCTTAGCTAGTAAATGAGAAAACTATTTAATGGATTTAGAGGTTTGAGAATGTTATGTATGGTAAAAATAGTATGCCAAATAATGCTTGACCAATACACTGGCAGTATCTCGACACTTGGCTTCACTGTGCCCTTACTACATTTTTTACTTGTATCATTTGGAACAGATTTTCAGTAGCGCCAGAATTAGTGGTGCTGCCTGATTGTTCCAGAATGCTGTGTTTCTTTAAAATGTGCATGTTTTTCCTATGCCCACATGGGTGGTCTGGTTTCTTCCCAAATTGAAAAAGGACTAAACTGTAAATGATCCTAAAACAAGTGAGTATGGCTTCCTATCCTTTATTGTTGTGTTCAGAGTACACCGAAATTCTGACTTCTGGGCATACGTGGGTGAGTTTCCCAGCCAGGATGGGGCAAGGAACAATATCCAAGGCCAATGTGATGCATGGACTATGGGAGACAAACTGTCAGGTCTGAATGCTCTCCAGTATACTAGGTGGCAGTATCCCTTGGTGATTTTACCTGTAGACACATGCAAGGCATGCTAGGAGCTGTAGTCCCACGGCCAGCTAGTCAGTTTCTGTGGTTTTTGCCTGGGGTTGCTGAAAGGATCCATGATCCCTACTTTGATGGGCTTCCATTTGACCCAGAAGTACTTTCAAAGGGCTATGGCCTACCACAGGCAGTACTTCTTTGTCCAAGATAAAAGAAGATACTCAATCTCATCCAGGCAAGTTGAGTGGAGCGAAAGGAAAAAGAAAAAGAGAGAAGTAAACTGTGCTTGTATCATTTTTGTCTTGTTTTTCTGCTAATAAACCTTTTCATTAAACCAGGACTTATGATGGGGAGATTGTATATGGGGTCACTTTGGTCACATTGTCTAGTTATCATGCAACATGCATGGTAGACAGTGGAATGTTAGAGACCTTAAAAACTGGACTTGGTGTTATTTTGGAGAAATCAGGTGGAGAGTATTGGCAAGTTGTATCAGGCTGGATGGCCTGTTCTTGTCATTTTTTTTTCTAAGGTTCTGATGTCCTTACTCTCTGGTGGCATGATCAGCAAGGATGATCAGTCAAATGTGGACCTTACCTCACAACCTTGGGATTCTTCCTTTTTCAACACATATTTACTCCAATATATCATATAATTCATTAGCTAAACAGCCAAAGCCGTGCTAGTTATATAGTCAAGTAAAAGCACAGACATCAATCAGGTGTATTCTATCTTCGATTTAGGGAATTATTCAATAATATTCAGTGACTCAGAAGATGAATGGATGGATTTGCACAATAAGCCTCATTCATAAAGTTACACATTTTAAACTGGACTCGAGAGCCAAAAGAACATTAAAAAATGCTGCTGACAAATGAAAAATGCTGACAAAAATGTAAGTCATTTTTTTAAATAAGTTTTTGTTTTTTATCTATCGATCCCGGCATATGCTTTGTCTAGTTTCTTCTCCAAATTTCCTTAATGTATTATTGTCCAAATTTTTATTTCTTTTTTTGTTTAATTATTGCATAAAACTACATAATTTTCAGGCTCCTACATGACAGCAAGATTAATCGAATATACTGTACCTCTGACTGTGCCCAGAAACAGAAGCAAAGCAGCTCCAAATGTTAGGGTCTGTCTATATTTAAATGCCTACGCTCTTCAAGTATGACTGTGTTATCACCTGGTCGAGAGAAGATGAAAATTTTTTTCTGCACTTTGTTATTTTAGCAGAGGTGTTAATTCTCTAAAGAACAAGCTGTTCATAGTGAGTGGTGGCTTTGTGTTTTCACACTGAAGAAAGGAACAGATTGCTGTACATATAGTTACAAAAATATAAACTGTCAAAGATGATGCGATTTCTCCAAGTTGTAAACCCATCACCCCCCGTAAAACGATTAGGGAGTAAAGGCAAAGGCAATAATCATTTTATAGCCATGCTGTTTGTAGGTGTTGTGATGAAATTGTGAAACAATAAATGCTGCCAACCTATACTATAGCACAAAAGGTTTATTTGTTTTGTTTTTAATTATAGGGAAATGTGGATGAACACAGTAAATCCTAAATAAACACAACATACACAGCGACAGTGTGGGGTTCTGATCCTCCTAAGCACACTGAATGGCCAGGCCAGTACAAGAGATTCAGAACAAACAAACCATGTGGCTGTGCAATAAAGCAGCCTGTTGCCTTCGGATATTTATGGCAGCCTCACTCATCGCCTCCCATCATCACACTTTGATTGTGTTTCTGGCTTACCTCCCAGGCAGCATACTTCTGTGTTGCCTGACACTTTCTTGCTGGATGCACCCATTACTGTAGATTCTTAGCTCTACATATGATATTTGTATTTGAAATTTAACCTGTTACTTGAGCTTGCAAATGATTTGGGTATCCCAACCACTCTTTTTCAATATTTTACATGCCCAATGGTACAAAGTGTAAGTGCCAAGGACCAACAAATATATTAAAAAGTAGAGAAGAGGGTAAGCAGGCCTCAAAATAAATAAACCAAAGCCACTAGGTCTGGGTTTCAGAAGGAAGGCCTCAAACCACAGCCTAGCCCCAAACTCAAATAGCAGGCTTTCTGGCATGCACAGACCCTAAATATGTTGGAGGGAAATCATTTCAAAACACCTAAAAATAAAACCATAAACTTCTGATTTTTCAGACAAGAAACTGAACCAATGTTCTTTTATATTTTGATAATTTATCAAAAAAAGAAAATAAGAACAAACAGGAAAGGTAGGGGAAATGAAATACACAAATAATATAAAAGGGTTTGCCTAAATAAGCATTTACATTTCTTTGCTTAGCAGACTTACAAAATCAAATAAATAGCATTCTGGGATACTGCTTTACAGTAAGTATTACAGGACAAGGTTAATAAATTGAAGATTGTTAATAAAGTGAAGAGCTCAGGACATAATGCTAACTAGCTATAAAAACCTAAAAAAGCCATCATCAATTTGACAGAAATTAAATGAATAAGAGACTCTCCAAACACTTCTTAAACACAATGCGGTAGTCAGCAGTTTAGATGGAAGTGGGCAGCTCGCCCCACCAAGTAGGAGCTACACATTGAAAAGAGCCCTGGATTGAGATGTGATGCCACCTAGATGTGCCATCCCCAGACACTACTCATCAGCAGAGCTGAGTCTTTCCGTATTTACACTGGGGTCACCAAGAAATTTGTGATAGTAATTGATACTTTTTATTAAATTGATTTAAAAATATGGCCAAGATATTATCAGTGTGCCTAATAGGTACTACTACCTGAAATGGCTTTTTTTTTTAATATATTATTTATATAGGGCTACAAAGTCCCATTTTCAGCAGCCATTCCTTCAGTGTCCTGATGGTCAACCACCCTCCCCTTTTCCATAATTAGTCCCTTGAAAAGCTAATTGTCATTGCATATTGCAATCTTTTTAGTTAGCCAATAAAAATTGTCATTTTGCTTGACTTCTCACTACACTCATAATGGCTAACACTGTACAACACCCTAATACAACAGAGAAACCTTTGTAATTGCATTAGTACCAGTGAAACCTGCTTTTCTTTTGTTACAAGGGACTCTCATTCCTAAAATTCAGTTCTGGTTTCAAAAATGAAATGGCTTTCCCAAGAAATATGTCAGTATATTGTTTGTTTGGTTTTTTTTTTTTTTTTGCAGAATGAAGGTTATTCAATGTGAGAGACTATCAAGAAGCTGAAGATGTTATACAAAGGTGTCTATAACTGTCTTGAGAGAAGACAGCAAACTGGACCTAACCAGGAGAGACAAAGGAGGGGAAGGCCAAGATGGGAGGAGAAGGATATCAGAGTGTGTGGTGTGAGACACCTTACAAGTCCTCAGTTTACTTCTTCACTGTCATCTGCAACAGAGAAAGTCTGTTGATCAGTGTCAAAAAAACCCACCGTGAAAAAAAAAAAAGTGAAACTTCCATGGGGATGAATACTTTTTAACGGCACTGCATGTGTTTAAGCTTGCGGGTAACATGACAGTAATGTTGACTGGCGAGCAAAGTTGAAAACCCTGGCTGCGCACAGACCATTATTTACTTGTCTCAATTTACGGGGCTAATTTGCATGTTGGCAATGCCGTTGACATATGACACATGTAGGATAGAAATGGCAAGCTTTTTTAAATAAATGCTTTAAAAGGCACACTAATACGTTCACACTTAACAACTTCACCTTGAGCGTGTCTGCTCTTTAAAGGGAACTGAAATTTATGTGGCACTGAGCTACTTAGCACTGCGCTCTTGTGCTTTTTAGTTCCCGGAAATTAAATTGAAAGCAGCAGTCCACATAACAATATTAAAAAAAAAAAAAAAAGTCATGTACCTAGGGTACTGCAGGAAGCAAAACAGACTTCGCATGAAGAAACTGCAGCCATCGAACTTGAGCAGGGGTCCAGCTGGGGAATGCCGCATTGATCTTTGCACTACTGTGCAGCCGGTGTGGCTGGATATTCACTCTCTCTGCACAAAGGTGACCTTCTGTTCAGCTGGTGGGAGTGAAGCAAGGCCTGCAGAAGCTGCAACACGCACGGCTTAGGTTTGCCCAGCAAGAGTGAGATCAAATATCAGGCATCGGCCTTTGGTATTTTTGCAGCATATAATGCAGGGCGAAATACAAGGTTCTATTTTGGGATGCAAGTATGCAGTTCAAAAAAAAAAAACAACAATATCCACTGTAAAAATGAAATATCACAGCAGGACATGAAAGTAAAAGAAGAAAGTAATTAAAACCGGGCAAGAGAAGAGAAAGTGTTTCAATGGAGTCAGAAATGTATTAACAAAGCTTGCTGCTCATTAATGGGCTTTGGATGGTGGGGGGGTGTATTGTTCAATGACATTCAAAGGCTTCTGTTCCCTGCTATCCCCACTTCTCCAGATGGTGTAAGTGACTCAGCCTGTCTCCTCGATTGTGAGCAGGAAAGAGAAAACACGTAGCGTTATAGACATATGTAGCAAAATGTAAATATCTGCAGTAACATGACAGCGTTTGATTAATTACCTAAGATGGAGACACAAAGTCTAAGGCTCAACCTGTTATTATTATTAAAAGAATCTCATCAATGCTTGCCATTCTCAGGTTTCTCTACTCTCTTTCAAAATCGCAAACGGTGGTAAAATTAATCTTTGGACAGAAAATGTAAAAGTGAGGAATAGCATCTAATTTATAATTAATAAAGAACTCTCCACGCCACGTGGAGAATGTGAACTTGCTAAGAATTGAAATATTCCAAAATTGATAAGTACTGGTAATGAATGCAGGGCTGTACTTCTGGTTTTTAATTTGAAGCTTGAATATGCCAGACTATTTGCTTTGGAAGATGTCCTACATACGGGATTGCAGCCCTCCTTTCTTTGTCCGCACACTCCTACCGCTATCAGCTGTTGTGCATTTCATTACTCTAGTCGCGGTGCAACAATTGCATTTCATTTTCTCACCAAATGGAGGGTACTGCTTACAACTCATCTGCTGCCCTGTAAGCTGGTTCCTCTCTTCCTTTTATTCTGAACCCTTCTTGCCGGAACCGATGAAAGGATCTGCTCACCATCTCCCAAGTGAACGTTATCAAGATGATTCAAAACACGACACTTTGGGTGTCAATAGCAAAATTACTGGATGAGCAGAGTGGTCTACGGGCAGTATGGTGAAGTGGCTAGGTGTCTGTTTTAATTTCATTCTTCTGTACTTGTCCATATACTACCCTCCTGCCATGAGGTTTGGTTCATCCACTCCACTGTGCTGTTATGTACACTTCAATTGTATGTTCACCTCAACTGTAACATAAATTTGAAACATTTTTTAACTATTAATTTTTTAAAATTACTTCTAATATATGCATATAAACATACGAAGAAACTAAAAACAGCAGTGAAAGTTTTCTCTCCCTGACTAATATGTGGGGCCTCACCGAAATGTCAAAGGTCTCACACACATTCTCCTGATTGGGGGTTTTATTTAATTATCACCCATGTTGTTGACATCTAAATGTAATTATCTCTCCTGTTAATGAAGCCATTCCAGATCTTCATTTCATTACCTTTTATTTGTGTCAATTGTGTCTTTTGCCAATAAATGTTCCATTTACAACCAAAACCATGAGGAATTTAAGTAAGAATAAAGTTTTAGGTTTGGTTGACTCTATAAGGGCAGATTTCAAAATCCTCCTTTTAACATATACAGCATTAAATGGCCAAGGTCCGGCTTACTTGTCTGAACTTATCATGACTTACAAACCAGAGTGCACATTAAGATCTCTGCCAGTCTGCTTATGATTCCAAGAATTAATAAAATAACAGTGGGAGGTCGAGCTTTTAGTTACAGGGCCCCTAAACTGTGGAATGGTCTGTCTGCTACTATATGAGATGCCCCTTTGGTCTCAGCTTTTAAATCCCGGCTGAAGACTCACTACTTCAGTTTAGCATACCCTGACTAGAGCTGCTGATTAACTGTACAGACTGCATCTCTGTTGTTAGTCATTAACACTAAAACCTACGTAACATGATAGTTATAATTATAATTGGATACCAACCCTCACCTATTCTGTTTCTCTTCTCTGTACTCAAATGTTGCACTTGGTGCCACGGCCCACCTGCCAAGTTGTTTTGCCTGCCTAAGGTAAAGTCATCCCTGATGGAGGATCGCAGGAATCATGGGAAAGAGGGGTCCTTTCATTGGATTAGTGCTATTTCAGCTGTGGAATGGCCAAATGGGGTAGGCAGCTTGATGAATGAGGTCTCCAGGATTCTAAACAAATCCAAATCATATTATGTGATATCATCTACTGTTAAATTCTACTCCGTACTTCAAAATTTTTTATTTTTATACTGTATTAAGGATTTGTTTTGTTCTGTGTATTGTACTGTATTGTACTGACTCCTTTTTGACACCCACAGCACGCCCAACCTACTTGGAAAGGCGTCTGTCTTTGAAATGCCTTTCCCAAGGTTTCTTCCATTTTTTTCCCTCCAAGGATTTTTATTTTTGGGAGTTTATTCTTGTCCTCTTAGAGAGTCAAGGCTGGGGGGCTGTCAAGAGGCAGGGCCTGTTAAAGCCCATTGTGGCTCTCCTTGTGTGATTTTGGGCTATACAAAAATAAATTGTATACATACTGTAATTGTAATTGTTAAATTTCAGACTTCTAAAAAATAAAGACATTATGAAAAATTTCAGCCTGGCTTTCACCCTGGTCAGAGCTTTGAAACTGCAGCAGTATCTTGTGTTGTTGTAGGCAGCCATGAAGTTCAATCAATATCTAATGTGTCATTATTGTCTGTGTATTTAACAAATGTTGCACTTGTATACAAAACATGTTTATGAAATATTATTCTTTCGTATGCTATATTTTTTTATTTCTAATTATTACTATTATTGTTATGGTTCAGTGATTTTTTTCTGTATGTTTGTTAGGAACTATTATGCAAGAAATTAAATTTAGATATTTTAATAAAATCTTATCTTAAATTTAGAACCTCTTACTATTGGAAACCAGGCAGAAGAAAAGCCGTTCTATATGCTTTTAATGTCATGTCATTCCTCACAAGCAGTCTATTACAGCATGGTCAGAAGGGTCAAAATATTAAAGGGTAGAGGACGGTTTTATAAACAAATGAATTTACATAACAGTGTCACATTTACTCTGGTTGGTTCATCAGCTTATACCCAAATGATATATAAAATAAAAGTCAATCTTATTATTTTTCTGGTTCTTCTTATACCTTTGAGTTGAGCTACCATCCTTGAAATTTCTGTGCATATAACAACTGTCCATTCTGATTGTGTAGGACATCTGCTGTCTTCTTAGTCATCTCTTAGTTATCCTTCAGTTCATTCTGTGTATTTCATTAACCTTCTTCTGGTACATTCTTTATTTACTTGATGATCTCAATATTTTTCTAAAACCAATTCTTATATTTTTTAGTGTACACACTGCAAACCAAAATACTTACTGTTACATCTAAATTATATTATGTTACATCTAAATTATTCTCTCACACTATCCTCTATAAATAAAGAATAGTTATAAGTCACCATTAGTAATAAAATCCAAGATTCATAAACTAGGATCCTTATATGTTATTTATTATCAGAGAATAAAAAAAAAATAAGTTGTCATATAATCTCATCTCTGTAGTGATACGTTGAGTATAAATGACTCAGGGTGACAGGCAGGCAGCACTTTACTCATTCATACAGTATGTTTTTATCTTACAGTATTATATATTATGAGTAAAAGGGGTGGGGAAAAACCTAGAATGGCCAGTAGACTATCACAGGGTCACAGTTATAGTATGTATGTTACTGATATTTAAAATTTCCAATCCACCTACCTACATATCCTTGGCAGGAAAACCAGAATACCTAAAAGAAAAACAAATACTGAAATGAAAAAACAGAGCAAACTCCCGGTTTAAAATAATAATAATATAATATTAAAAAATATGCTCTTCTTCGCCAAAAGAACTGATCCATTACAGTTCACATATCGCTCCTGTAGATCCACAGAGGTTACAGTCACCTTGATCCATCACATATCACTGGCCCAGCTGGACATCAAGCAAGAAAATGTGTGAATGCTATTTATAGACTACTGTATAGTTTGGCATTTAACACAATAAACCCCTCTAAGTTCATCACCAAGCTCAGGGAACTGCAGCTGAGCACTTCATTGTGCAGCTGGATTTTTACCTTCCTGACAGGCAGACCTCAGATGGTTTGAGTGGGTGGCCACACATCATTATCTCTTGCTCTCAACATAAGTGCTCCACAGGGCTGTGTTCTGAGTCCTATGCTGTCATAACCCATAGTTTAAGAAATACTGGTCTAGAAGATAATATGTATTGATCCTTTTAATGTGTAAACACAGGAGATGCACGCAAAAGGTAAAACAAATGAGAATAAAAATAAACTGAAGTGACCAAAACCCAGGTGGGAGGCAAAATTCACTGTCAAATAACAAGCAATAAGTCGAAAACCAGGCAAGACTAGAAAAGTAATCAATTGAGAAGTCTTTTTTATCTGCAGATAGGATGAGGCCCCAAAGAAAAGGCTAACATTTTATCCCATCTGTTGATTTATTCAAAATCACAACCTTGGAGACCATGCCCCTAGAAACACAGGATGTGACCCTGACAATGGTAAACAAAACGGCTTTGCCATCAGGAAAAGGCTACAAAACCACAAACTGCAAGTAAACAGATAAGGCCATGTTGGAACACCTAAATAAATAAAATGTTTCCCTGACTCAGATGACCACAGCTGTCATTTTAAAAATAGACTTAACTGTCTTTTATATTCCATGACTAACTCGCAGTACGGACACTTACAAATATACAGTAAGCTTTAGTAGCAAGAGGAGACCATTCCTTTAGTGAAGCTTGTTCTATTAGCTGCTAGTTAAATTGTCTGGATATTTTGCCCACAACATTTTCATAATCTAGGCAACATGCAGAAACTATTATAAAGGCAAATAAAATATGTAGTTATATTGTAAAAATCATGGGATGTTAGACTCAGACTGTTTAATGAACTTGGAGTACTGTGTGTGTAGTTCTGGGGCCTCATGCATAAGGCCGTGCGTAGAACTCACGCTAAAACATGGCGTAAGGACGAAAGCGTAAAGGTTCATACACACAAAAAAATCCAGATGCATAAATCTGCGTTCGCCAACTTCCATGTTCTTCCGCTACATGAATCCCGGTCAGCGTGAAAAGTAGCGCACGTGCCTGCTGCCCCACCCCAACTTCTTCCAGAATTACGCCTCTTTGAATATGCAAATCAGTATAAATAACCCTTAAGCTCAGTGTTCAGTGAAAAGGCAACGGCAAAAGCACGGGGGGAAATAGAAGAATTTCAGCGAATGCCAAGTGGAGGCAAGGAAAAATGTATTTTTTGTCGGTTTAAACTGTGATATAATCAACAAAAGGAAGTTGATCAAGTGACATAGAGTGTTGGAGAAACTCGAAAGCTCAAGTTTACAAAGTCACACAGTGCCTGAAATAAAAAAGAAGTTGTCAGATATCAAAGTCGCCATAAAAAGTGAGTCGTAGCCCAACGTCTGAGTGTCATATGAAAGCTTATTAGGGTACAGAGAAAAAAAAATAGGCACACAGTGGGGGAAAAAAGCACACAATTTCAACTTTAATATCGAAATTTCCACTTTAATCACATAGTTTATTTTGTCATTGAAGTAGAACATCATAAACTTCATCTTAAAATTGTTTAATTTACTAGTTTCTCAAATCCCATCGTAACTAAAGTAGCACGTTAAATGCTTTGTTTTGTATGTGATCTTCTATGTGCTTTATGTGTGTGAATCACTATGTGCTTCTTAAACTGGCTTTCTCTTCCTTCGACAAGAGACAGAATCCATTACATTCGTAATATTACAGCTCTCTGAATAATTAAAATCCTGAGATGTATACTTGTTATCATTTTCATGATGATAGGAGTTAAAGCATGTTATTAAACATGGGAACACGGTGGCGCAGTGATTGTTCATGCCTCACGCAAGATGCTTGATGTGCCTTGCATGACCTTCGATGAAATAATTTATTGCAGCATTACTGTCTCTTTCAAACGTACTAACCCCGAGAAAGAAAAACATTATTAACTGTAATGATTATCAGCATTTAACTCACAATATCAAGGACTGTATTTTGAATTAATCATGCTGCAGAGAGCTATATGATTTGTTCCTCATTTATGCAGAAAAAGAATTAAGCTGTGTGTACAGCATTAAGAGACTAACTTGCATCATTTATAAGAAACTGACGACCTCTTGATAATTACAGAACAACCTGTGATATTACGAAATCAGTTGGGACCAGTTTCTGAACTCTTGCTTAAACTGGTTTGAGCATATTGCTAAAGACTTGGGCATGTAGCTAAGTTCCTCCTGGCTATTGTGCAAAAATATTGCATGCCTAAACAAGATAAGATATTGATCACTAAAGCTTGCTATGGTAAGTGCTGCTTTGAACATGTAACAGATCTACTATAAAAGAGAGAAACTCCTTAGAATGTGAGGCTGTCTGATCTGACCAGGCTGACTGAGCTGGGGGTCTGCAGTCTCTTTAAAACTCACCAAGAATAAAGAAATAGTTTTTTTTATTTTAGATTGGTATTTTGTCTCCCATCGTTACTTCAACTTCAGCGTCCACACACCCATTTCCTTCGTTTTCTTTCTCCAAATACCCAATCGCCACACAATCAGGTCTGTAATAGACATTAAGCCATCTGTAAGCTTAGAACGCCAATTCTTCTAAACTTTTAAAGAACATTGAAATATTTTCATAATGCATGTTTCATTTATCTATCCTTCCTTGTCGTGCCAACCCCAGCAAGATACAGCTCAAGGCAGGAACAATCCGTGAACAGAGTGCCAACTCCTTGCTTGCACTGTGACACCATGTCCTCACATGTTTAATTATTAACAATACAGATTATTTAAATGAAGTTAAAGTTTTATCTGTATAATATAATAAACATATTTTGCTGCATTTCATCTTAAAAATTATATCGTCATCATATATAAATACGCGCTTTATAAAGTGGCTCAGGTTGTGCATTATTATAACTGTATCGCAATTTTACAGTGAGGTGATTGTACTTATAAGTACAACGTGTTCCACAAGGAGCACTTGATGGACTGATTGAGTGCGTTTATAGTTCTTGGGATGAAACTGTTTCTGAACCGCAAGTTCCGTGCAGGAAAGGCTCTGAAGCATTTGCTGTATGAGAGCAGTTCAATAGACAGCATGGCTGAGGCAGCGTGTGCTTGATGCTGTATCCCGATAATTCTTATTCCGATCAGCTGCTGATGTGATTCTCCACTCAGATACAGTGATATAAATACTCTGAGTGGTGCAGTGAGAGTAATATGGATAAAGATGATCCGCTGTGGCAACTCTTAATGAGAGCAGCTGAAAGAAGAAGAAGGTGCAGTGAGAGTAACAATGCTAAAGCAGCTATGGTATTTAGAATAGTTTGACCATTCTGTGGACCATTATATTGTTACAGGTTAATTACAATCAGATGCATTAAACTAATAAACAATATGTGGTTAATTTCAGTGTATTTATAAAGCCGTGTCAGGGATGTGGATCTAAAAAAGAAAGGGAAACCACACTGGAACAGTAGCACTGCTTTGACTCTGGGTGCTGCCAGTTTGCAAAACTGAGTGGAGACCTTGCATACGCAAGGGTTTTAGCTAGCGTGAAAATCTGCATGGCTTTACGCCAAGTTTAGGTTTTATTCATCACGACTTGAGCATGGAAATGGGCTTATGCAACATTTTTGTGCATACGAACTGTTTATACTTGAGGCCCCTGGTCACCACGCTGCATAAAAGACATAGCAGCACTTGGAGCTGAGCAGCGGAGAACACTCAAGTGCATCTCTGTACTTAAGGACAGAGGCAGAGAATTAAACCTGTTAAGGCTCGAGCAGAGGAGACATCGTGGGAACTAATACAGGTCTTCAATTCTCAAAGGCATTGATTGTTATAAATGAGGTCTTTATTCCATTCTTTGTGTTTCTCTTTGTCTTTTCACATGTGTGAGCACTTCTTTTTGTTTTTAGCCCTTGATTGTGAATCCATTTTGTGAGTTTTGCTTTTGGTGTTTTTAATTTATTTGGTCCACTTTCACTGCCATTTTCTTATTTACAGTGTGCATCAGAGCCATTTTTGTCTTCCGTATCGTTAGCAACTCATTGCACATTGTTAGGGAAGTGCCCTTTGAGGTCATAATCTTTGGTTTGTTATGCAATGGGTATAAAATGACATTAAAAGAAGCACTTCCTTTCTGAGTTTGGGGTTGCAAAACACACTTTTGTCAATTGTTTTTTTGACTTCTTAATACCTTTTTTTCTAACAGCTTTTTTTCTAGTTTCAACTTGATATTTTGACTTTAATTTTTGACATTTTATTTGGCTTTGGTAACAGTGCAGAAAATCTCCCTGTTTTCAACATGATTCTGAATATGTATTTACTCATGGTTATTTTAGAAATATTCGAGCATGAGATTGTAGCATAATATCGATGAAGTAGATCCAGCAATATTCTTTCAGTTTAAGGGTTAATCATGTACGGGAAGACACCAGAGAACAGTGAAGTGCATTTAAGGCTGAGGACAGTAGGCACTTTTTTACACAAAGAGTTGTGGGAAGCTGGAACAAACTAACTAAACGTGGAGTTGAAGCAGAAACATTGACAACCTTTAAGAAGATCTGGATGAGATATCAGGACAGCTTATCTATTAGCTGAAGAAACAATCCTGATGGACTGAATGGGCTCCTCTCGTTTGTGAAATTTCTTATGATCTTAAGATATCCTGTCTTAACCTGTCAGCACCACACCTATTCAAAAATGGACAGAATTTGAATAGGATTTTCACATGCACATATATATACTAGCTACGTAAGCAAGTGCTGTAATAAACCCGGGGTCCTAGAAACTATTGAAATCATCAGAAAAAAAAACTGAAATGTAGAGATTTCAGGTAATTGAAAGGAAACTACTCTGAGCATCTCTCTCCTAAGAGGATTCATGTTGCTGAAGTGCTTGTATCGCTTGTATATTTTTAAAATAGTCAAAAGCGAGAAGAATAGAGCGGCCGATTTCACTGTTGTCAGTGACACAGGTTTTGGTCACCGAGTGACACCCTACGACTTCTCCTAAGCTCTGTTTTATGTGTTGTAGCGACCCTGAGGAATGTGTCTGATGTCCGTAGCTGGGGCATTTTGACACAGCTTGGTATTATTTGTACTTAAAGGCACAAAGACTCGTTCTGCACCATTCATGAACGACCGTTTTTCCTGTACGTATTTACCTCGGTTAGACCTGCGAAGCCTGTTTTAAATAGTTGACGATTTTGATGTCCTGGTAGTCATTTTATGTAAACACGTCTGCGCCTTTTAAAAATCATGTGTTTTTTAAAAGGAGATTAAGTGAGCTCAGTCTTGGAGAGTCTTGTTTCATACCAGAGCTGTTCTGCTGCATGTTGCCACTGTGGTTTGTTTTTCTTCCTGGTCTGATATTCCCCCAATAAAGCCGTGCTTTTATTTGTGCAGGCGTTTCAATTTAACATGCAGTGCCTTGTCCACTGAGATTTTCAAGAATTTAATGGCGGTTTAGTCCAAGTCATATAGGCGATAATTGGGATTTGGAATTAGAGCTCTACGCATATGTGATTACACTTTTTTTGCTACTGATTCAAGCTGAAGATAGTATGAGCATATAGCACCGTTTTTCTTCAAACTAAACTTGTGTCACAATATCATAACATTTGTGTTAATGAAATGTTAGATTTTTGGCAAAACACAATATTTCATTTGAATACGGTTCAAAATAAATATGACGTTTTATTTACTAGTCTTTGGAATGTACAATGGAAAGCGTAAAATACGTGTGGTTAACAATTGCTGCTTTGATAGACAGTGGTGTAGAACTGTATTGCATTTGAAGTAGAACGTAAATCCGTATTAACAATTATGAAAGGTCAGTCAGTCAGTCATTGTCCAACCCGCTATATCCTAACACAGGGTCACGGGGCTCTGCTGGAGCCAATCCCAGCCAACACAGGGTGCAAGGCAGGAACAAACCCCGGGAAGGGCACCAGCCCACTGTAGGGCACACACACACACACCAAGCACAGACTAGGGACAGGTCATTGAATAATAGTAATAATGCCTTGTTTTTGGATTCACAAATTTGTGTATAACATTAGTCTCGCCTCTCACCAATTTTTATTTACGATCTATGACTTTGAAAAAGTGTCCACGCTATTTAAAAAGCAGTGTCACCATTAGCAAAGTATTTCATCCCCACCGTGTGCTGCACATGGAAAGATTTAACTTATTTGATCTCAAATGTTGTAAGCCTTGGATAAAGTGAGTGAGACAAATATGTAACAATAATACAAGCAATATGGATTTTGCTATTTTGATGTAAGGGGAAGATACTGATTTCTCTACAGAGATCATAGCAGTATAAGGAGGCAGTTTGGCATGCTTCAAAGTTCTGATCCTATTATTGTGGCAGGTCCAACACTGGTTATTCTAATCAAATTAAAACACAAGAGGAGTCACAGTCGACTATTCAGGTAAACAGTTTACATTTTGACAGTTTCAAAATAGTTTTTGTTTTACCACCTTTAATATTTTACATTAAGTTCTGTGTTAAACTTGCAGAACTGAAATGCACATATAGACTGACATGTTTGAATTCTGGCTGAATTAGAGAACTGAACTTGTAATTGTTATCTGTCAGTTAGTGGTCTCCTACTGCATCCTATAATTTCCAAGTTAGTGCTGATGGATTGCTGACAGCCGTCAGGAGTTTTTTTTTCTGTCCTCCCTGGCCATTGGACCTTACTCTTATTCTGTGTTAACTAATGTTGTCTTATTTTTAATTTCTTGCTTTGTCTTTTATTTTTCTTTTCTTCATTATGTAAAGTACTTTGAGCTACTTTTTTGTATGAAAATATGCTATATAAATAAATGTTGTTGTTGCTTGTGCATTAGCGGCAGGAGGAAGAGTAAAAGGGATACCGTTTAGCCGATGTTAGCGGCTAAGCGACTTTGTCTTTCTTCAGAGGATTCGTTTTGCTGACGAGCTTGCCTCGCTTGTGTATTAGCAGCAGGAGGAAAAGTAAAAGGGATGCCGTTTTGCTGATGTTAGCGGCTAAGTGACTTTGTCTTTCTTTGCTTTCTTCGGAGGTTTCGTTTTGCCGACATGCTCGCCTCGTTTGTGAGAGAAATTAGAAGCAAGATTCTATTCCAGCAGCAACAGACACAAGGTAGGAGTCAGACCCGAACAAGAAGCCAGTCCATTGCGGGACCTACTTATGCAGACACACTTGTACACATGCTGGCCCAATTTTGAACTGCCAATTAACCTAAAATGCTTCTGGGTAGAAAGCTGGAATATTCAGAAGAAAAGATCACATGAATTCAGAGAGAGGTAATGACTTGGTATTGTATTTCAAACCCAGAATGTTGGATCTGTGAGGTAGCAGCACTAACTACCATACCAACAGGCACTATGCCTTTAAAGTTTCTTTAGGTAAAGCTGTTAAATAATAGCTACATGTATGTAGTGTGCTGTAAATGTTAAAATGTTTCCTTGATTCAGAAATGAGACTAAGGTGTAGATCTTAACAAAACTGTAGTGTGTATAGAGCTTGAATATTTCATTCTCTCTCTGATGACAGTTGGTTAGAAGAAGAGTAGACCATTTCTGCTACTGGTGTGTATCTTCAATGGCAGCTAGTGAATTTGCCTGTTCATGTAGCAGATTGAATTATTGACTGCGATGTTATCTAGAGTCAGCAGAACACCCTATTCGTTAGGTTTCCCCCTTTATAAAAATGCTTCACATGGGGACAGAGTAGGATGCTTTCAATTAAAGCATCATCTGGTGCTAGAAAGAAAAGCAAAAATATAGGACAGAAGGGGAGGAGGTGAGCAACAGCGAGTTTGATCAATATGAATGGGGATAAGAAGACTAGCTGCCCCCAACTCTACAAAGGTCAAACATCTGATGTGCAGAGACTGACGGGACTTTTTTTTTTCTTTTGTTTTGTTGTTTTCTGTTCTTTCTAATGGGTGCTGTGAAAAGCAACTGTGGAAAAGGAATTGCGGTCTTCTGAAGCAGCTTTAGTTTTTTAGTTTGCAGATTACTGTTTAACCATAGAGAGGATTAATTGACGTTTTGGGAAGAGCACACCAGTTTGAAGACAAAAAAGAGATGAGCTTAGAGAGGAAACAACTAACCTTAGGAAAGACAGGACAAGATGTTATGTAATCTTTAAAAAAATAATTCTACACTCCGACATAAATAAATACAATTTTTTTTATATATGTAATTTGCAAAAAAGCGCTCCAGTGCTCAGCTGCAGAACTGAAATCTTTTCACCTTGGAAGATGTTATCCTCTGATTTACAATCTTTAAGATATGAGCACCAGGAGTCCTGTTTATAAACTTTGCATGGATTAGAGCATGAAAATATAGTGTCACACACGAGCGAATAGGGAGCAGCTAAAAAACCTGACGAGCAGTGCAAAACCACAAGGCAGGATGGGGCGACGACGGTGTACTAACTGATCTTTCTTTTATTTTAACAGGAAAGATGAGAAAACACCACCTTAACCTGAAGTCCCTGCCGCTTCCGGGTTCCCTTATTTCCTCCAGTCCTTGTTTGATGACGTCACGCATCCCAAGATCCCCAGCGCCTCCTTTCCCAGCTATCCCATTTCCGTTCCCACCTCATAAATGCTCTGTGTTGTCTACCATTCAATGTCTGTGTTACACCTTTGTGAACTGACTGTAATTATAATTTATTGGATCTACAGTATACGGGGACGGATTCCCGAACCCTTAACCTTTGTGTTCTTGTGCTTCTTTTACAATACATAAGCCAAAAACCAGCAAAAAGCATATGCCCAAAAAAAAAAAACCATCTTATTTATAAAACATAGCACACACACAATTTTACTCTTTAAAAAAATCATAATAATCTTATAAATGTTTGTACCAGAATGCAGCTTGAACCCCACCTGGTTGCCGTCTTAAAATATCCACATATGGACAATGCTAAGCACCCTCACATGTATAAAATGAATAGATTTACCTGGAAGGAAGACAGCAAAAACTTTGAAGAGTGGGAAATAGAAGTTCTCGTATCTGAAGTGAGGCACACAAAGAACTTTATTTGGTGGCCTAAGCGGAAATATGTGGAATGGCAATATTTTACTGTTGCTGTGAATGTGGTGAGCGCTACTACCCGCACCCTACCTAAAATTAAAGAAAAAGACTAAATAAATCAAAAGTGAGATGACCTCAAGGTGGATGAGAAGAAGTGGCTCGCTTGTCACCGGCAGAGTATGAATACAACAGGAGGAGGAAAAGCACATCTGCTTACACTCTCTGATTTTGATCTATGAATGAGAAGTCTGTCTTTCTAATGCCAGGCCCAGCTCACGAGAATAGCTCTAGGAAGCTTAAATTGGTTCTTATGCCAGTCATCATTGTGGGCAAAAAATCCTGATAGTCATGAATTCTGAGTCTGCTTGTTCCAATATAAGTTGTGATGATAGAGACAGGCAAGCTTTTATTCACTCACAGTTTCATGAAAGTGACATTAAAATTCATTTCACGTGTGATTTCATAATTGTAAAACACTTTGTGACAGATGACCGAGACCCTTGCCCGGCCAGGACGCCTCCATGCTGGAAGGACTGGGGGAGAGAACGTATCAAGAGCACTACCTCCTCCAGAGCTCTAGATGGCGGCCGCCCTGGGTTGCAGTGGTGCCTCGGACTCCTGCAGGGCTCCTTGGGAGCTGGAGTTTAATACAGCCCTGTTGGGTTTCATGGGCACCAGCAGGGGGTGGTGCAGCTGCTGCTGAGCCCTTAAATGCAGCTCTTCCACCACACCCGGAAGTGCTGCCGGTAATGCGTCAATGAGCACCTTGACCAGCCACTACTCTGGGAGCCAGAGTCAGGTGGAAGTAGACAAAGCTTGCCAAGAGGAGTGGAGGCAAAAAGAGAGAAGAAGAGTGCTGTGTGCTGAACTGTGTTAGGCATTTCTCATGAGAGAAAAAGAAAAAGTAGACATGTGCTTGCACTTGTGCCTCCTGCACCTGTCTGTGTCAGGTAGGGTGGCTGGTATGCCCCCTGGTAGATCACAACTTACACACTTTGCAGGTTTTAAAGTTTTTTTTTGGGTGGAAAACAAGGAACACAGCTCTCAAAGGTTCATTCACACTTCCATGTTTACCTGTGTGGTTTTTGTCACCTGTATGCACAGCTAAAATCGATTTTACTTATGTTTCTCGTTCTCATCATTGCAGGGAAGTTAGTCAGTCAGTCATTATCCAACCCACTATATCCTAACTACAGGGTCACGGGGGGTCTGCTGGAGCCAATTCCAGCCAACACAGGGCGCAAGGCAGGAACAAATCCCCGGGCAGGATGCCAGCCCACCGCAGTTGCAGGGAAGTGCAATTCACTTTTCCACATTGGGACATGCCAAAATACATCACAGTGTTTGTTCCTGTCGTTGCTGCTAAACCCCACGCTGTTACCTAGGATAGAGGATATACACTCTTCTAAATGACAGGCAGGCGCGCCTGACTGAATTAATGCAAAAACACTTGTTGACAGGAACTAGATGCCTTTCTTCTTCTGTAAATGCCATGAGGTTCACTGGAAGAGAAACACACTTTATTTTGAAATCTTTTCAAAGCAAAACATGGAGTTTTGCTGTCAATTCAATTTTGAGCATCCATTTTGCTCATCACTAATTATAAGGTGGCTGAAGACTGGATTGGGTAGCACCAGGCATTTACAGGTAGATCCCATGACATGTTGTCTCATAGTGGCCAGACTTAAACTTACCAATCAAAGGAGTATGTGTGAATTAGGGGTTAAGAGGAAACCAAAGTGACATTTGTTTGAACTCTATCTCAAGTTTATTTCTTTGACGTTTATTTTATAGTCTTTTCATTGGATTTGATGCCATAACTTTATGTGTCTCTTTGGTTGTTGGGAACAGTTTTGCAGTTGAGTGGTTTTCGAGGAGCATATGCCACTCTATGACATAATGGGTACCACCATACATAAAGACGAGAGGCTGCCATTGCTTCTCTTACAAACTCAAAAGACTCTTTGCTCACTGTAAAGAAACATATTTAAATGTGCGTCCATTTTTTGCATTCTGTGGGTCGTAACCCTGATGTTACCATTGCAAAGTGAGGGACTGAAATTGCTGGATTCATTTATATTATTGTTTCTTTTAGAATCACTGTTTTTATTATTTTCTTCTCAGGTCTCTGAATTATTCTCTTGATTTTTGAATTGGGACTTGGTTACCTTAGATTGCATTTCAGGCTGCTACTATAAGCCGTTTTTTGTTATTCTTTTTTTTTTGTTAATAAATTATCCATCCATCCATTTTCCAACCCGCTGAAACCAAACACAGGGTCACGAGGGTCTGCTGGAGCCAATCCCAGCCAACACAGGGCACAAGGCAGGAACCATTCCCGGGCAGGGTGCCAACCCACCGCAGGACACACACAAACACAACCACACACTAGGGCCAATTTAGAATTGCCAATCCACCTAGCCGGCATGTCTTTGGGAGGAAACCAGAGCGCCCGGAGGAAACCCACGCAGACACGGGGAGAACATGTAAACCATGCAGGGAGGACCCGGGAGGTGAACCCAGGTCTTCTAACTGCGAGGCAGCAGCACTACCACTGCGCCACCGCGCGCTGCGCCGCCCGTTAAGAAATTATTCTTTGTTAAATATTCTTTGATTTGAATTGTCTTTTCAAGCTGTTGGTTTCATGGTTTCTCTCTCTTGTGAGGCATTTTTAATGTTTTAGGTCTTTAAGGCACATTTTGACCTCTAAAAACTTGTTTCCCTGTTTTGGGCCTAGTCAAGTTGAAGCCTGCAGGTAGCTGTTGGGGTCAAGCTAGTCTGGGATGAACCTCTTCCTGGACTAACCAGTAAAGTTCCTGGCCTTTTTTTATGACATTTTTGAAAGCCTTAACCCCATTCTCCCTCATCACACAACAGCCTTGGCCTCTCTTTTTATGTATGTGGTTCTCTTCAAGGGAGATAATTAAGGTTGTCTGCTGGTTCTTTTTAGAAGAAACTGCTTGGTATTTGTCAAACTAATCAGACACATGGAGGTGAGGACAGAGTATTTAATTGTACTGATTTGAAGCTGACAGTAAGAAAGGGGACAATTCATCAAAGGCATGGCCAGAAGATGAATCATAACCAGGAAGATGAGAGGAAATGAACGCCTTTAGCTAAAACACAAAACAAACTCGTAGTGAAATAGGACCTGCAAAAGTTCTGAATACCAGAAGAGCAAAAAATGAGGCAAAGGTTTATTTTTTTAAGAACTGAATCTAATCATGGTGTCACACATGTGCGCTTAGGAGGCAGCCAACAAGCCCTAAGATAAGTGATCTACCGCGAGATGAAGGGTTGATTTCGAGTAGTAACGTCTCTCTCTCTCTCTTTCACCAGACCCAAAGAAGACAAATAATAATTCTACTCACTTCCACCATTTCCAAGTTTTCAAAATGGCCACTCCACATTATGTCCGCTTCCAGCTCCAAAAGAGTATGTTACTTCTGGTCTTGCTGTGATGAAATTACTTCCGGTTCCGCCATGATGACATCACTTCTGGCCTACAGTTTTGACGTCATCTCCAACCATATCACATCCTGTCGCCATTTTCTGTATAAATATCTCCAGCGCAATACTGTATGTCGTCAAATGCTTTGGTTTTTGATCTGTTTTTTCACTCAACTTTCATCAAGTCTGACGGACATTATACTGGGCGATTTCCCCAACTCTTTTTTTTTTTAGTTAAAATTTTCTTATTACAATGGATACCAGGAGCTACATCACACTGGTATTTGTAGTGTTGCACAAATGAAGTAAACCGTGTGGCAGTAGGGGTTGCTGTCGCTCCTCCAAACTCACAGACAACACATCCAGACACCAGGTAAAAGTCCCAGAAATGATTTTAATCTCTTCAATAATGTGCATAAAGCCTCCACCTCCACAATACACAACAATTATCAATCAATACAATAATAAATCTTCCTCTCCATCCAGCAACTCTGTCACACTTCCTCCCAACTCCAGCTCGGCTTGCTGGGTTTCCCACAGTCTTTTTATGGTCCTTGACCCGGAAGTGCTTATGTCCTTCAGTCCATGTGTTTCCATAGCACTTCCGGGTCAAATGAAAACTCTTCTTTTTCTTCAGCCAGAAGTACTTCTTTTCTGCCGTCCAACTTGACTAGGGAGTACTTCCGGGCTATAATAGAAACACTCGTGCCTCCCTTCGGCATCCCCCGGCGGCCCCCACGGTATCCAGCAGGGCTGTGAAGCCGAACTCCATTGTCCATGATGCCCTGCAGGAACTCGGGGCACCTCCATGTTGCAGGGAGGACTCCATCTAGCAGCCTGGGGGTGTTGGCCGGGATAAACCGCCATGTCTCACAAGGCCACAACCCCAACAACTGGGAGAGGCATCAGCAATGGAAACAAATGGCAACACAGTAATAAATGTTATAATAATAATAATAATCTCTTCCCAAGGTACAAGTAAAAATGACTAAACCCAACAAGAAAGATATTTAAGAAGAAAAACCATAATTCCTAACAAACAAATTTAATATTAACCCAAAAAAGACAGGAAATTTTTTTTACAAACTGATAATTGACAACATTAATAGGTATGAACCAATGGTAGGGGGGCAGCATACACCATTTCTCTGATAAGTAATGTAAAAGTAGAATTATTTCAATAAATATATTTTGCTTTGTTTTTCTGTTTTTTTGTTTTTTTTTTTGTTTTGCTATAGCAGCACAAGTTCACAAGTTTCCAACAGCTACAGGTGGCCCAGATGTGTGGATCAGTGCTGCTGTTCAGTCACAGAAACCTCAAAAGGCCCTGGACACGCATGATGTTTTCTTAATGTGCCTGGATAAAAAATTGCTGCAAGCAAAATTGAATGGTTCATTTTTCGCTGTTACAATGCATGTCTGCTGCTTCCGGGGGCAAATTATCCATGCTGTGATGACTTGCTGAGTGAAGCTCCTTGTCTGTCAGCCACAATACAAATGCTCTAAAGGCAAGCCATAGTGAGGTATACAATCCAGTAATATCTTTGATCAGGTTGGAAGCGTGCTGTTTCATTCAATAATCTTCAATGGCAAGTGAAGTGTCCAAAGTTAGATTTTTTCTCTAATTTTGCATACATATCACATTGCACTGTGAACAAAGGACAATACAACCTGACCTACAAATATTTTCTCATGTTGTAAGCAGAAGCTCCACTTCTCAAGCCCTTGAACTTACGTAATTGGTTCTGTTATACTAATGGTCTCTCAGTATGAATTAATGTCACAAGCTAAAAAGAATGTCGGAGATCATAATTATCTGAAGTTATGTTGCCCCAAAATGCTTTATTTGCAAAGATTCTTGGAGAACACGGCCGCAGATGATACGCCTTAGTCTTCATTAATGACTCTGGAATAAGCTGCTCCTTTTGTCATTGGCCTTATCAAAAATACTGTGTCATATTTCACAATATCAAGGCAACAGTGGCCCACATAACTAGCATTTTGGACAGGGACGATTATTTCATCCATTCATTTTTTGTAATCTACGTATCTAGTTTAGCATCATGGGGCCTGTTCCAGCAACTCTGGGCACAAGGCAAGGACCAAAGGCTTTTTTTAATTCTGTAGTTTAGAAGAAACCTTATGTTAGCTTATGGTCAACCTCACACTTGCACACAAGTCACCTCCATCTTGCATGTCACACTTAACAAATGCATATGCTGGACCTCCCTGCCTTGATGATTGCACACTACATTTCTAGGAATTGCAGGAGATGACAGGTTATAAAACTCCCTCATGAACTTGTAAGGCTCTGTCCAAATAGCTAAACCATTGGTGCCACAATTATACACCGCCACTCCGAGAGCATCAGCAGCAATAACCGAATGTTGAGGTGACCAACACTACATACCTACTGATCTCACACCGGAGTATAAAAAAACACACAAATGGCAATAAATGAAAATATGAATAGATGTCAGGAAATGGAAAAAACAATGCCTTAAACACCTATTTACAGTTCCACCTGGTACATTTACATATAAACTTATGAATATCACCCCCCAAACAAACAATAAATCAGTAAAAGTCCTGGCATCAATACATTGTTTTAAATAGATATAATCCATATAGATGACACTGCAGAAAACCACTCTGATTTATAAAAAACGTACAATAAGATGGATGGCAGATCACTCTCCAGATAGTTAAACACAGTTTGAATGGCTATCAGAAGACATCTTTAGGTTCCCTCCAAGCCCACTCCACACACTGTTTCCTACCAGACACCGCACAATTTAGGACTCCCCAGGATCTTCTAAATAATGAGGAGGTCATCAAGGCTACACCCCACATCTCTTGCTCTTCTTCCATAAACTTCTCCTATAGCATTTCATCATTCTGCTTATTCATTTACAAGAGAACTTCCCAAGTAAGCTCCTCCCCTTCCTATTCTTGATCAATTTCATTGGACTCTTTCAGACTATTTAACCTGTAACAGAAACCGACAGACAAAAAGGACACAGACACTCCTGACTCATTAAAATCTTTCAGCATAGTTTCAAACTTCCAAAGTACTGGGCACTTTTTGCATTTTGACAGCCAACTAATTGTCATGAGTTTCAATTTTCAGGGTTTTGTGACCTTTTCTATCTGTTTCAGAATTTTGATGTCTGAACTGTGTGTTTGGACTTGTTTATTTAAAATTGCTTTTTAGGCAACTCCTTTGAGACTCTTTGATCTTTTCAGCTATTCCTTGTATTTTTCTATTTTTCGCAAAATAAATCTTTCTCTTATAAAAGATTTTTAATGGCCCTTCAATACAAGCAGAGAGTTTATGGTTATCCCTCCTCTTTTAGGGATTTTATTACATTATTGGAATATTTATAGTTGTTTTGCCAGTTATCCATTTTTGGACCTGCTCCACCTGAAGCCAGAAGGTAGCCATTTGGGCCAAGCTATGTTACAATGAGGACAGACCAGTGAAGATTCTGGCTTGCTTGAGCAGTAGCTTTTCAAGGTCTTACACCTAATGGAATCCCAATTCATAACACTAATGTGCTTCCTGTCAGTGCCTTTGGCAATACAAATGTTTTCAGTCATTTTTTCCCTTCTTCCATTCTACTGTGGTACAGTAAAGATTAGACATTGTGCAGACAAGCTTCTCTTCTATTTGTGCAGTCGGTCCAAAACACACACTTTCCTTCTTGTGTATGCGTTGTACTTCTGAATGAGTATTCATTGGTTGTCATCCCTCATACACACACAAAGAAGCCCACCTGTACAACTTAAGAAAATATCACACCTGTTTGATTTGTAGGGGCTTGTCACAAACAGGTCTGATATTGGCTTCTTTAATAATTTTTATGCAGTCTTGGTAATCATCTTGTATGATTTTAAACTTGCTTTTGGCAAGGTTTCTAAACAAGAGAATTA
This sequence comes from Polypterus senegalus, assembly GCF_016835505.1. Taxonomy (NCBI): domain Eukaryota; kingdom Metazoa; phylum Chordata; class Cladistia; order Polypteriformes; family Polypteridae; genus Polypterus; species Polypterus senegalus. The sequence continues at coordinate 31,984,254 of NC_053168.1, read as the reverse complement.
ATGTCTTAAGTTTATGTAGTATTTATAACAATTATTTATGAACACTTTGAAATAACTTCACTTTTTTATCCAACACCTCGTATGAGAAAACCTCCACATATAACATAATTTTCCATTCATCTTAATGTCTAGTTATTCAACACATTGATCTGTTTGGAATATCCCCCCGCCTCTTATTTTTGGCCTCTAGACCCAAAAAACTTTCATTTTTAGGACTTTTTGAACAATATTTTGTAAACCCTAAAGGTAAAGAGTAAACTGATAGGCTTCTTCATCAAAAATGATGAGAAGGACTTGAAGTTGTGTATGTCACATCAGTGGGCCCCAGGGGATCACCCCCTAATGGGAAACGAGGGGTCAAATGTACTCCTTTTCACAAACTGCTATTAGTAACATAGGCATGTGGAGTGTCAATTTATGCATTTTGAGGTTTTTAATCATAAAGATGATAATATTTTACTGTAGATATTTGATTTTTTACCGGTGGTCCTAGTCTTCTAAAAGCCACTCCCAGAAAGTTACAAATGTCAAGTTTCAAACAAAGGCATGTGGGGTATGATTATGAACATGATGTTATTTTTGATTTTAGACCTCTATGGACATCTGAGGTAAAACATGGCAAATGTCTATTGCAAATGAGAAAATTCCGACTTTAAACATTTAATTAGAAGCATACATTTTATAATTTCAAATATCTGACAAAACAATTTCTTATGACACCTTAATTAGGGAAGCTTACGCTAATTCAGACTTTTTGATTCTCCAAATACTTTAGAAATTTTGCAAAAATGTTTGGGTTGTTTTGCCATTTTGTTCTTAACAGTCACCACCATTTTTTTTAGCTCAGCTCTCTAGCACAGTGTCTCACATGTCAGGGGCGTGGCCTTAGAGGTTGTGAACCACAGGTGATTTGCATATGGGAAAAAAAGCTCAGCTGAAGCTGCGTTTCCACTTTCCACGTTTACCACGTCCTCGTCTCAGTATTGCTTTTTACTTGTGACCTCTTTGCTACAAACGTTTGACTTTTCTAATATTCTGGTTTTACTGCTGTACTCTTGATCTCTTGGTTTAGATCTTCCTCTGTTTTCTGTTTCTGTTTTTACCAAAACTCAGTACGCTGACAGAACGCTGGGGATGTCACACTACACAAATGTACACGACTCATTAAGATAATGCAATTGAAGATTACAACTGAAAATTGGTGGAAAGGACACGTAGTGCAACTCCAGCCAAACACACTTTATTGTGTCTTGCAGGGAGCAGTACTGGGACCTCTAATTTGTTAAATTAACATAGTAAACAAATCTAGAATTTATGCGCATATGTGCTAATGAAGATTAATGTAAATGATTACTGAGTTTTGCAAATGGAATTTTCAAAAATTGACTTGTAGCTAGAAATGACTCCTTACAACAAAACCTAGTGGATTCATCACTGTCTACGTCCTGCCAACAAAGAGAAGGGATAACAAAGATTGAGGGGTTTTTATAGAATCATAGCTTTGTAAGACAAAAGGCATGAGGTATTACATTTAAGATTAACAAATTAACTTGTAAGGCTACTTTTGGAATGCTGTATACAGTTACGGCCTCTGTATTAAAGCAGGACATAACAACACTTGAGAAAAGGTGCGAAGAGAGCTACTAGATCAAGTCCAGGACTGCAGATGAAGAGCAATGATTGAAGCTCAGGGAAGGCACAGCGGTAACACTTCTGCATCACAAATAAGGAAACCAGAATCCATGTCCTGGGTGTTCCCTGAATGGACTTTGCATGTTCCCCCTGTGTTCATGTGGATTTCCTCTGAGTGCTCCAATTTCCTATTACAGTCCAAAGACGTGCAGGTTAGGTGGATTGGTGATGCTAAGTAGGCCCTTGTGTGTGAGCGTGTGTGTGTGTGTGTGTTTGTGTCACCCTGTGATGGACTGACACCACATCCAGGGATTGTTCCTGCCTTTATCCAAATGTTTACTGGGAAGGGCTCCAGCTTCCACACAACCCTGCTCTGGATAAGCTGGATTGGTTGATGGATGAATGGAGTTAAGTTCATAAAAGGTTAATCTTTTTACCCAAAAGAAAATATTTAGCATGATGAAATATGAGAAATTAAGTTTTATTTTTTACAGGAAAAAAAGATACGAGTGTCATCTGGCAAAGGACAGTTGAAATATGTAGCCAGAATTGTACTTTTTTTTTTCTCTGTCAATCAGATATTTTAATTATTATTGTAATAATTAAATCTATATGAGCTTCAAAGGGAATGCACAGAATTGAATTTAACAACAGTTTGAACATTATGAAGGAATTAGGTCAGCTTTCATTTTAAAATCACCTCAACATAAGTACATAAATGAAATTTGATTATGACTAAACAGGTTACTCAATAGCGAATCTGACAGATGCACCTTGGAGACCTTTAAATCTCAAACTGAGTGGACAGTGGCGACGTGTTGAATGTTGGTTAGACACGCAAATAAGAATTTCAATGTACTCTGCACACCTACATGTTACTACTACGACATTGTTCTAGAAACATTAGGGGAAGGGCAATGGATGGTTTGTCTCATTAAAACTTTCCTTATTTTTCAATAAAGTCATTATTATATTGTGAAACGAGCCTCGGACACAGACAGGAAGACATGGTAAAATCACCACAACACGTTTATTTACAATCACTATTTACAGTCACAAGTGCTCAAACTCCCAAAGCTCCCCAAAGTCCTGGCCTTGCGCTTCCTCTTTGCTTCAGGCCGCCTCTTTGTCTCCTCCAGAGACTTTGTCCTTCCTTCTCTCCTGACTCCAGCCCTTGTCTGAAGGGAGGTGGCCCCTTTTATAAGCACCCGGATGAGCGCCAGGTGTGTTCCGACAACCTCCCACTGACACGCCCCAGTGTGGCGGAAGTACCGGCTGTATCCTCGGAAGCACTCCAGGTGTTCCCTCTCTTCTTCCCCCCAGCACTTCCTGGTGTGGCGGAAGTGCTGAGGTCCAGGGCTCTCCAAGCACCGGTGCTCCCCCTGGAGGTGGCCACGGGCCCCTACAGGGTTGAGCTTCAAAGCTCTGTACCTGTGGTCCCCATAGCAACCAGGGTGGCTGCCCCCACGTGGTCCGAGGTGGGCGTAGACTCTCTTCCGGTCCTCCAAGGCGTCCCGGCCAGGTCATCACCCCAGGCATCTGCCACATATATCTATATCTATCTCTCTCTGTCTCTCTCTCAGGGGGCACTCTCGAACCCCAAACCCTAAACACAACTGACACGCACACAGTCATGGGTTCAAACAATGGATAATATTCCTCCAAATACCCTCTAAACCATACAAAAAATAAATGGATGGTAAATTCTTCATTTTCTCTCTTCTTCTTCCAACTCCTCTTCCTCCTACAAGTGTTGTCCTCTGCCTCTCAACTCCAGCCTGAGCAGGATGATGTCAAGTGGCTCCTTTTATGTTGGACCCGGGAGTACTTACGGTGCCAGGGCATAGCCTGATGGAAGCACTTCTGGGTCAATCAGAAGGCCTCGGCGGTGCTGCCACACTGCATTACAGTTCCCAACATTCCCTGTGGGTATCTGAATGGGTCCCGAAGCCCAGGGATTCTGCTGTCTAGCTGGGTTGGTGGAGCCTCCCTGATCTCTCTGTTTAGAAAATGGGAACAATCCTGGCTGGGATGCCTATCCATGCATGCTGTCCTTCACTATATATGTACAGTGGAAGATCATGAGCACCAACACAGACAGACAGACCACAGGAGTCCCAACACCCATGTTTATTTTCTCCATTTCAGTTTTTACACAACACACTGCGCAAGTCACCCAAATTAGGCTCAGTTCCATCTTCTTTTCTCTCTCTTCTCTGCTGCCTTCACTCCTCCACTTACAAGCTCTGTCCTCCACCTCCCGACTCCAACTGTGGTGGAAATGCTGCTGTCCAAAGTATACAAACTGCCCAGGTGCCCCCTGGTGGTGGCCACAGGCCCTAACCAGGTTGAGCTTCCAAGCTCTGTTCCCATGGCTCTGACGCCAACCAAGGTAGCTGCCCTCTCATGTCCTAGGGGAGATATTCTTTCTCCCTTGATCCTTCTATACTCAGCAAGGGTCCCAGCCTTCTGTCACACTATATATAGGGTGGTCCAGATCTAATTATGCAATTTTCATTACGCTATAACAACGTGCAATGCAAGATGGAGGAATTTGGACCACCTGCAGTGCATAGGAACATGATCTCCCAAATCAACAAAATGTTTGACCGGACTGGCAGCGGCAATCACCGGAAATTGTATTGCTTTCCTGCATTGCATTAAGAGTTGCGTAATTAGATCTGGACCGCCCTGTATATATATATATATATATATAGTGGTGATTATTTTTCCCCAAAGAATACAGCACAAACAAAAACAAAGTTTTGGGGACCGTCCCCATATATTGTCGCCCAGACAATAATGAATGTAAATGATTCAGAGTCTCAAAAATAAAACAGTGAACAGTTTTCTTTAACCAAAATGGCGGCTTTATACAGAAAAGGATTATGGTACAGGAAATGGTTGGCAGGAAGTGGCGTTGAAAACAGGAACCGGAAACAACGTCATTATGATTGGACGGAAGTGAGGTGAATTGATGGGGCCGGAAGTGACGTCATCATGGTTGACCGGAAGTGACGTCGTCGCAGCCATTTTGGAACCCTGAAGTGGAGGATTATTTTTCTTCAGGTTTTCTGTTGATCAAAAGAGATTTGGGTAAGTACCACGAGACAACCCTCTATCTTGCGATGTTTCACTCACCTTTAGGCTCTTTGACTGCCTCCTAATCGCACATGTGTGACTATATATATATATATATATATATATATATATATATATATATAAATATATATCTTGCCACACATGTGTGAGTGGGAGGCAGCTAAAGGGCTTAGGGAATAGTACTGACTCACCTGACCAGGGGGCAGCAGGGTTCTCTACCTTTCTTTCTGAGTTCCCTGAAGACCTTTCCAGGGAAATCCCGCCATGTTCCGGTGTCTCGACCCTGAACATATCACTTCCTGCCCTGGCCCCCGAGGTTAGCGTCACTTCCTGTCCTGGCCCCAAGTATAACGTCACTTCCTGTCCTGGCCCTGAGGACGACGTTACTTCCCCAACACTCCCTATAAAACCTCACTCCCCTCCGCAGGAGGGTGTGGAAGTGTGTGTGTCTGTCTGTCCAGCCTGGAAGTGCGAGGGTACAGCATGAAGCTCAAAGAAATTGACTCTGTCACCAAAATTAAACTGCCGACAAAAGGAAAACTCGTTTAGATGCTAATACACAAGCAAGGTGAGCACATCAGCAAACGAAACCTCCGAAGAGAGAGAAACTCGCTTAGCTGCTGATAAACAACAGAGGCAAGCACGTCGGCAAAATGAAACCACCGAGGAAAGAGAGCCTCACTTAGCCACTAATGCACAACCAATGTGATCTATTGATCGAAGTGCCATAATCCATGGTTTCTTGGTGCCCGGGCTTTAAACAGCACGGGCTTACACAGCTAGTAAAATTATATTTACACACCAAATTCCCAGTATTCCTGCTAATTACCTGTTGGAATTCACAATAATAGAGTTTTTTGTAAACTTGTGTTTTCCAATGACCATCGACAAAAGCCAAGGTCAGTCACTAGGAAAAGCAGAAATTGATTTACAACATGAATGTCTTACTCACGGGCAATTGTATGTAGCAAGTTCAAGAGTAAGGTGTTCCAGTGAACAAATAATATTAACCCCTGGTTAAAAAATAACATGTAATTGCATATAGAATTTATATAATATCCTTTAGTTATATAGTACTTCTGATGTATCTGACTAACAGCACTATAACTGAGGCCTGCTGCATTAGGAAATTTCCCAAGCAAATTCGAGTAACACAGTTAGTTATTATATATGATACAGTGTGCTGTTGTGCAGCATTGGTCAATATGGACCTCTGAAATACCAGGACCCTTGTTATCTCCATTCTGCATGAAAGCAGAGTAAAAATTCTACTTAGCCATCACTACAAGCTAAACAAGGTTAAGACTCATCTCATCTTTGCCTGAGGGCTGAGGGCGCAGTGACTGGGATATGTAATATATTAAGACAAAATATCATTTTTGAGTAGAGTGGTTGGCTCCACAGTCCTTTACAGTCTGAACCTGGAATTGTTGATAACAAAACCAAGTATGTGCCAGGCAAATGAGGACATACATGGTCAACAGGTGCAAGTGTTTAGTCATTTTTTTTAAACAAAGTGTCCAAAAGTACAGTGCTTCGATGAATGGAAAAAAAAAAATTCAATGCGCATTGTGGAAGATAAAAAAATTCTAAAATCCAAATAAAACAGTCATTTAAACCCAGATAAAACCATTCTGGCATTGAGTTACTCCTTGGCCACCCCAACACGTCTTTCCCTCCAAGTCTACCCAGCAGATCTTCCAACTGGCGGTGATGTCGACAACTACAATCACTTCTCCTGTCTCTGTTCCCACCTGCCTTAACCGGCATCATTCGCCACACGCACAGCCAGACCACCAGCATCCCATATGCCAGCGTGGCACTACCTGGGTCCCCGGGAGGTTTCGTTACACATCCCCACTCCTTCACTGTTCCCTCAGAGTGCCATACACTTTGCCCCACTCATGCGGCCTGGTCATCATGTCTCCTGCCCCCCGTGCTTACTGCTGCTGCTGTCTGGTTTCCTCGCAAGTGTTCATATTTCGGCTGACCTTTAAACTTTCTTCTTTTGTCTCTTTCCATTGTCCCTCTTCATTTCACCATGCAGGCTCCCTTTAAAGCACCGATTGGGTGCAGGTACTGTCATCAGCTGCTCCAAGATGTGAAAGAAGCACTCAACCGATCCGCACACATTTACATGTGAATGCGAGATCTGCCAAGCACCCCAATCAATCTCGGAGCGGCGCATGCTCATTCCCACGTGCACCTTTCTGGAGCCGGCACCCTGTGGGATACGGCAATGCGCTGGACCTCAAACCTCTCTCTCTCTCATATTCCTTACTTTAAAACCTTATTTTGAACTGCATCTTAAAGAGAGAAAGTGCCAATTGGAAAAGTGTGCTAGTTTAGTACTGGAAAAGAATTTAATAAGAGCATCCTGCATGGCTTAGCTGAAAACCTATTTTACATGTTTTTGTCTTGGTTGGTTAAGGGCCCCTTTTGAGTCACATACATTTATGTAATTCATAATAAATCCATATCATTTTTTTTCAACTTTATAGTAGGCTTACCCCTTTTATTGTCACAATAAATTGGCAGCACACGGTTCTGAGGGAAGAAGCCTGTGGCAAGAGTGCATCTTAGTGCAAGATCTTGGTGCAGAAACATAAATCAAATATGATTCAATACCATTCCATAAAAAGTGCAGTCATTGAGGGAAAAAAAAATCCATCTCCCTCAGTCATCCGTCCCTTTATGTCCTTTTGTATTGCATAGCAGCAGAGCTTTCAGAATTGAGCCATCATTTTGCTGATCAGGAAAATATGATCCCAAGAGTATTCTACCATGTAAAACTTGCTAAGGTAACAAATTAATCAATATATATACGGCCAGTAAAATCTCAATGCTGGGAATGGTGGTTATCTGTTTTGAACATGGAATGTGAATAAAAACTGTTTACTAAACAGAATTATTAGCATAATGCAGGCGGCCGGAAATAACAGACAAAAGCTGTTATGATTGCATTTTTCTCTTTGAGTGACTGGATTGATCTTCTAAATGCAGTACACAGGACTAGAGGGAGAGCAAGAAAAGGACAAATGAATGGTGCTTTGCTTACCAAATCCATTTTTGAACCCTAGCAATTCAGTTCAGGGTCATGGGGGTTGGGGCATACCCTCCTAACATCAGGTGTAATGCGGAAATTAACCTCAGAGGGGCTGCTGGTCCATTTAATTGGACATTTTTTACACAATCCCTATTTGGTGTTATCGGGTAATCTTAACATGCATGTGCTTGGGAGATGGGATTCAAACCCAGGACTCCTTTGCTGTGAAGTAATTCAAATAAATGAGATGAGTCTTTGAACGAGCATTTTTAACTGTACATGATATTCTTAAGAAGGTCTTCCATGCTGTTCTCTATATGCTATTCAGAGTCAGCGTTTATCTTAACATTATATTAGACGAAAATCAGTTCTACCACTTTGCCTTAAGACACAGAAATGTGTTTGAGCTTGAGGAAACACCACTGAGACCTGATGAAGGGCATTCTTCAATGTGCTCAGATCACGAGAGCTGGCACATGTGCCATTATCATTAACAGGGTTAATCAGCTCTCACGAGAGACTCATGAAAGATTACGGGCAGAATTGCTGCTTAACTGAAGTATGGCAGCTTCGTAATCCCACCTTAGGTCATGTCATTTTGCAATTCTGCCATTTTAGCCCTCTGCCAATAGTAGAAGTGACATACAAAAGTTGTTTCTTCTTCTGGAAATATACAACTGTTTTTTTCATATACACATGTACATTTTTTTTCATATGTACATGAAAGCAACATTTGAATGGCTATGCCTAATAAAGGACACCCTCAGCTAATAGAGGTGCTTGTGCTAAACTCTGGAGACTTTAACCATGTGACGCTAGACAAAACATTGCCTGCCTTCTCCCAGTATGTAGATTGTAACACCCAGGGAAATAGGACTATTGACCTACTGTATGCAAACATTCAAGACGCATGCAGTGCCACCCCACTGCCTGTGCTTGGGAAAGCATATCATAACCTGGTTCTGCTTCAGCCTCGTATACAAACCATGAGTGAGGGCGCTATCTACAACTACACGCTCATTCAGGAAGTGGTCCCCTGAGGCATAGCAGGCTCTGAGAGACTGCTTTGGAACTATGAACTGGGATATCCTGCAGGGGTCACATAGTGAGAACATTGAGGAGGTTGATGACTGCACTACTGACTACATCAACTTCTGTATGGACATTGTAGTTCCAGTAAGAACAGTATGCTGCTATGCTAACAACAAGACATGGATTACAAGTGACATCAATGGCCTTTTGAACCAGAAGGAAAGGGCTTTTAAAGGTGGTGATCAGCATGAGCTGAAGCGCATGCAGAAGGAACTCCGATTCCAGTTGCGGCGAAGGAGCAGTACAGGAGAAAGCTGGAGCAGAAGTTGCAGAATAACAGCATGAAGGAAGTGTGGGATGGGATGAAAATAGTCACTGGCTGCAGCTCGAAGCGGGGTGCCATCATCGAGAGAGACGTGGAGAGAGCTAGCCTGGTGAACAACTTCTTTAACAGGTTTGACCACCCTAACCCACTCTCACCTCAAAGTACTTCATCCTCCACCCATCCTTCTGCTGATACCAGCATAGGAGAGAGTATCCCCCCCACCCAAAATTACAGCAACCCAGGTAAGCAGAGAGCTGAGGAGACTTTGTGCCAGCAAAGCAGTGGTCCAGATGGAGTATCGCCACGACTGCTGAAGGCCTTTGTGTTGGAGCTGGGGAGTCCTCTACAGCGCATCTTCAACCTGAGACTGGAACTGGGAGAGAGTCCTGAGGCTTTGAAAAACATCTTTCATCACCCCAGTGCCAAAGGTATCACGACCTGAGCTGAATGACTTCTGGCCTGTCGCTCTGACAACACATCTGATGAAGACCATGGAGCGGCTGCTGCTTCACCACCTAAGCCCACAGGTCCGCCACACCCTCAACCCTCTGCAGTTTGCATACCAGGAGAAGGTGGGAGCGGAGGATGCCATCATCTATATGCTACACCGATCCCTCTCCCACTTGGACAGAGGCAGTGGTGC